>NC_080791.1:41949628-42259244 GCF_028018385.1 Neofelis nebulosa | reverse complement strand
GATAAAAGATACTCATTAAGCAATCTTTTTTTTAGGGCACCTGGATGGCTTAGTGGGTTAAGCATCCAATTCTTGATGTCGGTTCAGGTCATGATCTCATGGTGTGTGAGACTGAGCCCCACATTGGGCCATGTGCTGCTTGAGGTTCTCTCTTTCCCTCTCTCCCTGCCCCTCCCCACTGTGCATGTGTGTGTATGCACACTCTTTCTCAAAAATAAATACACATTTTTAAAAAGTATATTTTTTTTCAGGGCGCCTGGGTGGCTCAGTCAGTTGAGCGTCTGACTTCAGCTCAGGTCAGGATCTCACAGTTGGTGGGTTCAAGCCCTGCATCGGGCTCTGTGCTGACAGCTCAGAGCCTGGAGCCTGCTTCTGATTCTGTGTCTCCCTCTCTCTGCCCATCCCCTGCTCTCCCTATCTCTCTGTCTCTCTCTCTCAATAATAATAATAATAATAATAATACATTAAAAAAAACTTGTTTTGGGGTGCCTGGGTGGCTCAATCAGTTAAGTGTCTGACTTCGACTCAGGTCATGGTCTCGCGTCTTGTGAGTTCAAGCCCCGCATGGGGCTCTGTTTTGATAGCTCAGAGCCTGGGGCCTGCTTCGGATTCTGTGTCTCCCTCTCTCTCTCTGCCCCTCCCTCACTCATGCTCTGTCTCTCTCTCTGTCAAAAATAAATAAAAACATTTAAAAAAAAAGTATATTTTTTTCATGGTGTCTGGAATTATTAGTTCATGCAATTAACAAGAAAAAATAAGAGAATATAAATAGGAGCAAAGGAAAGAAACTTTTTTTTTTTGGCAAAGTACACAGGATTATATTATTGTATACATAAACTAGAGGAATCTTCTAAAAAATTGTTAGTAATATGTTAACTCAGTAAGATACAGAAATTAACAAACTTCATAATACAAACCAGAACCAGTCAGAATTTATAAACTAAAAAGTCCATATATAATTGCCCGTAAAATTAAATACAATAAAATTGAAAACATAGGAGTAAAATAACAAAGATACCGGATATCTATGAAAAAATAAATAAGCAGTTAATGTTACTGAGAGTACCAAAAAGAGCACCAAGCAGAAAGTTTTACCACATTCTTGTATAGGAAGACACAACCTCATAAATATTTAAAATCTACCCAAGTTAATTTATAAATCTACTTGACCCAAAATAAATATCAAAGAGGCTTTTCTGAGAGGATTAGATAAGTAGTTTCTACAGTTCAAATGGTAGTATTAATGTGTAATAAAAGCCAGACTAATTCAGAAGGAGAACAGTAATGAGGGGGAACTATGTATAATAGGCATTTAAATGTTATTATAAAGTATAAAGTTAAAATAGTTAAAATGGTGATGTTAATATATGGATAAACCGATCAGTACAACAGAATGGAAAGTCCAGAGTTATGCTGGACTCTCTATATAATAGAACTAGAATATAACAAACATACCAGATAATTTGGTAAACCCATTTTATTTCTAAAAACATTTATACAACTTGGAAAATGGTTTTAAAAAAACTAAAAATGGAGTGGGGTACCTGGGTGGCTCAGTTGGTTGAGCATCTAACTCTTGATTTTGGCTCAGGTCATGATCTCACGAGCACAGAGCCTGCTTAAGATTCTCTGTCTCCATCTCTCTCTACCTCTCCCCAGCTCATTCTCTCAATCTCTCTCCTCTTTCAAGATAAATAAACTTAAAAAATTTTTAAGTAAAAATGGAGTGATAAAAAATATGTAAAAATAAACTCATGTTGGAATATATATTGAAACTTAGTAGGGAATCCATACTAGTATTAGATAATGATATAGAGTAGCTGAATGATCTCAAGCTGAGGATGGTCTATTTAATGTGACATTAATCTCAAAACAATACGTTAGAAAATTAGATTTGTAAACTGAATTCATAATAATAAAAATATGCATGATAAAAGGCAACTTAAATCAAAACACAAACATGGGAAACATGCAAATCCATACATGACAAAGGAGAGATGTATATGCATATGTGAGGGAATATCTGATAAAATACCCATATAAAAATGGAACAACAAGAAAACAGGAAAAAATGTCTGAAGATGATAACCAGCAGAAAAAGGGATGTAAAGGGCTCTTAAATAATTGGAAAGACAATCAATCTTTCTCATAGTACAAGAAATCCAAATTTTAAATACTTCAGCGTTTTTGTTTTTTTTTTTACTTTACCTGATTGTTAATGATCAAACAGTTGTTAAAATATTACAAGGGTGATTGTGTTAGGGAAAGGAACTCTCATGCATTTCTCATGGGTATATAAATTAGAATAACATCTATCTATCAAGGGCAATTTGACAGGATTTATAATTTAAAAATGCATTCACTCTTTAAACTGCCAATTCCAATTATAGATATGTGTCCTTCAGTGGTAATCATGCATGTGAAATGGCAGAACATTGCTGTAAAATAAAAAATTGGGAAACAACCAAAGTGTCCATCAATAACAAGGTGCTTAAATAATTTATGGTATAGTCACAATGTGGTACTGTACAGCTGTAAAAACAAGTGGAGAAGCCCATATGGGACAAATGTATTTTAAGTGAATTCTAAGTGAATTCTAAGTGAATAAACAAAAGTGCAGAATGGTGAATATAACATGCAATAGTTTTTTTTTTGTAAAAAGTTATATACATATAGTGTGCGTATGTGTGTGTGTGTGTGTGTGTGTGCAGAGAAAGAGAGAATATATGAGAAATTATTTTTGTAAGAATATATGAAGAACTACATAATTGGATGCAAAGAGGAAAACAGTGGCTGGGAGGGAGAATTTCACAAGCATATTCTCTAATGTTTTCTGAATACTTTTAAGCAAGTGAGTGTTTTATCTATTAAATATTAAGTAAATGATTTGTTTATTAAATGCACAAATAAAATTTATAAGATGAAAGAAGAAGGCAGGAAGGAGAGAAAAAAAGGAAGAGGAAAAGGAGAAAGAGTGAAGGAGGGAGGAAGGCTGTTAGTTCCCAACCTCTAGAGTTCTAGAGTGAATTTGAAAACTGGCCCCTTCCTTAAAGGGGGGGGGCAAGGAGAGACCCGAGAAAGAAGTAAGGCACTCCAGCTTGGTACATTGGCAGGTGTAATAAGCAAGGGAACTGACTTAGTTAGAGGCTGGTTTGGGCAGCTCCAAGACAAGTAGATCTTGCCATCCACCCAGTCAGAATCCTAAAAGTTTATATAGTGGCCTTAACAGGGTTTAGTAATGAAATAACAGAAAAATAGGAGAAATATACAAAGATGATGGTTAACAGAAAAAAAGAGGTTTAAAGGGCCCTTACATAATTGGAAAGATGATCAATCTTTTTCATAATAAAAGAAATCTCAGCACCCGCCCACCCAGAATCTTAGAAGTTTATTACAGAGGCCTTAACAGGGTTGAGGAATGTATTTTGCCCAGATGGTTTCAACAACACATTGCTCAAGGCTGTATCAAGCAGCCCCCACTGCTGAGTGGAGCATACATTCCAAGGACAGGGAAGGGGCTGAGGAGCCTCTGACTGCCAAGGATAGCTCAAGGGTCAACCTGCAGTTGCATCGTCTTGATGACCTCCTTCAACATAAGGAAACAAGGAGGTAGGAAAAAAGGCTTGCATTTATAGCTTCAACCCTATATAATATAAGATAAAGGGGCTGCTGAAGCTGAATGTTTACTCAGATTATTATGACTTTGAACTGTCAAATTCAGATACGTATAAATAATGGAGGGTTTAGAGAATTTCATCTTGCATTTGCAAAGCCAAATCCCAACCATGTTTTGTAAACAGCTTTTTGGTCTAGAAAACATTTGCAGACATGCTTATCTTTCTTAGCTAGTTACTACTTTTTTCTGTTTTTAAGATGATTAACTAGAACCTCAGAAATGCCAAGTGACAAAATATGAAGTAGTTTTTAATTCAAAGAGTTCTGAATTTATATCCCATGCTCATTACAAACCACCCCATTTTCATAAATATGGAAAACCTTGTTTTCTTGATCTCCCCCTAGCCCCTGTACCATAACAATTTGAGACAAACCTTAGGCTTTATAGGTAAAGGAGTGAATAAGGGAATGAATGCATGAATGAACGGAACAACTGTTGATTCAAGGGGTTTCAAGAAACAGAAATTAAAAATTGAAATATGCTAAATGTAGGAACAACTTTAAACTTAAAACTAAGTCTGTTGAGCAATATAATCTTTCTGGAGGTCAATTAAACCACTACAAAAGTCTTAACATGAATGAATATGCTCATCCAGCAATTTTACTTCCAGAGATTATTCCTAAGAAAATAACAAATGGACAAAATACATGTATGACTGTATTTATTATCCATGCTACTTACAAAATGCATGGAAAGATTATTTTAACAGAACAGATTAAGATTCACTACCAAAAGAAAATGTCTAAAGGAATATTTTTGTTTGTTTGTTTGGCTTTTTTCTTTTAACCTAAACTTCTTTTCACACTCATTAAAATACTCACCAAATATACCTATGGACTTGGACTTGGACTCCTTCAAAGTGGCCAAGAGCTCAACACTAGCTATCTACTTAGTCTTAGAGTACCTCACAGTTTAATGCATTTGAGCTGATATCAGTGTTTATTCAGAGCCAGATGCAATGCTCCCTTGGTAGCCCAAAGATTTAATTGGAATCAGTCACTGTATTTGAGAGAATCATGACTCTCCCTTTTGAGTCTTTTTTAAGATCAAAGTGTCATTGGCCCTGCTTTCAAGTTCAATGCCTAAAGACCTCACTATCAATTAAAAGATTCTCACTCCAAACCCACTAGAGCCCAGCATTATGTTCCTGAAGCATACATCTAAGGAGATTCCTAAGACTTACAGATTTAGTGTTCTAAAATAGCCACTCTTTCTGGCAGAATCCTTTCCCCTCTCTCTCCACCAGCAAATTGGAAAAAAATCCTCCTGATACTCAGAGTTATCAGAAACCTTAAAAAGAAAATCAACATTTTTGTGCCGGATAGAGTGTCCTGTAATTGTGATTCAAGCCTTTATCCTTCTAAGATCCTGGTGATCATGGCCTGTGTCTCATATTTCCCCTATCTTTCGTTCATAAATACAACTTTTTAAAACTCAAATTTCACATATTGTGTGGTGTCAGTACCAGCGATGAAGACTACTGCTGGAGAATAAATACAGAAGCAAGTTAATAGTGTTTACTCTGAAAGCAAGAACCAGAATCAAGTATCAAATTCATGGTTGCAATTCACATGATTTTTTATATTTTTTACATGCCCCATTAAATCTATATTAAAATAAAGCTAAGTGATAGTTTGTTCTTTGTTATGTGATGGTCCAATATGGGGTTCTTTCATAGCTATATCACATGGGCCCTTCAGATATAATAACAAACCTAACAGATTGCTAATTGAGAACTTAGTTCGATAATTAGAAGGAGCAGCAAAGTGTATAGAAAATAAAAAAGCAGATTCTGTCCTTGGGAATTGTGAAATGACTGAGCTCATTTTCTTCCATCGTTAAACGAGAGTGTCTTACCTTGACAAATTAAACTGGGACTAACAGACACCGTGTGATCAATGGGATCGAAATGAGTGACATTCAATCACATCATGCATTATTATACGTACATTTTAATAAGATGAAGGATGGCCTTGCAGCACAGGCAAGGCACAAGAAATCACCCTTTTTTTTTTTTTTTTACAAATTGTCAATTTCTTGAAAAGAGAGCATACTAAGGTGCTGAAATACCAACTCTTTGCTCTGCTTCACTTACATAAAAGAGCCAGTTCACCTAGTCTGTGATAGCAAGTGGCAGCTTTAATCTTAGACACATTGAGTCCCATTGACTAAGGCAAATTATCTAAAGGTGAACATAAACATCTCAGAAACCTGACCCAAAGTAAAAATATTATTTCACTTTTTACATACATATGATTTTTGAGTGTTTTTGCCTCCAAAAACCTGTGGAGCAACCTCTCATTTGTAAGTATATAAAGAAAAAAAGAATACTCCTTATTTTTCTTGAAAATAAGATAAAATAATATGGAATACTCCATATTTTTCTTGTAAATAATTAAAGATATTCATAAATCTTACTTTCCATTGTATATTTCTTACATCAATTGGTACATATTTGACCTAAAAGACTAGATCAGAATTTAGACAGTCAAATAAAAAGTTCAACTAGTAAATGCTGCTTAGATTTTGTTTCTTTTCTCAAAGCAGATACACATCAATAGCCAAAATACCTTTGTTACTTTTCTTCATTCCTCAAAGTCAGACAATGTGTCAGTGGTATAATGTTTCAGTCTGCTAAATTTTATAATGAAAGAAATTCATTTTCCTGTGTAAGGAGTAAACTGAGATTAAATATTTTATAACTTTTGCCATGTGGTAGTGACAAAAGTTCTCATTCCATATTCCCAGTTACTTAAGAGTCCTAGTATTAAAGCCATATATTTTATCTATAAGGAATTAGTCTCTTTCCCCAATTGCTTTGTTGGATTTTAAAACCAGATTTAACAAATAAACATAGAAAAGTATGAAATAAAATTCCATTAATTAGAAGGAAATCAGTATGAAAAGTCTGGAATTTACAGATGGTTAAGATGCCTGACTGAATTCACAGGCAATGCAAATTGGCTGCAGATGGTGAGGAAACTGGTCCAGAACTTAAGAGTTCACACCATTTTTGTTTTTATTTTTATGTTTTAAAGTCCATTTCCCAAACTATTATTTTGACAGGCAAAGTCCTCTCATATGAACTAGATGTTAGGATTTTTGCATTTTATAATTTCATAAAATTCATTTTTTTTTATCTACAGAAAGATTACACTGGACATTATTATCACCTGGTGACTTGATACTGTTTATGCTTCTTCAAAAAATTTATTAGTTGTAGCCATCATTTGCTTCTGAAATCAGGAGTTTCAAATTCAACCTGGGATTGAACCAATCCATTAAGATTTGACAATAAATATACTTAGTATCACTAAGAATAACAAAAAGGAAAATAGCCTATCCAAAACATCAGGATTAAAAATATATATTAAATATAATTAGCACAATATTTAAACAAAATATTAATATCAAATAATAACCTAGGATTAAGAAAATTTATATTGACTAAAACAGCCTTTATCTGAGCCTGATCCCAAACAGATGAAGCTAAACTGAAAAGTTCTAAAATTTGTCAAGTTTCTACCAATGTGTATATCTGAATGAAAACAAATATTCAGGCAAGAATCTCAAAACTCTACATTATAAACATTAAAGCTAGAATAAAATATAACAAAAGAAATATAGTAGTTAGTTGAAAATGTGGACTCTGGAATTGAGTCCTTGGGTTTATATCCTGGTTGTACAACTTACTAAATATATGTGAACTTGAGTATATTTTTTAAATGCATTGTGGCCTAGTTTCTCCAATTTTAAAATGGGTATATCAGTCAAGATCTTAGTTGACATAACACAACTCACATTAGCTAACTAAAGCAGAAAGGTATTTACTAAAGCAGGGTAATTTATTAAAGCAGGTATTTATTAAGGCAAACATTTTTTTCTTTGAGCCATGAATAAATATTTTAGACCTTGGGGCCAGATGGTCTCTGTTGAAAACACTCAAGCCTGACGTTTTAGCAAAAGCAGCCATAGAAAATGTATAAATAAAAGGCATGACTCTGTTCCAATCTTCATTTACAAAAACTGGAAATACCAACCTCTGTCTTCAAAAGATATCACGCATCTCACAGACTCTTAAAGATTTCAGAGGTACAGATGTGTAACCAGAGATATGAAGGCAGCTCTAATGGCAAAAACCACTGAGCCACTGTTTTCACATATAAGATCCCACCACCACTGCCCCCCAAAAGCACAACTTACAGTATTAGACAATGAGCACACACAAGACACTATTATCAGGACCTTACCACTGTTATACAATATTTTAATTGTTCTCTACCTCTTTGCCAGAAAAATGGAGTCAACTGAACACCTCCTACCTCACACTACCCTCTCCTATGAGTGCATTTAATGGGAGAAAAGTAGGTCATAAGATGTAAAGAAGGCTCAGAAAGCAAATTTTTAGATTCATAATTTTCTTGGAAAATTATGATTTGTGATGGAAATATTACCAAAATGTAGTAAAAGTATTTAAAATATACTCAGCCAAAAAATAACAAAGATAAATTATATAGATAGATATAAAAAGAATATACCGGGGCACCTGGGTGGCTCAGTTGGTTAAGTGTCTGATTTCACCTCAGGCCATGATCTCACCGTCTGTGAGTTCAAGCCCCATGTCAAGCTCTGTGCTGATAGCTCAGAGCCTGGAGCCTGCTTTGGATTCTGTGTCTCCCTCTCTCTCTCTCTCTGCACCTCCCCCACTCATGCTCTGTCTCTCTCTCAAAAATAAAATTTAAAAAAAATTAAAAAAAAGAATATACCTATGGTATTGTTGTGATAATTAAACATCATACATATATGTCATTCAAAACAATGCCTGGCATCATTTTATTTCAAATTGGAGAACTTCTTTAGCATTTCTTATAAGCAGATCTAATGGTAATGAACCCTCTAAGCTTTTGTTTATCTGGGAAAATTTTTATCTCTCTTTCATTTTTGAAGGACAGTTTTTCTAGGTATAATATTACTGGTTAAGGAGTTTTTTGCCTGTTTTTTTCAGAACTTTGAATATATCTTCCCACAATTTTCTGGGGTGCATGGTTTCTGCTGAAAAATCCACAATCTTATGGGTGTTCTCTATGTGGTAATTCATTTTTCTCTTTTTTATTTTTCTTTATTTTCTTTCTTTCTTCCTTTGTTTCCTTTTTTTTTTTTTAAGAAAGAGAGAAAGAGTGAAAGTCAGAGAGAAGGGCAGAGAGAGAGAGAAAGAGAATCTCAAGCAGGATCCATGCTCAGTGCATAGCCCCATGCGGGTCTCAAGCCCACAACCCTAGGATCATGACCTGAGCCAAAATCAAGAGTCAGCCACACAACTAATTGAGCCACTCAGGTGCCCCAATAATTCATTTTTCTATTGCTACTTTCAAAATTCTACCTTTGACTTTTGATAATTCAATTACAATGTGTCTCAATGTGGATTTCTTTGAATTCATCAGATTTTATGTTGAAACTCATTGGTAAAAGTAAGTATATAGATAAATAGAGAATACTGTTTTATTATAATGGTAGGGGTAGATCACTTTATTCTAGTATAGAAGTTAAAAGACAAAAGTACTAAAAACAGCTATCACTGAAAATATGATAAAAGATATACAATATGAATAAATAAAAATTATGGCAACAGTAACAGACTATGCATAGGAGGAAGAAGTTAGAGTTGTTACCATTTTATTCATTTATTTATTTTGTTTTAGATAGAGAGCATATGTCCAGGCGAGCAGGGGAGGGAAAAAGGGAGAGGGAAAGAGAATCTCAAGCAGGCTCCAGGCCCAGTGCAGAGCCCAGCTCAGAACTAGATCTCACAAACCATGACCTGAGTCAAAATCAAGGGTTGGATGCTGACCCAACCAAGCCATCTAGGTATCTACGAGTTGTTATGGGTAATTCCTATTTAATGTAATTCCCAAGGTAACCACAAACACAAAAATATGCACATAGAAGTTACACACGTGCACAAACACACAAAGGGAACCAAAGCTTATCAATACAACAAATCAATGAAATACAAAAGAAGACCTTAAGAGAGAGAGAGAGAAAAAAAAAACAAATAAAAGAAGTATAAGACTAACAGGAAACAACATAATGGCAATAGTAAATCCTTCTCTATAAATAATTACTTTAAAATGGTTTAAACTTCCCATTCAAAAGACATAAGAGTGCCATTCATGACAATACAGATGGACCTAGAGGGTATTATGCTATGTGAAATAAGTCAGGTAGAGAAAAAGAAATACCATGTGATTTCATTTGTATGTAGATATTACAAAAATAAATAAACTTAAATAAATTTATATGCAGAATCTAAAAAGTAAGCACACAAGCAAGCAAACAATAACAACCACAACAACTGCAGAAACAGACTCATAAATACAGAGGGCAAACCAGTGTTGGCCAGAGGGACAGGGATGGGAGGATGGGTGAAATAAGTGAAGAGGATTAGAGGTACGAACTTTCAGTTATAACATAAAGAAATCGTGTGGATGTAAAATACAACACAGGGAATACAGTCAATAATATTATAATAACTTTTGTATGGTAGAGACGGTAGCTACACTTGTAGTGAGCATTTCCCAATGTAAATAACCACCAAATCACTATGTTGTACAACTAAAACTAATATGATATTGTATGTCAACTATACTTTAAAAAGTATACTGTATTTTTAAATATTTTTAATGTTTTTTTGTTTTGTTTTGTATTTTGAGAGAGAGAGAGCAAGCTGGGGAGGAGCAGAGAGACAGAGAGAGAGACACAGAAACTGAAGCAGGCTCCAGGCTCTGAGCTGTCAGCACAGAGCCCAATGCAGGACTCAAACTCACGAACTGCAAGGTCATGACCTGAGCCAAAGCCAGATGCCTAACCGACTGAGTCACCTAGGCACCCCTAAAAAGTTTACTATATTTTATAAAGTATTTACTGAATAGGGGAGTCTGGGTGGCTGAGTCAGTTGAGTGTCTGACTCAATTTTGGCTCAGGTCATGATCCCAAGTTCATGGGATCAAGCCCTGCAGCAGGCTCTGTGCTAAGTATGGATCCTGCTTGAGATTCTCTCTCTTCTGTGCCCCTCTCCCCAACTCATGCTCTCTCTAAAATACATTAATTAATTAATTAATTAATTAATTAATTAAAACACTACTAAATATATGTATGTTTAAATTAATTTAAAAAGATATTTTTAAACCATAGCACAATAAAAAAAGTGAAATAAAAGGAATTGAGTAGAATTGCATGCACTGACCTAGAAGATCTTCAGAATTTATTACTATGTGAAAAAAATTGGATAAAATATGTATACTATGAAAAAACATAGTGTGACTGAACAGATTTTTAAGAGACACAATTGTCTGCTTTCTATAAAAACTCACTTTAAATTTAAGGACATTCATAGTCTGGAAGTGAAGGGATGGTAAAGGATATTACATACAATGTAAAAAAAAGAGAGCAGGGCTGGTTTTACTGATATCACATAAAATGAACTTTATATCAAAAACTGTTATGAGAGATAAAGAAAAACATAATATAATGATAAAATGGTCAATCCACCATGAAGACATAATTAAAAATATATATACAGCCAACATCAGAGCACCTAAATCATGGAGCAAAAATTAATATAATTGAACATTGATAGAACTAAAACTACACTAATAGAACTGAATTTATTTCCATTCAAGTAGAAATAGATAGCGATACCACCATGGTAGGGTATTTTGATACCCCACTTTCAACAATGAATAGAACATCAGCCAGAAAATCAATAAGAAACAAAGGACTTAACACTGTAGACAAAATGGACCTAAAGGCATATACAGAACATTCTACCCTACAGCAGCAGAATATAAATTCTTTTCAAGTGAACATGGATATTTCCTCAGGATAAGTCATATGTTAGGTCACAAAACACATCTGAATAAGTTCAAGAAGACTGATGTTATACCAACTATCTTTTCTGAGATCGGAGTCAAGATGGCAGAGAAGGAGAAGTACCAGAATTTCCCTGGTCGCTCAAACACAGCAATATTGAGGTCAGAACACTTGGAATTCTAGGAATCCAGGCTACAGAGGGACAGAAACATCTTTAGGGAGTGGACGGAGACAGCTTGGCGGAACAGAGGTGCATGTTTGCAAATTGGGAGAGATAAAATGGGGATGGTGTAGGCATGGAGGAAGCGGGGGAGCCCATCAAACGAGGAGTGTGGAAGTGTGGGATCATTTTTGGATAAGAGGCAAAACCTCTTTGGACTATGGTCCGGAGAATGAAGAATAAGAAGAGAGCCAGTTTATACTTTGCAAACAGCCTCAGGAGTAAAGATCATAGATTTCAGGGTTGACGACTATCTCTGGACCAGAGCTGCTGCTGGTGTGCATGCCTGGGAGGGAGTGGAGCCAACCCCAGGCTTGGTAGTCATCTCAGAGGTGCACTGGGAGAAAGCAGTCCCCTCCCTTGAGCACTCTTGGAAGAGGGTTTATTGACCTTCCAACAACAGGATTGCAGACACCAGCCAGAGGCCCTTTGTCAACTGGGTGGAGAGGTGCTATTCCATAATTAGGTCCCTGTGGAACAGGATCCTTTAAGACATCGGGTTTTGAATCCCAGTGAATGTTTGGGAGTGCTTGGGAGAGACTGTGGAGCAGGGCAAACCCACTGTCCACGCTGCTCTGGGAGGGCTTTCTGAACAGCGTGGTTTGGGACACCCAGTCTGGAGAGGAGAGATAGGGGTGTCACCATTTTCCTCCCCATCACCAACATAGTGGGGCTTCAGGTAAAAGGACAGCAGCCCCCACTGGAGGCAGGACCCTCTTACACCAAACCCCGCCCCTCCATGCATGGTAACTACTTATCTACTAAAGCTGAACTGACACTGACCTAACAAGACAGCCTCTCCTCCAGATCAGCACAGCCACAGGTTCCAAGGGACCAACAGACAACTGTCCTGCAGTTTTCCTTATATTTTCTGGTTTGATTTTTGGTCAATTCTTATTATATATTTTTTCTTTCTTTCTTTTCTCCCTTCTGGTTGTTTGTCTGTTTAATCAGGCATTTTTACCTTTTTTTTTATACCTTTTCTGTATCTCCTTCTTCTACATTTCCCTCTCTCTCTCTATGGATTAAGCCCTATAGTTTCTTTGATTCTCTGCCTGGTCTTCTTTTCTGCACCTATCATTTCTCTCTCTGTTTGGGATAAGGTTTCTTTTTCTTCCCTTTTTCTCCTCTTTTCCAGGGTCACTTCAATGAACAAATCAAAGCACACCTGGTGGACAGTCCAATCCACCACTAAAGTAGTGAGATAAAGCAGCTAAAGACAACAACAACAGAGTCCATATAACACACTTGAAAAATACTTCCTGAAGGGCCAGGCCCTGGACAGTGTGTAACCCCTTTTTTAATATAATATTACTTACAGGTGCAGGACACATAACAAGTTATTAAAACACATAAAGGATAGAAAACTAGCCATAATGATGAAACAGAGGAATTCTACTCAAAAGAAATTCCAGGAAGAAATGACAGCCAGAGAATTGCTCAAAACAGATATAAACAATATATCTGATCAAGAATTTAGAATAATAGTCACAAGACTAATATCTTGCCTTGAAAAAAGCAGAGAAGACAGCAGAGAATCTATTGCTGTGGAGATCAAGGACCTAAGAAATAGTCACAATGATTAAGAAATGTTGTAAATGAGATGGAAAATAAACTATATGCAGTAACAGCAAGCATGGGAGAAGCAGAGGAGAAAACAGGTGAAATAGAAAATAAAATTACGTAAAATGATGAGGCTAAGAATAAGAGGGAGAAGAAATTACTAGACCATGAGGGGAGAATTAGAGTCCTAAGTAATTCAATGAAATGAAATAAAATCCATATCATACGAGATCCAGAAGAAGAGAGAGAAAGGGGCAGCAGGTTTATTTGAAGAAATTATAATTGAGAATTTCCATAATATGGGGAAGGAAACAGGCACAGGAGGCACACAGAACTCCCTTCAAAATCAACAAAAACAGGTCAACACCATGACATATCATAGTGAAACTAGTAAAATACAAAGAGAAAGAGAGCATTCTGAAAGCAGCTACGGACAAACAGCCCTTAACATACAAGTGTAGGCACATAAGGGTAGAGCAGATCTGTCCACTGAAACTTGGCAGGCCAGAAGGGAGTGGCAGGAAATCTTCAATGTGCTGAATAGGAAAAATATGCAAGCAAGAATCCTTTATCCAGCAAGGCTGACATTTAGAATACAAGGAGAGATAAAGGCTTTCCCAAATGAACAAAAACTAAAGGAGTTCAAGACCACTAAACCAGCGCTGCAGGAGATCCTAAGGTGGACTCCGTGAGTGGAAAGCTTAAAAGACTACAAAGGACCAGAGACATCAACAAAAGCACAAAACCTACAGATAACACAATGACACCAAACCCGTATCTTTCAATAATAACTCTGAATGTAAATGGACTAAATACCCCAATCAAAAAACATAGGGTATCAGAATGAATAAAAAAACAAGATCCATCTATGTGCTGTATACAAGGGATTCATTTTAGACCTGAGGACACCTTCAGATTGAAAGTGAAGGGATGGAGAAACATCTGTCATACTATGGGTGTCAAAAGAAAGCTAGAGTAGCCATATTTGTATCAGAAAAACTAGATTTTAAAACAAAGGCTGTAACAAGAGATGAAAACTGCATTATATCATAATTAAGGGGTCTATCCATCAAGACGAGCTAACAATTGTAAATGTTTATGCCCCAAGTGGCAACACCCAAATATATGAATTAATATATCACAAACATAAATAAATGTATAGATAACAACACTGTGATTGTAGGGGACATTAATACTATACTTACAACAATGGACAGATCATGTAGACAAAAAAATCAGTGAGGAAACAACAGCTCTGAATGACACATTGGACCAGATGGACTTAACTGATATATTCAGATCTTTTCATCCAAAAGCAGCAGAATACGCATTATTCTCAAGTGCACATGGAACGTTCTCCAAAATACATCGCATACTGGGTCACAAAACAGTCCTCAACAAATATAAAAGGATTGAGAACAAACCATGCATATTTTCAGATCACAACGCTATGAAACTTGAAATCAACCACAAGAAAAAAATTGGAAAGCCCCCAAATACATGAAGGTTAAAGAACATCCTACTAAAGAATGAGTGGGTCAACCAGGAAATTAAAAAAGAAATTAAAAAATATATAGAAGCAAATGAAAATACAACAGTCCAAACCCTTTGGGATTCAGCAAAGGAAGTCCTAAGAGGAAAATATATCACAATCCAGGCCTATTTCAAGAAGCAAGAAAAATACCAAATACAGAACCTAATCTCACACCTAAAGGAACTAGAAACAGAGCAGCAAAGAAACCCCAAAACCAGCAGAAAAAGAGAAAAAATAAAGATTAGAGCAGAAATAAACAATACAGAATCCAAAAAAAACAGTAGAACACATCAATAAATCTAAGAGCTGTTTTTTGAAAGAATAAACAAAATTGATAAACCCCTAGCCAGACTTCTCAAAAATAAGAGAGGAACCAAATAGACAACATCATGAATGAAAGAGGAAAGATCACAACCAACACCACAGTAATACAAACAATTATTAGAGAATACTATGAAACAAACTGGACAATATGGAAAAACTGGAAAAATTCCTAGATACCCACACACTACCAAAACACAAACAGGAAAATATAGAAAATTTGAACAAGCCCATAACCAATGAAGAAATTGAATCTGCTACCAACAAATAAGAGCCGTGGGCCAGATGGCTTCTCAGGGGAATTCTAACAGACATTTAAAGCAGAGTTAATAACCATCCTTCTCACACTGTTCCAAATAATAGAAACAGGAGGAAAGCTTACAGAATCATTCTATGAAGCCAGCATTACCTTGATTCTCAAACCAAAGACCCCACTACAAAGGAGAATTACAGGCCAATATCCTTGATGAACATGGATGTGAAAATTTTCAACAAGATATTAGCAAATCAAACTCAACGGTATATTAAAAGAATTATTCGCCTTAATCAAGTGGGATTCATTCCTGGGCTGCAGGGCTGGTTCAATATTCACAAATCAATGTGATATATCATATTAATAGAAGAAAGGATAAGAACCATATGATCCTGTCAATACATGCAGAAAAAGCATTTGACAAAATACAACATCCTTTCTTAATAAAAACCCTCAAGGGGCGCCTGGGTGGCGCAGTCGGTTAAGCGTCCGACTTCAGCCAGGTCACGATCTCGCGGTCCGTGAGTTCGAGCCCCGCGTCAGGCTCTGGGCCGATGGCTCGGAGCCTGGAGCCTGTTTCCGATTCTGTGTCTCCCTCTCTCTCTGCCCCTCCCCCGTTCATGCTCTGTCTCTCTCTGTCCCAAAAATAAAAAAATAAAAAAAAATAAAAAAAACGTTGAAAGAAAATAAAAACCCTCAAGAAAGTCAGGATAGAAGGATCATACCCTAACATCATAAAGGCCATGTATGAAAGGCCCCTAGGGAATATAATCCTCAATGGGGAAAAACTGAGAGCTGCTTTCCTCTTGAGATCAGGAACACAACAGGGATGTTGACTTTCATTTCCATTGTTTAACATAGTGTTGGAAGTCCTAGCCTACACAATCAGACAACAAAATGAAATCAAAGGCATCTAAATTGTCAAAGAAGTCAAGCTTTCACTTTTCTCAGATGATATGATACTCCAGATGAAAAATCCAAACATTCCACCAAAAAAACCCGCTAGAACTGCTACATGAATTCAGCAAAATCTCAGGATATAAAATCAAAGTGCAGAAATTGGTTGCATTTCTATACACCAATAATGAAGCAACAGAAAGAGATACCAAGGAATCAATCCCATTTACAATTTCACCAAGAACCATAAAATATCTAGGAATACAGGTAACCAAAGAGATAAAATATCTGTATGCTAAAAACTATAGAGAGATTATCAAAGAAATTGAAGAAGACATAAAGAAATGGAAAAACATTCCGTGCTCATGGAATGGAAGAACAAATAGTTAAAATGTCGATACTACCCAAAGCAATCTACACATTCAATGCAACTCCATTCAAAATACCACCAGCTATTTTCTATTTATATATTCTTCACAGAGCTAG
The DNA here is from genome assembly GCF_028018385.1 of Neofelis nebulosa. NCBI lineage: Eukaryota > Metazoa > Chordata > Mammalia > Carnivora > Felidae > Neofelis > Neofelis nebulosa. The sequence continues at coordinate 42,242,425 of NC_080791.1, read as the reverse complement.
AACAATCCTAAAACTTGTAAAGAACCACAAAATACCCCAAATAGCCAAAATAATGTTGAAAAAGAAAACCAAAGCTGGAAACATCACAATCCCAGACTTTAGCCTATACTACAAAACTGTAATCATCAAGACAGTATGGTATTGACACAAAAACAGACACAGATCAGTGGAAAAGAATATAGAACCCAGAATTGGACCCACAAATGTTTGGCCTACTAATCTTCAACAAATCAGGAAAGAATGTCCAATGGAAAAAAAGACAGTCTGTTTAGCAAATGGTTCTGGGAGAACTGGACAGCAACCTGCAGAAGAATGAAACTGGACTTACACCATAGTCAAAAATAAATTCAAAATGGATGAAATACTTAAATGTGAGACAGGAAATCATCAAAATCCTAGAGAAGAAAACAGGCAACAACCTCTTTGACTTCAGCCACAGCAACTTCTTATTTGACACATCTTCAAAGGCAAGGGAAATAAGAGCAAAAATGAATGATTGGGACCTTATCAAGATAAAAAACCTTCCGCACAGCAAAGGAAACAATCAGCAAAATTAAAAGGCAGCCAATGGAATGGGAGAAGATATTTGTAGATGACATATCAAATAAAAGGTGAGTATCCAAAATCTATAAAGAACTTACTAAACTCAACACCTGAGAAACAAATAATCTACTGTAGAAATGGGCAGAAGACATGAATAGACACTTTTCCAAAGAAGACAGCCAGATGGCTAAGAGACACATGAAAAGATGCTCAACATCACTCATCATCAAGGGAATACAAATCAAAACCACACTGAGATACCATCTCATACTGTCAGTGTGGCCAAAATTAATAACTCAGGAACAGATGTTGGTGAAGATGTGGAGAAAGGGGAACCCTGTTGCACTGTTGGTGGGAATCAAACTGGTGCAGCCATTCTGGAAGACAGTGTGGAGGTTCCTCAAAAAATTAAAAATAGAATTACTCTATGACCCAGCAACAGCACTACTAGGAATTTATCCAAAGGATACAGGAGTGCTGATTCATAGGGGCACATGTACCCCAATTTATAGCAGTGCTATTAACAATAGCCAAATTATGTAAAGAGCCCAAATGTCCATCAACTGATGAATGGATAAAGAAGATGTGGTGTATACATCTATATACATATATACACACACACACAATGGAATACTACCTGGCAATGAAAAAGAATTAAATCTTGCCATTTGCAACACCATGGATGGAACTGGAGGGTATTATTCTAAGTGAAATAAGTCAGTCAGAGAAAGATACATATGTTTTCAGTCATATGTGGAACTTGAGAAACTTAACAGAAGAGCATGAGGGAAGGGAAGGGGAAAAAAAAGTTACAAACAGAGAGGGAGGCAAATCATAAGAGACTCTTAAATACAAAGAACAAACTGAGGGTAATGTGGGTGAGGGCGTGGGGGGTGGGAAAAATGTGTGATGGGCATTGAGGAGGGCACTTGTTGGGATGAGCACTGGGTATTGTATGTAAGTGATGAATCATGGGAATCTACTCCTGAAGCTAAGGTCACACTGTATACAGTGTATGTTAGCTAACTTGACAATAAATTAATGTTACATAAATAAATAAATAAATACATAAATACATACATACAACTGAATGAAAATAAAATTTAAAAAACAATCTTTTCTAAACACAACAGACTGAAACTAGAAAGTGACAGAAGAAACAGTGAAAATTTTACAAATGTGTGAATTTTAAACATTACACTCCTGAACGTCCACTAGGGCAAAGAAAAAAATTGAAAAGGAAACTATAAAATTCCTTGGAACAAATGAAAATGAAAACATAACATACCAAAACTTAAAGGGATGCAACAAAGCAATACTAAGAAGTTCATAGCAATAAATGTTTACATTTAAAAAGGGAATCTCTGGGTGCCTGGGTCGCTCAGCTGGTTAAGCATCCAACTCTTGATTCCAGCTCAGGTATGATCTCATGGTTCATGAGATCAAGCCTCACATACCTGGGATTCTCTCTCTCCCTCTCTGCCCCTGCCCCACTCATGCTTTTCTTTTCCCCCCTCTTTCTCTCTTTCTCAAAATAAATAAATAAACTTTTAAAAAAGTAAATAAAATAAAAAGGAAGAGCTCCAATGAACAATCCATCCTTGCATCCCAGGAGCTTAAAAAAGGGCAAAGTAAGCAGAAATAAAGCAAAGATTAGGATAGAAATAAAGAAACAGAAAATAGAAAGATAATAGGAAAACATAGTTTGATTTATGAAAAGATAAAATCTATAAACCATTAAACTAAGAAAGAAGACTCAAACAAAACCAGTATGAGGGAAGATACACTACAACTGGTGGTAGAAGGGGGGAAAAAAGTATAAGACACTACATTAAACAATTATACACCAGCAAACTACATAATCCAGAAGAAATGGATACATTCCAAGAAATATATAAGCTACTAAGACTAAATTGGGAAGAAATAGAAAGTCTAAACAGACTCATAACTACCATGGAGATTGAATCCTCAATCAAAAGTTTTTCTACAAAGAAAAGGTCAGGATTAGATGGCTTCACTGGTGAATTCTACCAAATATTTAAAGAAGAATTAATACCAATCCCTCCCAAAGGCTTCCAAAAAATCAAAGAGGCAGAAACACCTCCAAATTCATGAGGCCACATTATCCTGACACAAAAGCAAAGACAACTGGGGTGTCTGGGTAGCTCAGTCGGTTAAGCGTTCAACTTCGGCTCAGGTCATGATATCGCCATGCGTGAGTTCAAGCCCCACATTGGGCTCTGTGCTGACAATTTGGATCTTGGAGCCTGCTTCAGATTCTGTGTCTCCCTCTCTCTCTGGCCCTTCCCTTCTCGAACTCTGTCTCTCTCTCTCAAAAATAAATAAACATTAAAAAAAAGCAAAGACAACACAAAAAAGAAAGTGACAAACTAGTAACCTGATTTATATATGAAAAAAATCTCCACAAATTAGCAAACACATTCCAAAGGCACATTAAAAGGGTTACACACCACATCCAAATGGGATTTATCCCTGAAGTGCAAGGCTGGTTTGCCTTATGAAAATCAATGTGATACAACATATTAATAGAATAAAAGATTAAAAAACACAATCATTTCAACAGATGAAGAAAAATCATTTGACACAATTCAACATCTTTTCATGATAAAATTCTCAACAAACTAAGAGTTGAAAGTATGTATCTCAGTTTAACAAAGGCTATTCAGGAAAAGCCCAAAGCAAACATTATAATCAATGGTGAAAAAAATTAAATGTTTCCCTCTCAGATATTAGGAAAGAGATACCCACTCTTGTCATTTATATTGAACAGATCATTGGAATTCCTAGTCAGAAATATTAGGTGAGAAAAATTGTAAAAAGTATCCAAATCAGAGAGAAGAAGTAAATTGTTCCTGTTTGCATACAATAGGATCTTAAACATAGAAAACCCAAAAGACTCCATTAAAAGAAAAAAACAAAACAAAACAAAACACTGTTATAACTAATAAATAAATCTAGTAAAGTTACAAGATTCAAAATCAAACTCAAAAATCAGTTTCATTTCTATATGCTAATAGTACACTATCTGAAAATGAAATTAGGAAAACAACCCTATTTACAAAAGCACCAAAAAGAATAAAATACTTACAAATCAATTTAACTGAAGAAGTGACTCGTATACTGAGAACTACAAAAAACACTGAAGAAAGAAATTTAAAAAGATACAAATGGAAAGACATCCTGTGCTAATGGATAGATTCAATATTATTAAGATGTCCATACTACCCACAGTAATCTACATATTCAATGCAATCCTTACCAAATTCCCGTAGTACTTTTTACAGAAGTGGAAAAAACAATTCTATAATTCAAAAGTAACCATGAGACCATAAAGAGCCAAACAGTTCTGAGGAAAAAGAAAACACAATGCTAGAGGCATCACACTTCCTGTTTCTTTTTTGTTTTCAAATTTTTAATTAAATTCATTAGTAACATACATTGCAATATTGGTTTCAGGAGTAGAATTTAATGATTCATCACTTACATACAACACTCAGTACACATCATAACAAGCACACTCATTAATACCCATCACCCATCTGGCCCATCTTCCACCCACTTCCCTCAGTTTGTTCTCTATCTTTAAGAGTCTCTTATGGTTTGTTTCCCTCTCTCTTTCAAAATATATTTCAAAATTACAATGATCAAAATAGTGTCATACTACATAAAGACAGATATGAAAACAAAAAGAACAGAATATAGAGCCCAGAAATAAAACAATACACATATGGTCAACTAATCTTTGACAAGGGTATCAAGAAGACAATGGGGAAAGGACAGTCTCTTCAATAAAAAGTGCTGGGAAACTGGACATCAGCATGCAAAAGAATAAACCTGGACCTGTATCTTACACCACTCACAAAAGTTAACTTGAAATGGATTGAAGATTTAAATGTAAGACCTGAAACCATAAAAAAGCATAGGGAAAAATTTCCCTGACGCTGGTCTTGACAATGATTTTTTTGGATGTGACAACAAAAGTACAGATAACAAAAGCAAAAATAAACAAACGAGAACCATAATGCTGCACAACACTGTACCTATAGTCAATAATACTGTACACTTAAAAAATTAAGAGGGTAGATCTCATTTTAAGTACTCTTACTATGATTAAGATAAATTTTTTAAAACAATACAAAACAATGTTTGGTCCTTTATGCTTATTAATAATTAGATATTAATTCCAAAAATGTTATGGTTCACCTTTGTGTTTTAAAAGTTAACAAAACCTGGGGAGCCTGGGTGGCTCAGACGGTTGAGCGTCTCACTCTTGATTTCAGCTCAGGTCATGATCTCATGGTCATGAGATTGAACCCTGCCTCAGGCTCCATGATGAGCATGGAGTCTACTTGAAGTTCTCTCTCTCCCTCTCTCTCTCTGCCCCTCCCCTGCTCATGCATGCTGTCTCTCTCAAAATAGATATTTTTAAAAAAATAATAAAAATAAATATAAAAATTAGTAAAACTCAACCAACATCTCATGGCATCATTTTATATATATATATATATATATATATATATATATATATATATATTATACATATATACATATATAATATATATATTACATATATATACATATATATAATATATATATATTTTTTATATATATATTACATATATATACATATATATAATATATATTTTTTATATATATTACATATATAATATATATATATTATATACATATATAATATATATAATATATATATTGTATATATATATACATATATATATTATATATATATATATACACATATATATAATATATATAATATATATATGTGTATATATATATGTAAAGTCCACTGCATCTTGAAGATGAATGCAGCCTGGACCAAATGTAATGTGTTCTGAGAAAATAATTACTCTCTATATCCCTTCCTCTCCCAGACTCACATACAGTTTTCTCTAGCCCATGTATCTGCTGTAAAGATAGATGGAAAGACTAGATATTTAGAAATGATACCTATTATCTTTCAAAAATTTGAAGACAATTGAGAACCATGAAAAAACTTATAATTAAAAAGAATCCACAAAGAAACAACTAGAAGAGATCCTGTTGGGAGAGCTGAGGCTCTGTGTATTCCAACCCTTATCTTGGTATTAATGTTTCCACATTTCTTTTTCCCTGCTTTATGTTACACCCCTTTTTCTTGATTTTGGATTGTTAATGGATTTCATCAGTCTTACTCTACCTTCTTGACTTTATCTTGTTATTCCTCTGCTCAATATCCTCCAAAGAATGTTTACACCTCACTCAAAGTAAAAGATAAAGCCTTTGTGATGACCAATAGGGTCCTACATAGTATTCTGGGCAGGTCACCTCTCAGATGTCATCTGCTACTGCTTCTGCTGGCTCATTCCACTGTAGCCACACTGGCCAATTCACCATTCTCCAGCATCCAAGGCATTTCTGCCTCAGAGTCCTTTGCACTTCCAGCTTCTTTACATGCAACATTCTTCCCACATCACTCCCACATTTCCTTCAGAGATGTAACTGAATGTCATTTCACTTTTTTATATTTCTCGTAGTTTCATCCCCTTTACCATTTTTTTCTTTTTAACTCTTTACCCTAATCATCACTATCATTTCTTTCCCCTCTCCCTAACTAGAATGAAAGCCTTACAAAAGCAGGGATTTTTGCCTAGTTCATTTCCCCTTGAATCTCCTAGAAATGTGCCTGGCACAGAGTAGATCCTCAAGAAGCATTCATTGAGCACATTAAGGACTATAACAGTGCTTATCTTTCAGCTTCTGAACTTAACTCATTTTCTTGAGGACTGATGCTTTGGTCTCTCTTTAGTCTCTGAGTGCTTTGTAATTTAGCCTTTTTTAATATAAGTCTCTAACCTACCAATTTTATTAACTTTTCCACTCTTTGCTCCCAGTAGTCTGTTGGACCTCTGGTGATATATGATATGCTCCAAAAACACCAAACTGGTATTTAATCTGAGGATAGGTGGATAGACAGACTTGTTCCTATCTCTTTATCATCATCCCTAATAATTTTCCACTTCATTATAGACATTTTTCTGTTCTTCAGGAGATTCTAGATCTGGGAAGATGTAGTAACTACGAGGAATATATGAATCCAAATGCACTGACAATGATTATGTATGTTATATCTCATGTAATTGAAGCTGCAATACTAAAAAGTGATTTCAAGGGGTGCCTGGGGGGCTCAGTCGGTTAAGCGTCTAACTTCAGCTCAGGTCATGATCTTGCAGTTCTTAAACTCAAGCCTCACATTGGGCTCTGTGCTGATAGCTCAGAGCCTGGAGCCTGTTTCAGATTCTGTATGTCTCTCCCCCTCTTCCCCTCACCCACTCACACTGTCTTTCAGTCCCTCAAAAATGAATAAACTTAAAAAAAAATTTTAAGTGATTTCATGAGGAAACTGAAACTGAAGACTTTAAACTGCTGATTTCCATACATCAAGTTATGTGGCAGAGATCATCCATGCTGTTTCCATCATACCACACTGCCTCTCTTACAACAGAAATTAGACCAAAATCAAACCTCACAAATATTCACAAATGCAGACAGCAGAGTTAAAATGTTATGGCATCTGGTTTTGCATCAGTCAATGGAAATTGAGCAAAATCATTATGGGTTGCCTTTTCCATTTTATTTTCAAGCCATTTTAAATTAATAGGCAAGAGAGATGGCCTTCCTAGCATAAGAAGCTGCATATTACACATGGGTAAAATTAAATTTCTTTGAAACATCAGCCCAAGGTTGTTTTCCAAAGTGCTGCCATGCGGTCCCATCAATCTGCACATTTGTCATAAAACACTTGAGATCAATATTTGAAATGTATTAATGGACTCCCTAAAGTGAACCTCCTCAAATTCTCACCGATGAGTCTGCAGACAGGAAGAAAACATTTTCCTTTCAGTCACAAAAATGCAACAATAGTCTCCAAATGTGTTCATTTGTTCCCACTTCCTTCAAAGAGAACATAGTCCCTTTCAGCATCCTAGGAAGAGATTCCTTAGGAAAGGACATATTGGGAGAGGGGCTGGAAGGATGCAACCAAGCGTGTCTGCAGAGAGAGAAAGAAAACAAAAGAGTAGCAAGAGCAAAGGGGGCTTGCTGATCACAGCTGTCAACAGCGTCATTCCAAAACCATTAGGGGAAGACTGGGGACAGATTTCTGAACACCTGAGGGACCCAGCAGGATGACATGGCAAATGGAAACATCATGCTATGTTTACTTTTTTGGCCTTTATTTTGTGAGAGCCATTTTCTCCCAACTGTAATTTTCAATTTGAAATCCTTTGAAATTTCTGCCACAGCACTTTTTTTGATATAAATGACATAACCAGGAGATACTGGGTAATTTTTACCACATAGTAGCTTCTGTGATTCAAAGTGATTTGATTTTTCCCTAAGCAGTGAATTTAAACTTTTTTTTTTTAATTTAAGTCCTGTTTGAAAGAAATGAAATGACTTAAAATCTATTTTCACTCTTTCTAAAACAACTTCAGACAAATTTCTGTACCCCAAAATGACAGACAGCCAATTTAGATTTCTCACAATATATATATTCAGAAGTAACTGTAACCAAGGCTATATGGAGCCCAGAGTGGCAATTAAAACAAGGAAGGATAGTCATACCTTGATTTCCATTTCCTGGTAAACTAAAGGGTCTGCTCAGACATGCAGCTTTATATTATAGCTGCAACCACTCACTTTAGATTGTCTCATTTAGTTTGTCTACTGTGTCGTTCACATCTCATTCCTTTAGGCATCAATCACACTCATGAGCTTTGAGTTCTCTGGTGAAGTTCCTACAGTTCTTTACCTTTTTTAAAGAATGTTTTTAAATGTTTATTAAATGTTTATTCATTTATTTTGAAAAAGAGAGAGAGCACCCAAGTGAGCAGGGGGCAGGGAGGAGGAGCAGACACAAGGGGAGAGACAATCCCAAGAAGACTCGGCACTGGCAGCTCAGAGCCCCACGTGGCACTCTATCTCATGAACTGTGAGATCGTGGGGGCGCCTGGGTGGCTTGGTCGGTTGAGTGTCCGACTTCGGCTCAGGTCATGATCTCACAGTCTGTGAGTTCGAGCCCTGCGTCGGGCTCTGTGCTGACAGCTCAGAGCCTGGAGCCTGTTTCAGATTCTGTGTCTCCCTCTCTCTGTGACCCTCCCCCGTTCATGCTCTGTCTCTGTCTCAAAAACAAATAAAAACGTTTAAAAAAATTTTTTTTAAAAATGAACTGTGAGATCGTGACTTGATCCGACACCAGGAGTCGGACGCTTAACCAACTGAGCCAGCCGGGAGCCACAGTTCTATTACCTGAGCTCCTCCTCCAGCACTCCGGCCAAAGCCCATGAGTACTGTATCCAGAGGAGCTGAGTATTCTCGTTCACCTTCGTCTCCAACTTTCAAAATTGTTAAATACCTTTGCTGACTGATCCTCTCCCTGTCACAATATATGCCTCTTCCACAACTGGCATTTTATACACACTGTCCAGACTGAAAATGCATGTTTTTATGCAAGTACACTTATTACAGAATTGGATAAAACAAAAGGACACTGAACACAAAACTAGAAAACTTGTGTTTTTTTGCCATTCGCTGAAAGTTGGACCTAATTACCTAATCTCTCTGAATTTCATCCTACCCATCCTACGTGGGAATGAGAATAATCTTACCCTTGAGACAAGGGTTCAATCAGTATCAAATGAGGAGTATGTGGTAGTGCTAGTGGATATGGAGGAGCACACAGGGAGAGAATGCCCTCTTCCATCATTTTAGGAAACAAAAACACTGAAATGCTTAATTATTTTCCATGTATATTTGTAAATATTAGAATTAAAATTATATATAGATAGATACACACACACTCATCCATCTCTCTGTCATATCTCTGTATTTTTTAAGAGAGAATAATAACTATCAAGTGTTTTTCCAGATGGCACAATTAATCAACATGTCTACATTTGTCTTATTCCCACAATTGCAGGGCTGATTAGTCAAGACTTGATGGCGTAGAAGCCAAAGCAGTCACCCAATTGGATGCCTTACAAGTCTGCTGTGCCTCAGAGTTTTGACCCTGAAATCCTGGGTCTAGGGTCACCTGGGATATGACATAAAATTTTCTTAAGCCATACATGTCCAATTTTTTTGTATAAATTAAATCTAATAATAAACCTGTCAGCTGTATTTCCAACCTCCTAAAAAAAAACTTTTCAAAAGAAATCTATGGTATAGTGCTTTTACCGGTGGGGACAAGTAACTCATTTACTACTGTAGCCAAAATGGCAAGTGAGGATAATATACAATACTTAAAAATAAATAGGGCGGCTTATAGAAAAGAGATTTGTACTTAATAATTTGGCCAGAAAAAAAAACAAAAAAAAAACTAAAGAGTTTGAGAAGATTAGTGGGTTTGTGTGTTTCAATGTTTTTGTGTTTTGTCCCTGCAGACCATTGAGGTGCTGAGTCGAGTTAGTTTGCTGGTCTCAAATGTGTTTTCTTTAGCCTCTGTGGCAGTGTTGTTTTGTTTGCAGCTTTTTGTCTTTTCTAAAGTCTGTGCTAACACTGTATGACTTTATCCAAATGTTGTCACCATGAGAACACTGGGTTTAATACAGAGAAATATAACAAGGCTTCCAAAGGAGGAGGAAATGGGGAAATACAGTCATATATTAAGAGTTGAACTGTAAGTGGCATCTGGGTGGTTCAGTGGGTTGAGTGTCAGGCTTCAGCTCAGGTCATGATCTCACGGTTTGGGAGTTCAAGCCCCACATCAGGCTCACTGCTGTCAGCGAAGAGCCCACTTTGGATCCTCTGTTCCCCTTATGATCCTCTGTCCCCCTTCCTTGATCCCTTTACTGCTGTCTCAAAAATAAATAAACATTAAAAAGAAATAGAGTTAAACTATAAAACCCAGTGCTGAACAGCTCACAGCAGATGTGCAAGATGACCTTCAGGAGTCAGAATGTTTCATCGGCATGAAAAGATTGACTAACATATATATTAACACAAATCTAAAGAAAACAATGCGTAACTTAAAAAGATTGTTGGTCAGCTCTGGAAAAAATAAAAGCGGAGGCATGGTGACAAATATTGGCATGGTCCATGCCTGCATACACCTGGTGTCTAGGAAAAGTCACCTTAGTTAAGTCTTTAACTATAACAGTCCAATCATCTTCACTATGAGACTGCACACGTAACAGGTACATGCTTGGTGTAGGTTAGGCATTGTTCTAAATATTTCATATTTAGCATTATTTAATATGAAGTAGGTTACTATCACCACCCCCATTTTACTAATGAACCCATCAAGGTTTAGAGGAGTTCAATAATTTCTCTAGGGCTTCACAGCTAGTAATTATTCGGGCTGAGATTTAATAGCTGAATCAGAAGGCTTCTGCACTATACTATACTATTTAAATTTTGCCCAATGCCACTTAATTTTCATCTAGTCTTCTAGTTCTCACTCTATGTTTATCAAATAATTTTGTAGCTACTTTTTGGCTTGAAATGTCTTTATTTTCGATATAAATAGTCCAGCTTTCAGTATGGTTACATATCTAGGGTAAATTAATGGAACTAACACCATGGTTTCATAAACCAATCACAAGAGCTTGGTTACTGAGAGGCTCTAGGAACAGATGAGTTGCTTCCCAGTAGATAACAAAACTGGGTTCTTAGGACTGCATGTTTACCAAATGATGATCTAATAATTTAATTAAGGCAAGCAATCTGCCAAGAGAAGAAAATCAAGTATAAGAAATAAAACAAGGGGCACCTGGGCGGCTCAGCCAGTTAAGCATCTGAGTTACGCTCAGGTCATGATCTCACCACAGGGTTCCAGCCCCCCCCCCCCGCCCCGTAAGGCTCTGTGCTGACAACTCAGAGCCTGGAGCCTGCTTCAGATTCTGTGTCTCCCCGCCCCCCCCCCCCCACGCTCTCAATCTCTCTCTCAAAAATGAATAAACATTAACAAAAAAAAGAAAGAAACCAAGAAATGACTTAAGTGTTCAGTTTTGAATCAGAAAGTTGGGATGAAAGGGAAGATAGAGGTCTAACTAGACAGAGCATAGAAGAAAAGCAGATCTAGAGGCTGAAGACTACCCAAGATAGTCTCCTGCGTAAAGCACTCACTTTGAATTTTTGTTTTGTTCAAACTGTAACATGCTCATGCATGACCTGGTACGCTGTCTTGCTGTGCGGCGTGGACCTGCTCAACGCCTACCTGCCACGGCGCCGCAAGCTGTCGGACCTTTCCCAGCACCACGCTCCCAGCCGGCCTGCAGAGCTTTCTTGCACCGCTCCAGGGGCTCTTGGCCTATGGCCCCTACAGCCACGTGGTGCTCAAAGAGGTGCACTTCTTCAAGCTTCAGGTGCCCTACTCACAGCTCAGCGACCCCCTAGCTCAATCTGTGCAAGATATGCCTGGCGTGCAGCCCTGTGGGCCGTGCTGCGCATGCGCAAACCGCAGTCAAGGCGCTAGCGCCTGACTCGGGCATCATGTTGGGCATTATGTGTGGAGGCCCACCGGCGCCTGCGCGTGCTGCGTGGGGTGTGCTACAGCCACGTGAGCGTCGCCCCGGCTGCCACGTGCAAGGCGCTGCCTTTGATGTGTCCTGACAGGAAAGATCCTGCCTACAGAAATAACCATACTAATTAATCTGTGCGGAGAATAACAAAAAAAAAACAACATAAAGGAGTAACATATTATAAAGGAGAATGTTTTGGTTGGATCTCATTGAAATAATTGGCTCTACCCCTAAAATATAACTACATTAGTATAAAACATGGGACTGGTATCTAGTAAAGCCTTAAGAGTAACCCTGCAGACTCAGAGGAGGGCAAAATTCATTGTGAAGCACAGTTTTAATTCCTGGGATGTTTGATGGGAGAGACAAGAAGAGGACTCTGAGGAAATGGATTGAAGAGTCTTTCTAATATTTCTCAGCCAAGAAAGACATTCAGTTTTTCTGCCTTTAGCCATGAATGGCTACATAGAACAGCAAGCCATTGCAGGCTTTGCCCAATATATTCACGGGAATTCTCAAGCATTTATTTTTCATTTCTTGCATTTTATGCGTTGGTAGATTAACAATTAGAAACGAAAGGAAGAGTACTGTGAACAATAAAAATAAACTCTATGAGTAATATACACTTGAAAAACAGTGTCCAATCACTCTTAGGATTGAACATTGGACACTTGCAGGGAGCCCATGAGCTTCTAGAGATGGCTAGATTTGGTTATATGCCAGGAAAGAAAAAGAAAAGGAACATTCATTCTCCATTGGATGGAAATAAGATCACTGGACAATGAACTCAGAATAAACACAAAAATGTGCTCTTTTTACATATTACATAACCGCCATTATTTATCATGGGGATCAGGTTATGATGGGTTGGTAGAGCACAGACCAGGAGGGAAAACTTCTTTAAACTACTATGTGAGGGGTGCCTGGGTGGCTCAGTCGGTTAAGCGTCCGACTTCGGCTCAGGTCATGATCTCACGGTCTGTGAGTTCGAGCCCCGCGTCGGGCTGTGTGCTGACAGCTCAGAGCCTGGAGCCTGCTTCGGATTCTGTGTCTCCCTCTCTCTCTCACCCTCCCCCATTCATGCTCAGTCTCTCTCTGTCTCAAAACTAAATAAACATTAAAAAAAAAATTAAACTACTGTGTGAAGTGTGGTTCCATTGGCAGGGGCAGCTGTACAACAGATGAGAGCTGACTTGTGTTAATTGCTTGGGGTATCACATCAGCTACACAAATGACACACAGTAAATGAGGTACCACAAAATGAAACAATTGTAACTAGGGGGTGGTCAAAGATACTCTCAGTTCCAATTCTGCTACCAACATGACATATGGCTTTATGTAAGTAACCCCATCATTGTTCATCCAGGTAGGAATGTTATACATTAGAACAGTGTGTAAGAACAGAAGAAACAAATGTCTCTATCAGAAGCCATTAAGTTAGGTGCTGTAGGGCACTCCAAAAAAGAAAGACCAAGAAAATAAGCAAAGAAAAATGGTGTTATTCTAGAAGTCTACACTTACGAAAATTCAGCTAGTAGATGTTTAGAATAGAGGATATATATGTGTGTGCACGTGTATATGTATATCTTTATACAAGCATGGAGCTCTAAGCAGAGGATTTGGAATGGATAATGGGAAATAGGGATAAAAATTTTAGATATCACATGTGAAGGTTTTCTCTGATTTCATTCATTTTACCACAAGTTCAATAGTGTTGTTTTTTTAAAATTTTCCTTTTTATTGTTATGATTATATATAGTAGTAGCATTAGTATTTTCAAGGAAGTAGATTGAACAATTAGTTTACAATACAACTGAATTCATTTTCAAAAGGCAGAGCACTTCTGGTTTTTACAGAGAACAGATGATCCAAAGCCTCATTTTCAACAGTGTGCTCATCACATGCATTAGGTTAGACCCTATTCTAAGTCCAATACTGAACTACAAAGTGTATATCATAAAATTTCAAAATGTATAGGCATTGTGATGTAGTTTTCACTTTCAAATTTGTTGTTTTGGAAAGTAAGGCACAAACAACCTTGTCTTAAAGCGTAATTTACGTGAGTTAAGAAAATGACTACAGCCCACTGTTTTATAACTTCCATTAGATGTCTTTAAACATGATGAAAGGGTCTTACACATGAGTTCAAGTATCAGGCAGTTTTGCATTGAAAGAGTTATTTTTTATTATTCACTTACTAAAACAAATGCATTTGAAATATAGAGGAGCTATGCAGCTCTGCTAGTATCAGTGAGATGGATATTTCCCATACATTCTAATTACAAAAAACAAAACAAAACAAAAACAAACAAAAAAAAAACTACATTTCTTTGTTCTGAGCATGGTAATGGAAAGTTGATGCCAATTTTTCCAGCTGAAATCTGCAAGTAGCAGCTTAGATGAGAAACTAGCAAGTGACTTTTCAAATTTAGTACTGAGCCAGACAGCAAAGAGCCCTATAAACAGTAGTTTATCTTTAGACACATTTTGTATTTATCCTGGTATATGATCTCTGCCAGGCTCTGACTCCAATGACCAGGAACATTGCATATCTGAGAATACATGTGGAAAATGGTCTTTTAAATGATTAACACATTTTCTAGGAGTGTTAAAGCTGGCCAGAGAAACAGGCCAGGTATATGGAAGTTTCCAGCCTGGGCAGGTAGGTCTTACTCAATGGGATTGGTGGAGAAATTTATAATGCTACTGAGAGTTGCTTGGAGAAGTGTCCTGCCTCTCCACTTTAACTTCTATATTTACATTATATATTCTTCTTTTATTATTGAGGCAACTTCTTTTAGAAAGGAGCTATAAAAGTGAATATTGCTATGTCAGTCCTATTTTATCTTGCTATTTGACTCTAGGCTTATTCCTCAATGTTCCACATCTCTGAATTTTCATATTAAGAGCTCTGCCTCAAGTTGGTTGGGAGCATTAGATGATCAGATGCAGATAAATAATCTAGAACAATGTGGCAGAGAGTAGGTAGTCATTGAATATGGGCCTCTGCTATCTGCTTGTACCTTTCTGCTTTGAAATTTCTGGGAGGTAGCACAGTTTTTCTATTGTGGCCTTTCTAGAGGGAAACGTGGTTCCTTGCCTTACATATTCAACCATTAGTAGACCTATTCTTTTCTGTGTTATCCAGTTGACAACATGCAAGTGAGCAGCAATAAAGCATCCTTTGTGAAATCATATTGGATACATATAAACAGCACTTTGGATCCACCTCTGAAGTTTCATTCCAGCAGAGTTTCAGAAAGTAAGTGACAAACATCCTCTATTGAGTCAAACAGAGGCTTTCAGAAGAAGAGAAACTGTAAGATTAGAGAGGAAAACTTGCAGTCTAACACCTGAACCCAAATAGAAAAAAAAATGGGGGTAATGATAAATAAAACTGTTCTTAAAGGTGTTTGACATCTACTCTTCATGTCTTAAGAATCCACAGTAACAAGAGAGCAGAATGGCTGTCAGGAACTGGGGATGAGAAAAATGGGGAGATGTCGGTCGAAGGGGACAAACTTCCAGTTATAAAATAAAAAAGTTCTTGGCATCTACTATACAACAGGGTGCCTATAGTGAACCATACTCTAGTATACACTTGAAAGTTACTAAGAAAGTATATTTTAAATATTCTCACAACACACTCAAGAAATGGTAATTATGTGATGGGATGGAGGTGTTAGCTGACCTTATTTGGGGATCATTTCCCTGATATATATGTGTATCACAGTATCAAACTATGACCTTCTACACTTTAAGCTTACACAAGGTGATACATCGATTATGTCTCAATAAAGCCATTAAGAAAAAGAATTCACAGTTGGATTAGTACTTATAATTTATCCAAATTAAAAATACTTAGATAATCTATCAATGAGATGTATAGGCATTTTCCAAGAAGCAAAACTTACTAAAACTCTTTAAAATACCTGCCTGGAATATTGCTTTATCAAATACCATGGACCTTATAAATTCCTAGTTGATTGGCCAAAGAACCTGGACACAGTGTGTGAAGATAGGACAAAGAATTAATCTTAATACTTAACACATATGGAGTTGAAGAGAACCAAGTGTACTTTCTCATAATATTACCATATATATCTTAATTTTCATAGCCCCAGTAGAAGGAAGTTTTATTTTACTCCTATTTAATGGATAATGCCCTTGAGACTCAGAGGATTTCAGTATTTTTCCACCTTTATTGAGAAATAATTGACATACATCAGTGTATGTGTTTAAGGTATACAGCATGATGGTATATGATTTACATATATTGGGAAATGGTTACCATAGTAAGTTTAGTTAACAGGCATTATCCCCTAGAGATACAGTAAAAAGAAAAGAAAAATTCTTTTTGTTATGAGAAAGAACTCCTAGAATCAACTCTCTTAACAACTTCCCTATATATCATACACTAGTATTAACTAGTGTATGATCATGTGTAAAATCATCATGTTGTATGTTATATCCCTAACTACTTATTTACCTTATAACTAGATGTTTGTACCTTTGGACCACTTTCCTCCAAATTTTGGTATTTTTATCAGGCCACATAAGTAGAGGAGACTGGAATTAAAATAATGTTTGTATAATTTACTGTTCTTTGAACTTTCTCTATAAACAAAAGGCTATTTTTTTTTTATTTATCACTCAGTGTCCTTTGTGATAGCTTCAGTATCAACTTCATGTTCACAAAAAAAAAAAAAAAAAAAAATCCTACAAGTCCTCATGACTGAGAGGAGGAGACTAAAGCCATGCTCTGGGATCTAACCCTAATTTGATCATGGCAGATGTGGTCTGGATTTTTACACAATGTAGAAGAGAAAAAGTGAGAAAAGATAAATAGCTCCCCCTGTTGAAAGCTTCACTCATAAACGTTTTCATCTCTTATGTCCATTGCTATACCCACACAGCTACCTCATACTTTAGTGCCTGCACATGGTTCTTTTCTTCCACTGTATTTAGTATCTTCCATTTTCTATTACAGGAACTCTAGCTGTCCTCTAATAGTCACTAGAGCATTATCTGGAGTCTTCCCTATCCCTTCTGGACTCTTACTAACAAAAAAGTCCTGCTTCTTTACGCTAGAATTTTATCACACCTTTATTATAGAACTTTGTACATTGTAATCCAGCTGCTTGCGTATTTATATGTCTGCTTCCCTTCTCTATTCAAATTAACCTGAGAAATAATTTTGCAACACATAATACTACTTCTAAGATATGGGAAAACAATCATGATATATGAAGCATACATAATTCAAATTGGACGCTGTCTAGAGAAAACACAGCAAAATATTTACAATTACAACCACTGAATAGTGGGATTTGGGTGACACTTTCCTTTTTGCTTATCTGTTTTTCTAATTTTTCAGCACTAATTATATTATTTGCATACTAAAAGTGAGAGATAGTTGAGATGTTTACATTATTTTAGTCACTGATCAAATTCTGTATGAAAAACCATATTCTACTTTAACTCATTAACTCAAATAATAAGGAATAAAGAGAAACTTTGACACAATGTAATGTGAGGGAAGAATAGAAATTAGTACCTAGGAAAGAAAAGATTAGGCTTTGTAAAACGGTCAAAGAATAACAGATTTTTTAATAACTGAGATTATTCAACCAGAGAGATATTGCTATTGACTAATTATATAAAAGATAAAGACATATAATTTATGATCACTAATGGTTGTTCATCTCTATGGAGGAGTAAATATAAAAAAAAAGAAGGAAAAGAAGGCAAGGAAAGGAATGGAAAGGGGAAGGGAGGGAAGGGGAAAGGAGGGGAGGGGAAGGGAGGAAAGGCAAGGGAAGGGGAGGGAAGGGAAGGGAAGGAAGGAAGGAAGGAAGGAGGGAGGGAGGGAGGGAAGGAAGGAAGGAAGGAAGGAAGGAAGGAAGGAAGGAAGGAAAGAAAGAAAGAAAGAAAGAAAGAAAGAAAGAAAGAAAGAAAGAAAGAAAGAAAGAAAAAGAGAGACTGAAACTCAAGCAGAAGGGAATTAAACAACATATAAGGCAGACTTTTCTGACAGTGAAACCTGTTAAGTACTATAACAGATTACTAATGGAATAAGGAAATATTTATTAAGGCCTTATAAAACCAGTCTGGAATAATTTCCAAATTGCCATGTGTGTAGACAGGGGGATGCTTAAGTTGACTTTTAAAGGTCCTTTGCAGCGCTTTGCTTTTACAGTATGATGGATTTTATAGGAATAATACCTATTTCTCATATGACACTAAGTGATTCATTCAAGACTTTCCAGAAGCCAAAAAGCCCTATCCCTAGTCCTCTACTGACATGCAGTTTTTATTTTCTAAATCTCCAAGGTGGAAAATAGATTTCTTAAATGTAGGTACTGGGATTTTAACAATCTCTTAAAGCTCTTGCATTTTGAATTCCCAACTCAGATCAAATTCATTTTATGCTCTACTAAATGCATATCATCTCTGAAAAGCAATTTTTCCTCTTTACAATCTAACCTTTTCTCTTCCTTTCACTTTTACTCCCCTACTGGCAAGATCAGTTTTAGTATAAGATGTATTTTAGATGCTGGTTTCTTATTAATTTAGACTGTGACAGAAAATGTACTGTCATTTACAGAAAAGGAAATTGAGAAGATGAGTAATTAGATATCAAGAAGATCTCAAATTTACTTCACACTATCTAAATTGTTATTCTTCCTTATGATTAAGTAATATCCAAAACTGAATTGTTGATACTATTTCCCCAGTTTAATTAGCATTGCCTTGATTGACTAATGCACAATTTTATTTTTTCTCATAATATGATTTCCTCTTGAAGAAAACATCTCTCAAAAGGCTTAAGAGCTCTTACCCTTCAATTGCTCAATAATAATATCCTTTTGTTAGCTGCCTTTGTTGTTTCAGGATCCTTGGAATGTAAAATACATGGGGAAAAAGAGAATTTTAAAAATGGGTAAACACTGTAACATTCTTTTTAGAAAAAAATGTTTTAACTCTCTTATCTCAATCTACTCAAACTTAGAGTAGATCCAGTACTATCTTCATCCCCTCGGTAGCTGACATTATTAAAAAGGAAAACGTGCTTTGTCATTTATTCTTTCAAGGTGAAATAGGAGTAGAGATTAGGAGAACTATTTTCCTAAATGTTAATTCAGAAATCACAATTTTAATGGAAACCATTTTTTCATTCATAATCTTTATTCTTTTAAGAACCAATATAGCAGGTATTAGATATGTCATTGTATCTTTATCATAGCTAATTATTTTCCATATTTACAAACTGTATGCAGGGAATCATTTGAACAGACTAACAATACAGTGCGGATTATTTCTTGAATAAAAAGGATTAGGCACTGTGCTTAGACATGAGGATACACTAGAGAAAACAAAGCCAAGGAGGTATGAAAAAGACATACAGACAAGAAAATAGGAAACTACAATCGACCCTTAAACAACATGGGTTTGAACTGTGAGTGTCCAATTACATATGGGTTTTTTATAGTGCTATAAATGTATTTTCTCTTCCTTATGATTTTTTCTTTTTTTTTATAGAGGTATAGTTTACACACGATGTTACATTAGTTTCAGGTGTACAACATAGTGATTCAAAAAGTCTATACATTATGCTATCCTCCTCACAAGTGTAATTATTATCTGTCCCCATTTAACACTATTGCAGTATCATTGACTATATTCCCTATGAAGTACCCTTCATCCCCATGACATATTCATTCCATAATTGGAAGTCCATATCTCCCATTCCCCTTCACCCATTTTGCCCATCTCTCCACTAACCTTCCTTCTGACAACAATCATCAGATTGTTCTCTGTATTAATGGGTCTGTTTCTGCTTTGTGTTTGTTTCATTTTTTTAGGCTCCATATATAAGTGAAATCATATGGTATTTGTCTTTGTTTGACTTACTTATTTAGCATAACACCCTTTAAATTCATCTTTCTTATAATTTTATTAATAACATTTTTTTCTCTAGCTTACTTTATAAGAATATCGTATATATTCTTTCTAAGAATATAGTATATAATACATATATGAAACGTGTGTTAATGAACTATGTTCTCAGTAAGGCTCTTGGGGAGTGGTTAAGTTTTTAAGGAGTCAAAAGTTACACGCAAATTGTCCACCGCATGGCGGTCAGCATTCCTAACACCCCTTCTGTTTAAGGAACAACCATATAACATAATGTGGTAAGGTCAGGGTACAGTATACTTCTATGAAGCATCCAAGAACCTATATTTGAGATATGTTCTTACAGGTAATAAAAGTATACTGAGACCCAAAAAATAAGTAAGAGCCATTAAGGCAAAAAAGGCAAGGGAAAGTGGAAAGCAGAAGAGTGAAACTCCACCAAAAGAGCAAGAGTGGAGGGAAGACTGCATGTGGCTGTGTGTGAATTCCCAAAACCACCCCTGGACCAGCAGCATTGGTATCAGCTGGGAACAATGCATTAGATATGCAAATTCTGCAGCCCCATCCCAGATCAAATGAATTAGAAATTCTCTGTTTGGAGCCCATCAATCTGTATTTTAACAACCACCCCATGTCATTCTAATGGCAGGTAAAGGGTGAAAACCACTGAGTAAGAGGAACTGAAATTCAAATGGCAAGATTGTATGGAATCAAAAATGCAATATGATCAGCCTTGCAAACTGAGAAATAAGAACCAGAAAAATCATGACCTTATTTATCACACCAGGACAATGATGACTCGCAGCCATTCATTCCCATCACTTCCTGGGAGGAGCTCTCCCTATCCACCCTATCTAAAGCAGCCCATTGGCCACTTTTTCTCACAAAACAAGTTTTGTATTTGTGCCACAGAACTTATCACTATCTTATACTTTATTTCTTTACTTCTGTATGTCTTCATTCACTGAGATATAAGATCCCTGGGGGCAGAGCCTTTGTCTGTCTTGTTCTATATTGAATTTCGAATGCTTTAGAACATTGCTTGGTATGTAGTAGATACTCAATAAATGTTGAGTGAATGGATCAATGTATAAGTCACTAGGGATGGAGAGGTCAGAAAGAGAGAGCCAGGTCCTGATCTCATGGAGCTTATTTTCTGGTTCACATGACTACATTTGCATTTAGATAGCATTTGGATTACTGTAGGATAACTGGGGGGAAACCAGAGAAAGGAAAACTAATTCAGATGCTGTTGCTGCCATCAGTGTCAGAGGTAATGGTAACCTCTCATAGAGAAATGTCAATGGGAGGCGGGAAGAAATAGATGAAGTTATAACATATTCAGGAGCTGGGATCAGGAGTCATCTGTGATTGATAAAATGTCAGAAGGAGTCAAGGGATGAAGGGGTGAATTCTGGCTTAAGCCACTGAAAGACCTCTGTCGAGAAACGGAACAGAGAAGAAAAGGCAAGCAGGGTTGCAAATTTGTATGGGGTATACTTATAATAAAAAGTTATTTATTTTTTATTAGAAATTCAAATTCAACTAGACTTCCTGTATTTTTATTTGATAATAAAGTACAGCACAAAATTAAATAAGAGCTAGGTGAAATTACATGTACTAATCAATATCCTTGTTAAACAAATCTAAATGATAAACTGAACACTGAAAACATTAAACTCAAGTTATTCAATGATTTCATTCACTAACAAAAAGAAATTGGGTTGCCTTAAATTCCTAAGAATTATGCACCTGTATACCTTTTACATAGGAGACGAGGGATACCTAGAGAATTATTTTTGTTAGTATTTTAAAACAATCACTTGTATGTACATGGAAGGTAGATGAAGAGGATTGAAAGAGTTTGCAAGACACCCTACTGTCTAAGTGTAGATACTGCTAAACTAGTTTCCACAGTTTGACTATCCTCCCTCAACAAATGGGTTTTTATTACGGCAAGGTCCTTAGGAGGAAGACCATTAAGGCAAAGGAAACAGATTGATGCTATTGTGATTATGGTTGTATAAACCTTTATATTCATTTAATACTAATACTTTACAATTTTGAAAACATTTTCCCATGTATTTGACCTTATTTAAGGATTCCAGAAACTCAAGAGATCATTGGGATTTTTCTCCATTTGAACACATGAGGGACCGGAGATTCTTTGAGATTTGATGGTTTTTCCAGAGATCACATCTCTGAAAAGTAGAAGAGATGACACTCACTGCTCTGACAATAAGTTCAGAATTCATTTCAAGGCAAGGTTAAAGGGAAAAAAGTAACATAAAATTAACGATATGGGTACCCGTGGAGATGTGTGTTCCTCGTGCAATCATATGTTTATCTGAATACATGTATCCAAAAACTTATGCAGAAAGGTGGCTATGGTGAAATGGTTTCACAGAATTGTTTCTAAGATACTACAGAGGTGATACTCAGGGTGCAAGCATTATTTCTTTACCAGTTGCTGAGTGATGGTGGTACACCATTAACCTACCAGACTAGTCACTAGTAACTATTAACTTGAATGTTTGAAGCAGAGTTAATGGCAGTAGAAGCTGTCATTGCTGAAAGCTGACACGGACAGGACAGTGGCTGGAAATGATCATTCAAGGAGTCATCACAAGCTGGAAAAGCTGAAGAAAACTGTTGGGACACCTCATCTGGGCAGACGGTACAAACAAGAGCCGATGAAGTCGCAGGCAAAGGAAGCCTAATTTTTGATCATCACTGCCTACTGACCATTCTGGTGACTGTGTCAGTTTTGAGGAAAAGAGTCATCCTCTCTGTTTACCAGAGTGAAAGTAGACATCATCAATCTATTGTTATGTCTCTCAAGGAGTGAGAGTAAAATTACCCACTCTGTGATGAGGTAGTTTCGAAGACCTGTATTTCCAGCAGAAGGATCATGATCCAGGTCTATAGGAAACCAAGACAGAGCCCAACATCTGTAGGCCCTTAAAATCCATCTCTGCCCTGAGACCTTAGACTCTCTTTCCTCCAGTGATAAATGAAGGGATAGGTTGGACCAGGTTGTTTTAAATATTTTGAAAAGACTTAAAGATTCTATAAGTTCCCCAACAGTCAATTTCCAGGCACGAGTTGAGGCAAGTGCACATGAGTCCAAGTCTGCCCCTTCTCAAATTAGATCAGCTCTTCCATATCCACATAAGGATTTAGCATGTGAATTTGTTTGAAGTTTATTTCCTGTGGATATAAAATTTGAAAATACCTGGACTACATCACCTCCAACTTTTCTTCTGTCTTGAGAATCTGCATTCACCAGCAGGAAGGTTATTCTGGTCTATTTCCAAAATCCTCCAAGTTCACAATGCCAGTACATTCTGCCACGTTTCACCCTCACTCTTCACTGCCTCCCCTACTCTCCCTCTTTCTTTTTCTTTTTCTTTCTTTCTTTCTTTCTTTCTTTCTTTCTTTCTTTCTTTCTTTCTTTTCTTCTCTTTCTTTTTTTTGCCCATCCCCCTCTCCCAGGTTTTCCCAGCAGCTGTAAATTCTATCATTAGTTCTTGACTGTGCATTTGCTTGGCATTTGTCTGCCATTCCCAAATATACCTCAGGTTTGTAGGAAAGCCTCCAGCTGGAAAAATAAGCTTCCTGTTCAGGCCCATCCTGTTTCTAATCTGCTGCTGTTGTAAGAAATTCCCTTCAGGGATTTCTTTACTTCCTATTGCTTTGCCTATGCTGCTATAAACCTCACAAATATTAATCTCTCCTGGTCCCCATTTTCCCGTACTCCCTTTTTTTTTTTTTAGTCTAAAATGCCTGCCAGTACTTTTCACACTTCATCATGTCTCCAGGAATACTGGCCCTAGGTCAGAGCCAGAGGCTGAAACTTGACAAACTGTGTTGCAAGGTGGTTTTCCCTCCACACTGTCTACAGCGGTCATCTTCTCTCGAGTCCCCAAACTGCAAATTAGCCAGCATTGGCAGGGGATCATGGGATTTTGTAATTCCTATTCATTAAACAAAGGAAAAGAAGGTTATAGCTTCTCCCCTCCCCCCGTCCATTTCTAGGAAAATAATTAACCCATAAATCTACATTCTTTATTGTTTTCTCTTGATGAGATTTTGATTCCTCAAAATGGAAACCACAATAGAGGAGCTGAGAAGTCTGTTTCTCGAAGAAAACTTATTTACAAATAACACTTTGACTGTAAGAATTATGTATTGCTCTTTCACAGAAAACATATCTGCTGCACCAATATGGTTTAATATTTAAAATTTCCTTTGGGTGATTGTGGTAACTGCGGTGACTCCAGGGCAGAGAGAAGTGTGGGATCTCTTTATTTAAAGGAAAAGCAATCTAAATTTCTCTAGCATATTGTCAAGCTAAAAAAAGTTAAAAGCACAATTTTCTGTATTCTAGACATTTAAAATCAAGGCTGAGACCATTGATACTTAGGGATGGCATTTTTTTTTTGTTTTGTTTTAAAGTTTATTTATTTTGAGAGGGGAGGGGTAGAGAGAGAATGGGAGAGAGAGAGAGAGAGAGAGAGAGAGAGAGAGAGAGAGAGTCCCAAGCAGGCTCCATGTTATGAGTGCAGAGCCCAATGGGGCTCAAATTCACCAACTGTGAGATCATGATCTGAGTGGAAATCAAAAGGGGGACACTCAACCAACTGAGCCACCCAGGAGCCCCTGAACTTTGTTTTACAAACTCATGTGGAATAATCTTTAGAAATTTCTGACATTAGAATATGATTGGCATTCTCTTTCATTTTTGAGTAAAACTGGAAATGTTTTTTTTTCAAAGTCTGTAATAGCCAATATTTAAGTAGTTATTCTAAGTGTTCTGTTTCCTAGAACTTTTGTCATAATCAGTCTTAAAATAAGTTTGCCATAAGTTTTCACAATGAGACTTTTACATATTCTCATCCCATAGGAATATTGAAAATTTATAAAATATCTATTGAGTTACTACCATGTGCTAAAAAATGTACTAGGTACTTGGGATGCAATATTGACATCATTGTACACTCATGAGTTATTAAGATATTAAATGAGCATTACAAAAAAAGTCCTCTAAATTAATTTGTCTGAATTTTATAATTTCTCAATCTAGTGTTTGAGAAGGAAAAAATAGAATGAACTTGTGTTTATCACATTTTATCCATGAGTATGGAAAGGTAAATATTTCTATATTTTGAATGATGATCTACACCATATCTAAAACTTAAAAAATATCTAGGTCTTCAAATCCTAAAAAATATACATAAAGTCTAGAACTATAAGTCACATATAAAGTGTGAACAGTTAAACACTCTTATATGTTATTTTTGCTTTTATCTGGCTATAATTTAGGTTCAGACAAGTCTTTTAAAAATAAAACATCAGTCAAAAATTACATACTGCTCCCCATTACAACTGATGCTTAAAGAAAATGTGTGTAACCTTCAGTGAAAGCCAAGGGAAAGTCGATGGAAAATGGATAATTTGAACACAGAAATGGAAAGATAGATAGATAGATAGATAGACAGACAGATAGATAGATAGATAGATAGATAGATAAAATGCTAACGGACAAAAGAAAATGCACTCTGTGCTTCTATACCAAAGATACACTGTAGGTGTATAATTAAGACTCTAAAATTAGGATTTGACTGCGTGGCTCTGCTTTATGAACTGAGTGATGGTAAATCTATTAGCATCTGTTGGCTTAATTTTTCTCATCAGCAAAATGGAGATAATATTGATATATACTTCATAATGTTATAAAGATTAAGTATGAATGTGTATATGAGAGGAATGTTTAAACTATAAACTGCAATAGTTATTTTTGGTACTTTTACCTTCATCACATAATCAGATTGCCACCAGAATTCTGTGACCTGAAAATTACCCAGCTAGCAGTGAGACTATTACAAGGCCACAGCAAATGTTGCTATACTTCATCTTTCATAACGCTCACCAGGGTAAGTGATTATCATCTCCATCAACCACTATTTTCTAAGGGCAAGTGACATAGCTTTTTGGCACACAGCAGGAATCTCATAATCAAAGTTCATGCTTGCAAAAGCTGTAAGCAGTTAAACAAATGTATGGTGAATGAGTGAATGATGCATCTCTTTGTCTACCCACTACTTTGAGGGACTTTAATTAGACAAAGCTGATTGGGTCTTAAGGCTAGACCCTTTCTAGGGCAGAGAAGAGAGAGTTGTTTTATAAAACTGTCCACAGTGATCTAAATAAAAAGCAGAGTAGTTTGGAAATTGAAAGAAAGGCTGAAACACTATCAATTTAACCCACTGTGTCTAAGCTTGTCCGGGACACTGCTGAGATCACACCTGGTTGTGAGGCCTCAGTTTAAAAAAAAAAAAAAAAAAAAAAAAAAAAAAAAATATATATATATATATATATATATATATATATATATATATAGTATCTGGTTTCAAAAGTCTGAAAACAGGAGAGATTTATGAAGACATATATATATATATATATATATATATACATATATATATATATATTTTTTTTTTTTTTTTTTTTTTTTTTTTTTTTACGATACCATATTTGGGAAGACTGGATTTTGCTGTACATCTAACCCAATACTTTTTACTTTCCTGGGCTCTGCAGAGCTGTGATTAAGCTTTGGATGCTTACCAAGCTTTGTTACCATTCTACAACTTTTGAAGTTCACTTGATCTGTGTCACATTACAATAGCTAATATTTTATATATCTAGAACACTGGCATGAACATGAGATTTTCAGACTTATAAAATAAGAAGTTCAACAGGTTGAGCACCCAACTATTAGAGAACCTGTTTAGGTTTGACATCAGGAACATCTTCCAGAAAGACGAGGAAGCCTCGTATGGGCAATGTACTCTTGTGACACAAATTCAAATTTGTTGACGTATGCTTTATAGTATCCTTTCTTCGTGTCACAATTCTCAGGTTAATTGCATACCAGCTATGGGGGATGCAGAATAAAATATAAGTATTTTTCTTAAAATATTTCCTCTTATATCATGGAGATTAGATCTGTGGGTATAATGCTAACATTAGGACATAAATGATTATTGAGCAACAAATGCTAGGATGTACATGCACTGCAACGTACCTCCGTAGGTATACCTGTGGATAGGTCACAAAAATAGTTTAAATGATGCAGGAAGCTTGGGTGGCTTAGTCGGTTAAACTTCCAACTCTTGATTTCCACTCAGGTCAGAATCTCACAGTTCTGTTCATGGGATTGAGCCCCATGTGGGTCTCTGTGCTGTTAACGTAGAGAATCCTGCTTGGGATTCTCTCTCCCCTCTCTCTTTGCCCTCCCTAGCTTGTGCACACAAGCACTCTCTCTCATACACACAAAATCAACTTAAAAAAATAAAAATAATGCAGAAATAAAGAGTAAACTATGAAAACGTTAATAAAGAAAATTACAGTAAGAAAGGCACCTAGAAAGGAAAATGTGTTGCTGTTGCTACTGAAGATTTCAAATAAGAAAAAATAAAAATTTTCAAAGGATAAAACTCCAGAATGTATAAAAATAAACATGGTTAATCTCATGGTTTGTGAGTTCGAGCCCCATGTCGGGCTCTGTGCTGACAGCTCAGAGCCTGGAGCCTGCTTAGGATTCTGTGTCTCCCTCTCTCTCTGCCCCTCATCTGCTCACACTCTGCCTCTCTCTCTCAAAAATACATAAACATTAAAAAAAAAAGAAATTTAAAAAATAAATATGGTAAGATGATTTTAATATCTAAAGTTAATTCAGCAATTATGTGTGAGGGTCTGACATCAGAAGAAAGAAGAAATCAGACATCTTATTAAAAATAAATGTTTACCTTAGGGCATCTGGGTAGGTCAGACGGTTAAGCATCCCACTCAAAATTTTAGCTCAGGTCATGATCTCACAGTTCATGAGTTCCAGCCCTGCATCAGGCTCCATGCTGGCAGTGTAGAGCCTGCTTGGGATTTTCTCTCTCTCCCTCATCCCGCCCCTCTCCAGCTTGTTCTCTCTCTTAAAGTGAATAAATAAACTTAAAACAAAATAAATGTTTTCTTCTATGGGGTTAGATAAACTTATTCAATTATATATTTAATGAGCATTTATTTTGTCTGAGTATGGTTCCACAAGACAAAACAATAAATAGAGATAAAGTTCTATAACAAGAAATAGAGTGCTAAACAAGCAAGCAATGAAATAATTAAAAAAAAAAAATTAGATAAAGATACTTTGAAATAAAATAAAGTGGGATTCCATGATAGAGCAACTGGGTTGGGAATTGGAAACATATTAAAGCGAACAGAAAAGGTCCCTCCTGAGGACCTGAGACCTTAATGACCAGAAGGAAGCAGAGTGAAAATGTCTGGGAGAGTTAAAGGTACCAGCAAGATTAAAGACCCTAAAGTAAAATAAACACGCATATTTGAAGACCAAAATGACCAATGTTGATGAAGCACAGAGAGCAAGTGAGTGGTCCAAGGTGACATTGAAGAGGTAGGGAGAAAGTAGGCCTCTCAGGGTCTGAGAAGACTTCTCAGGGTCTGAGAAGAGGTTTAAGTTTCAATTCTACCCAGCATAACAACAGTAGACAGGTTTAGGCCAATGGCATGATCTAATAGATATTTTAAATAAAATCACTTTAGCCACTGGTGTATAGCGGAGGGAGACCCATTAGGAGGCCAACAGATCAAGAGACTATAGTAATCGGGGACAGAGGTATCAATGATATGAATAAGGGTGGTATGATACAGACAGAGGAAGTGGGTAAATGAAAAACACATTTTGGAGACAGAGTTGCCAGGCCAACTGCTGAGGGGAGGGAGGTTGGAGAAAAGAGAAATCAAGGATCATTTCCTGGTTTGGGTTGAGCACCTGGGTGGATGGTTGTGGAATTCGTTGCTATAGGTGGAAGGAAAGAGGGACAGTAAAATGTCCTGTCTGAGACACGTGAACCAAAAGACTCTCTGTCTCAAAACAGGTGTTAAGAAAATGAATGAGAAAAATAAATCTTAAAAGAGATATTTGTGAGGAAAGAACAGGGACTCACTCATCATATCTCTTTTGGAAAAATGAGGTAATTCTCCATAAAACATTCATTTGAAACAAATTTCTGTTTAGATGCTGATGTTCGTCTAGAATCTGTGTAGATGGGGGAATTCTCTCTCTTAAATGTAGCTTTCATAAAAATAAAATGAGCTATTTCTAAGCCATCTTCTACTACTAGTGTGACAACCATGTAATTTAAAATGATATAATATATTTGCAGAATCCAGTACAATACTTTACTTTTTTTGAGAATGGCAATAGGAATATTTTTAGAGCTTAGTTGCATATTTGGTATGCAAATAATTTCTCATCAATGGCAACCTAAGTATGTATTTTAGATTTAAGAATAGGAAGATTTCCTAAAATACCAACTCTTCTTGGCATAAAGTTTCCTTATTTGATATGTTGAGCAAAGTTTTATGAAGAACAGTTCATAAATATTTTTAAATGACTTCTGTCTATTTGCACTGAGTACTTTTCATAATATTTCTACATTCAATGATTCAACTTTAATAACAGACTTGACGTTAAATAGTTGCATGAAAATGATGCGTTTTAACATAACTTCTCATTCTACATGCTTGATTTTGTCAAGTGTATTTTCCCTTTATTAAAGTATATTCCCTTCTGATTATATCCTCATGGGAAAATGCAAAAGAAATGTCTTTCTATCAATTAGATGATTTTGTACTTTCCTACCTGAAATCAGGATTGTGTTCAACTCTTCTTTCAATCTGAAAATACATATGGCTAAATCCCACTCAGCACACGATGACACAGTTTCACCTGCATAACAAAGGCCCCTAAAAGTTATGTAATGAGGAGTGAAAATGATAATTTGGTTCTTCCACTGATACGAATATACTTCATTAAGTGTAATAGAAAGGCCATGCCCAGTGGTTGCTCAACTAGATTGTTAGGAAAGGAATACAAAGTAGCTCTTTTGTATCTAAAATGCCACCTGGCTGAATGATTACAAAATGGTGTCATATAAGAACGCACATGACTCACACTGCATATCTTCACTTTCCAATGCATAAGTTCAAGAAACAAATTATTGACCTCCTGGATAAGCAGTTGTATTGTAAAATTACATATAACGATATTTAATGAATTTAAACATTAGAGTTATTTTCAATGCTATTTTACTTTCAGTCCATTTTGGGAAGGTGAATAATAATGTGAATGAAATAGCACTCTGTACATTTGAGTATTTCATCACTTTAGGAGCAGTAAATAGTTTTTCAAGACCCAGAAAATAATAAATTTTATTGTAACCTCTGCAAAGTTGGCTAATTTGTTTTTTCTCATAGAGATTTCAAATTTAGCTGTCAACATTGATTTTTTTCCTGATGCATGGACTTACTGTATGCATACATATGAGTATCACTATATAGATGTTGATATGTATTTAATACCAAATTAATATTTCAGGCACACTGCAAGTTAGAAAGTAAGAAAATGTTCAAAAAGCAATCAGTATTACTCTTTTAACTTCACTCCCTTCTGGTCTTTTCCTCAACACAAGAGGTCTATCTACGCTGCTTTTGTTTCATATAGCTCTTAACCAAATTCACAATTTTACAGACCTTAACAACTACTTAATGAGTCATCAGAACCTATGTTCACTAAATTTCAAGTATAATAGCAAATAATCATTAGCAATCAAATAAAAAATTAATTGCTATGTTGGATTTAGAAATATTTTCTCATTATCAAGTTAAATCACATTAAACACTGAAAATTTTTCAAAATTAGCAAAGTAAGATTATGGAAAATTTAGGTATTTTTAGCATGCAAAGATAATCATTATTAATCTTATGTTGCATTACTCTTTAATAAAAATTAGATCAAACTATAAATTATGTTTGTAACATATTTGAAGTTGAAACAATTACTGTAAATAGATGTGTATGTCATTAAACATTAATCTATAATAAATTGATTGGTTATATTCTATTCCATTTTGTGGAAGGATAAACCTTTAAACAGAAATAAATAATTTAAATAATACTCTAAAGCTAGATATGTAGATTGTTTCTATTTTTCAATTTTTACACTTTTCTGCAATGAATAGCCTTGTCTATATCCTTGCCCATACTCATTACTATCTCTCATGATTAATCTTAAAAGGTGGCCAGGGGTTGTCAAATACTTAAGACTTCTGAAACATATTGTCAAAATGCTCTCTGAAAAGTTTGCACCAATTTACAGTCCTGTCAGCAATATATAAAAGTATCTATTTTTATGGCATTGCATTTAATAAATTACAAACATTCAGGGAAACTAGAAAATAGACTAAAATTCCATCAAAATGCATCAGGTTTTGTTTTGTTTTGTTTTGTTTTCAAATTGGCATATATTTGTAGCTTCATGGAAATGCAGCTCATCATTTTCTCTTGTGTTTGTGAAATTAAACTGTGACCCTTGAAAAATGAACACATATACAAATAGTATTTTTTACTTATTTATTTGACTTTAGTAACCTATAGGGTGTAGTTTTGTGTTGGATCCCATGTTCTTAGTTTTGTATTGCAGTAAGAGATATCAGATATAGTTTTTAATTTGGGGAAATCAATGTCTATTCTCTAGGGAATAATACTTTATAATACTGTACATTTGTGGTCATTCTTATTTTTGTTAGATATTCTGTTTCTTAAAGATTCATAGTAGGAAAGCTTGCCAAGTTTGGCAATATACTGGCTTTCAGCCTGTAGTATAATGCAACATCAATATAAAATCAACTACCTCTGATTTAACAATTTCAAGATAATTTCAGTCTTCATGTCCATTTCCTGAGAAAGCTTAGAATTTAGCAATTAGAGAACCAAAATTTTCTTTCCTTCATGGATTTGGTGGCTAGGATGATTTACATTTAATAAAACACTGAAGTTGGAAATAATTATCTGGTTCATCTGCTCCAGTCTCTGAACTAATGAAGGCATCTTTCCAACAGATAGTCATTGGTTTTTGCTTTATAGACTTCAGGGTACAGGTCTTTTATCTCCTTGGTTAACTTTATTCCTAGAGTATTTTATTATTCTTGATGCAATTATAAATGGGACGTTTTTTGGGTTTTTTTTAGTTTCTCTTTCTGTTGCTTCATTATTAGCATATAGAAATGCAATGGATTTCTGCACATTGATTTGGTATCCTGCAACCTTACTGAATTTATTTATCAGCTCTAGTAGTTTTTTGGTGGAATCTTTAGGGTTTTCTAAAATCTAAATTTCTAAAATCTAAAGATTTTTTTTCCATTTGCATCATGTTATCTGCAAATAGTGGAAGTTTTGCTTCTTCCTTACCTATTTGTATGCCTTTTATTCCTTTTTTCTTTTCTGATTGCTGCGGCTAGCACTTCCAGTACCATGTGGAATAAAAGTGGTAAGAGTGGACCTCTTTGTTTTGTTCCTGACCTTAGAGGAAAAGCTGTCAGTTTTTTCCATTAAGTATGATGTTGGCTGTGAGTTTTCCATATATGGCCTTTATAATGTTGAGGTACATTCCCTCTAAACATACTTTATTGATGGTATTTATCAAAAATGGATATTGTACTTTGCCAAATTCCTTTTCTGTGAACTTGCTTCCTTTTAGCATCCATCAGATCATATTATTTTCTCTTCTACATGATAGAATTTTAGATATCTGAAAGTACCTATATTGTATCCTCTTCAGTCTTTTTTGTTTAGACATATTTTCTTCATTTCTTTCTATACCTTCTCACATGATACGTTTCTTCAGTTCTTCTACATCCCCTTTTGGTGGAAACTTTATATTAGCTCACTAAGTCTTCATTAATAGGGGAATGGGGATGAGATCATAGAAGATCTGGGCCCACTGTGCTTTATGTTGAATCAAGAGTGTCCATAGTGTTGTCCTCAAGCCTAAACATGGCAATTCAAACCAGAATGTATCCAGTGGAGAGGTATCTGCACTAAAGCTGAGTAAATAATCTGGATTTTCTGCATTACCAATTAATCAATATGGTCCCTTGTAGCTAAGATGGGTGTCTGTATTTCACATACAGAAATAGTGAACACAATATTGGGAGTATATGCCAGTATAATTGAGAAATATTTGTCTCATGTGAAAACAAGTGTTGCTCTACAAAGAAGGCAGATGACTGGATCTGGTCAGTAGTATTTCAGCAATCACTTCTTTTTATTAAGTCTTCACACTTCATCAGCACTAAGGTGGGGAGGTAGATAATACATTAGAAGCTCTAACCTGTGAATTTAAAAATCTTAAGATGTATTGTTCTCGTAAGAGAACGTGTAGTTTCATCAGGACAGACCTTTCTTCTCCCAACTACCCTGTAACCTTGATGCCAGACAATACTTCCTAAAACCCTTTCCCAACCATTACATTTCTCCTCTAAAAGCTTATAATGGTCAATGGGTCACCATTTAGTACTGGATATAATTTGAAATGTCTCATTTTGATGCAAATTAAGGCAATTGATTTAACTGAGATTGTTACCTGATCTGAAAATAGCAAGATTATCTTGGATAGTCCTAGCGAGCTCAACGTAATCCTAAGGGTTCTTAAGTAAGCAGCCAGTCAGAGGGAGACGTGGCTACCGAAGGAAATCAGAGAGAGATAATATTGCTGGCTTGGAAGGTGGGGAAAAAGAATACAAGCCACGAAATGTGACTGCACTCTAGGAACTGGGTAAGACCTCTAAATGGATCTCCTCTAGAGCCTCAGTGAGGAATGAAACAATGCAGATACTTTAATTTTATCCCACTGACACCCATGTCAGTCTTCTAACCCAGAGAACTGAAGGGTGGTAAATATTTGTCGTTTTCAGCCATCAAGTTTATGGTAATTTGTTAAGGTAGCTGTATAAATCTAAAACACAGAGGAAAACTGATTTGGTCACTAGATAAACTGGAAAGCTTTTTTCTTCTAATAACTTCTTATTATATCATATGGATTTTGTTAAAATGCCTTATACACATTTATGTATACTTGTATGCATACGTATGCGTGTACACACACACACACACACACACACACACATATATATATGTGGGACCCAAGGAATTTAACAAAAATCCCCTACCCCTGGACAAGCAGAGCAAGACTAACTCCATTTTGTGCTACACCCACCATCTCATGTATAACACCCACATGACCTACTTACTGCTTAAGACACTCCCCCACCCTAGTCAAGCTGCTGAGCACACCCTTACTGGAAACCGGCTCATATAGGAATGTGGAACCCCTAACCGCCAAAGAATGTAAACCCCGCCTTTTGCCCGCCAAACTTGCATGCCAATTCTGACCAGAGTGATAGGCTAGTTCAAATAGTTACTATAGGGTAAATTGTAATTCAATTGGCCACCTGCGTGTGGACTGACATGACTATGCAACTTTCTGTGTGTGTTACAATCTCAATGGCCACTGACCCCTATAAAACTACCATGCCTCTTAACCTAGGGGTCCAAGTCCCTGCTCCACTGTGTTGGGTATACTTGGGCCCAAGCTCGAGCTTGTAAATAAACCCTTGTGTGTTTGCATCGGTATCAGCTCCTTGGTGGTCTCTCGGATTCGAAATCGGGGGCATTACAGTATATATATACGTGTATACATATATACACGTGTATATATACGTATATATATACGTGTATATATGTATATACGTATATATGTATATATATATATACTTACACACACACACACAATCATGGCCTCCAGATACTCACATGGTGTCTCATACACATAGAATAGCACAAAAATATGTTATTAAGCTTGCTTGAAGCTCCTGCAGGTGAGATTTAGTGGAAGTGTCATCTAAGTTATATAGAAGCTCAGCAAAGAGAACAGGGAAGAGTACTCTCATAAAGGGGAAAAAGAACAAAGCCATAGAGGGACAAACTAGCAATATTATGGGTAGAAGAACCATCAAAACATACAGTGTATGTTATCAAGCATCCAGAGATCAAGCTTGGATGAAACAGAGGCTGAATTATATAGAATCTATATCATACTAGACTTTATCCTACAGGCCATTAATTTCATTATTCAGACTTATAAACATTTGATGTCTTTATTGCTATTCAGAGACATGCAAACTCCATACCATAGACTGCAAGTTTTGGATGATATGACTATTTTCTTTTCCCAATCTTGACTGCCATCACTCTTACCCTTATTCATTGTGTCCTGGTCTTTGTGGCAATGTTTTGTTCTTTGACCATGCCAAACTCTTTTCCATCAGGGGTCTTTGCGAATACTGTTCCCTGTGCTTGGAATGTTCTACTCCACCACAACCAGCCCCCAACTCATACACACATACATGCATTTCCCATGGCTAGCTCTTTCTCTTGTGTTAATGTAGGCTTATATGTAGTCATACAAACCTATGACTCTCCCTGTTCAAGATATTCCTTGAATGCATCTAGATGAAGTTTCCATGTCCTTCTGTTATTTTCAGTCTAAGCATTTTGTCTCCTTCACATACACCATTTATTAACATTGGTATTTTATTATGTATTTGCCTGTTTAGGATATATACATCCTCTTCATCACTTCCCCATAATAAAAATTCAATGAGGGTAGGGTAATCATATTTTTCTTTTCTTGTACTGTTGCAATCTCAACACCCTCAACAGGGCCTGGTACATACTAGTTAGCTAATAAGTATGTATTGAATTAATTAATTGATTAATCAGTGTTAGGCAGTTTGATCAGATATTTGTTTAAGATAAATGTGATGATCAAGGAAAGAGGATTTTATGTTTTTCTGGGCTAATTTTTCTGGGCTTCACATAAAGTGAAGGAGGACTGAACTAGGCCCTTGATGATAGGAAAACAAAGGAAGGGCAGATTTTAGAAAGAATGAAGACTGCTATGATTGATAGTTATGAGGATGTGGCACCCAGGAAGAGTGCTATATTGAATGAGAGGATTCTAAGCACAAGGTAAATATGATGTGTGGCAATGCAGTAATATGTTTGAGCAAAGCTAATGTATCTGTGTACATGTTGAGGATTAAAATGCATACAATTATCAAAGGACAGTCAAACATATATTTAGATTTATAATTTTGAAACTCAGAGAGAGGTCATGGGTACATAGTGATTTGGAATTTTTCACCTACAAATGATTATTAAAATCATTAAAGTGATTAAGGGCTTCAAGAAAGGAAATGTAAGTGGAAAGATCAGAGAGGAAGGGGATGTACTTAGGGGCAGATGAAAGGAGACCTTAACATAGAAAAATGAGAAATTATGATTAGCAGATACTGTTCTAAAGGTCAAGGGAGATGAGTGTTTTAACAGTGAAGCAGTAGTTGTTGAATAAAAGCCAGAATGACTGAAAAGTTATCTGATGTACCCCTCCGCCCCCTTATTGATATGATAAAATAAAAAACCAAAGCAATCACATATTTTGTCTCAAACTAGCCTAGGTTTAGAAACAATCTGATATTTGTTAACCTGTTTCTTTTCTTCTTTCCTTCTTTCTTTCTTTCTTCCTTTCTTCCTTTCTTTCTTTCTTGTGGGAACTGCTTAGAAGCAGAGGCATAAAGACCAGGCCAAGTGGAAGGGTGGGGAAGGGTACTAGAATGCTTGTTTTATCTTCTGACCCCTTACAAGGTTAGCAGTCTCAACTTGTAGGTAATCTAATCATGATCATGATAGCTTTATGATAGGGATATGATAGGATTATCTTATTATAAAAATGTTATCATTGCCAGTAATTCTGATGATTGTATTTAGAGATGAGGGTCCTGCACATTTCCAACCCTGTAATTTTATGCAAATCTTATGATCACTAAAGAATAGCTTTACCATGTGCTTTGCTCTCTTGTCACCTCTGACTTGGACCCAGCCATTTAACTTCTGGCATTTTCTGTTTGATGCCTTGTCTATTTACATGCTTAGAGGTCAGCAACTTCTCCCTAGCATACAGCTTTGGTCTTATTGAGGTAAATCATTCAGATCCATCAATGAAATTGTCATCTCTACCCAAAGATTTCTAAGTCAAGAGAAAACATGTCAAAACAAAACAAACAAAAAGCAAACCCTCTAAACTGTATAATTAAAAACAGAGGGAGAAAAAGTCTTCACTGTTTCCTCTTAATAGCCTAATCCTATTATATAGCTTTTGAGACAGGACCCATGAGAAAAGATGAAGCACTTAATACCATTTTAGTGTGAATGCTTAAAATAGACAAATGTGTTAAAAGTCAAATAGGGAACATTTTCTTTAAAATTCAAATGCCAGGCCCCAATTTCAAATTTCATGATAACTCCAGGAATACTCTGATTGGCATTAATTACTCATACAGGGCAGTGGGTGAGTGGTATCCACTGGGTTCAAACCTTTGAGCTGCAGAGTCCAATCTGTTATCCAGTGATAACAGATAGAGTCTTTCGAAGAACACATTGACCCCTGGCCTATGGATATATTGTGGCCTGACTCAT
This sequence comes from Neofelis nebulosa, assembly GCF_028018385.1. NCBI lineage: Eukaryota > Metazoa > Chordata > Mammalia > Carnivora > Felidae > Neofelis > Neofelis nebulosa. The sequence goes on along the minus strand of NC_080791.1, from coordinate 42,204,977 downwards.
TCCTCACAGATTCGTGTTGCTGGAGTCATTATGAGTGACATATCACAGTCCAGGTCAAGAAGCTTTTGTCAAATAACTCTTGGAAAGGACTCAGGATTTCTAATACTCCCAATTCAGATATAAAGGGTTCATTTAGAATGATTATGTAAAAGCTTTCAGCTCCCTTTCCTCAGTTGGTGATGACCATTATGTTTAACCTTAATAAGTATTTTAAATAACAATGGGATCTCATGTTCTTTTAAAAAGTCTTGCAGAGTTTTTCTCTCCTCTACTTTAGTCCCACTGCAGCACATCATGGATTATAACCTGGATTTCTCTTGTCGATGTTGCCATTGCTCAAGCACAGGGTTGGATTATTACCTGGAATATTCTCCTCTGCACTGACATCATTCCAGAATAGACATGGATCATTACCAAAGCATCCTCATTAACTTTTAGGATTCTAGAGCTCTTCTTCGGTCCATCGTTTCATTTCTGTCTACCCACCTTACGGTACAGATTCCATGGGAGCACTACCCTAATGAATTCCCACAGTCCCTAGCATTGTGAATCCTACAAAGTAGATACTCAGGTACTCTTAGGTTCAGTTGCTAATGATTTATTAATGATTTAAATATGTTGTAATGTCTAAATATAGTGTATCATTGAATTAGTCCAAGTTTTTATAATGCTGAATTCAGGATACTACAGGTACAGTTTGACTAAGTCAAGTCACAGACCATCTCGATAAGGATACTGAATATTATCTAATGTCCCACCAAAGTATACATTTTTTCATCACCTCACTGTCAAATGTTTGACCAGTGTCAAGGAAAACCAGTTACATGGACAACTCAAATGTCCACTGATACTCTCTTCCCCCAAGCTAAGAAATTTGCATTTCTTGTACATTTTCTGTTATTCAGCACTCTGTTAAATGTTTTCTTCAGAATTTGGAAATGTAGCCAAACACCTATTGCAAATAGTCAAATTGCTAAGATCTACCAAAGGAAAATGCTTTCATTTTTATAAGCTCATTGGGGGGGGGGAGGGTGGAAAAAGACTCTTAAAATCATGCATTGCTTCCTGCTTTGTAGAAAACTAAAGAGCCATTCTTCATCTACAGGAAAAATAAATTTTGTGATAGGGACACAGCATAAGATCTTATTTATAGACACACAAACATGAAATAATAAATGTGACTTTGATGAATAATTTTCTTTCTGCTCCAGAAAGTTATCAAATAAATATATTTTATATTAATATTTGAAAAAAATCAAGATACTTATGACTCCCCTACACTCCTTGAACATCTTTGAGTTAGTTATACTACCCAATACCACCTTAAATTATGCTCTGTGAGCTATAAATGAGGAAGATAGAGAATTGAGTAGTTCCTACATGTCTGCCTAAGTGCTTTATATGATTTGATATTTTAATTCTTGTGAAACCCTTCAGATTTGAGTTACTATTGCTATCATCTTCTTGTTACCTAAAAGTAAAAAAAAAACCATTAGCAAGTTTGGTAGATTGCTATGGGTTACACAGCTAATAAGTGAAGGAGTAGGAAGTAGATGAGAGCAGTTATAATAGGGGGTCTAGACTCTGTGCTTTATTTTTTTTTTTTTTTAATTTTTTTTTTAACATTTTTTATTTATTTTTGGGACAGAGAGAGACAGAGCATGAACGGGGGAGGGGCAGAGAGAGAGGGAGACACAGAATCGGAAACAGGCTCCAGGCTCCGAGCCATCAGCCCAGAGCCTGACGCGGGGCTCGAACTCACGGACCGCGAGATCGTGACCTGGCTGAAGTCGGACGCTTAACCGACTGCGCCACCCAGGCGCCCCGACTCTGTGCTTTATTAATTAATTAGTCAGCTACTTGTTTGACCCTAAGGAATCAGGCCTGATTAGCTAAATGTATCTAACAGAAAAGGACATTACATGTACTGCTTTGAATAAAGGGAGAGGAATATTAATTTGCTTTGGACATCTTGATTTCAAGGTTTCAGTGTGCATCAGGTTAGTTTTGTCAGTTTAGCAAATACAAATACATGACATCAGTTTACTCTGAATTTCCAATAAATAGTGAGTAATTTTTTTAGCATACATATGCCTTATGCAATATTTGTTACATTCTTATATATTTAAAAATTATTAACTGGGTGTCCTATAGTTTACCTGGCAACTCAACATCAAAATTAATATATCTGATAAATAATTATATATGAGCTCTAATGGCCTGGGAAGAATTAAGATTGCAAATATAAAGTTGGGAGTCACCAATGGTCACTAAGTTTTATACATGTTATAGAGTTCTCGGGCTATAGAAAGGCAATAGGTACAAGCCATGAATAGATGAAATTGTGAACCAAAACATATAATCAAAGAAAGGAAGCAGTTAGAGAAACATTGATTTTTTGGGGGAAAACATTTTTAAGGGGTGAGACATGGCCACAGAGTCAGAAGAAGGAAAGACACAAGGTTCAAGGCATAACCAGAGTTGATGCTATATAAAATCTAGAGAGCATGTTGGTAAAAGCCAAATGCTTTGTAATATTAATGAGGATGAAGTCCAAGAAGTCATTACACTTGGAGTTTATGTACTATGGTAAACTGTTGCCTGAAGACAGTAGCTTATTGTACAGCTATAACCAAAATATTTTTTTTTAATTTTTTTAATGTTTATTTATTTTGAAAGACAGAGAGACAGAGTGTGAGCAGGGGAGGGGCAGAGAGAGAGAAAGACACAGAATCTGAAGAGGCTCCAGGCTGTCAGCACAGAGCCTGACGCGGGGCTCAAACTCACAAGCCGTGAGATCATGACCTGAGCCGAAGTCAGACGCTTAACCGACTGAGCCACCCAGGCGCCCCATAACCAAAATATTTCAATAACACTGAGCACTCTTTCTTTTCTGTCCATAAATAAAGCAACCATGGGATCCTCTATCTGAACGTATAGGTGGAGACTTGCAGAAAGTCAAGGACACAGATCAAGTGATTTAAAAATGATTATCCTAGAGGCAAATATTTATTGAGATTGGTTTCCTTTGTTTCATTTTAATGCAGAAAGACAGACATTAATTATAACTACTAAAAGTTAAAGAAGGCCTAGTGACTGTGCAGAAACCTAAATTTTATTGGTAACAGTGTTCTGCTGTGGCATTGCAAATTACCACAAAAGGAGAAGCTTTAAACAATTCACATTTATTACCTCATAATTCCCGTAGGTCACAAGTTCTGTATGGCTTAACTGATCTCTCTGCTCAGGGTCTCACACTGAAGGAGTCTGCCACCAGAGTCTTTTCTGGAAGATCTGGGGACAGTTCCAATTCTGAGCTCATTCAGGTTGTTGGCATACTTTGGTCCCTTGAGGTCATAGGACTGAAGCCCTGCTTACCTGACTATTGACCAGAGGCTGCTCTCACCTCCTGCAGGCTGCTAGCTATTCCTTGCCAAGGGTCTTTTCAGAAAGTCATGGCTGACAATGTTGAATTGTCAATCGAATCCACTTCATGCACCAACTCCCTTTGTCTTCTTCTGCTTCCAACTACAGAAAACTCTGTAAGATCAACTGACTTGGGACTTACGTCTGCAAAGTCCCTTCACAGCAGTACCTAAATCAATGTTTGATTGAGTAACTAGGCAATGGGATCTTAGGGGATTGAAGAGATCTATAGAATTTGCCTATCACCTTATCCATCCAGTTTTAATTATCTAGAATTAAAAGGCACCGGCAACTGAAAACAAAAGACTGTCAAGCACTGTTAGGTACCCAAAAAACATTACTTTGTGTAATTTTTACAGTATCTCTAAGAGGTATTTATTATTATTATGAGCTAAAGAAGTCTGGCTCCGAATGATTACATAACTTACTCAGGTCACTCTGACCTTTGGCAGACCTTTGGCAGTTCCATAATACGACACAATCACAAACATGCCAGTAGTTTTTAATCCACTTTCAAATTCTAACTCTGAAACCATGAGTAAGAATGACATAGGGGGTAAACTATAGTCACACCCAATATCAAGATCCTTTACTTTTTTACAGTGGTGACACCAGATAATAATAATAATACTGGGTACCTATTATGATAATTGTAATTTTAACTTCTCCATTCCCAAGTAGAACATTAATTTCATGAAGGCAGGGGCTTTCTCTAATAAAACACAGCAGGTTAGACTCAACTGGAAGCTTCAGGGTAGGTTTAGTATGTTGGGAAAGAGGAAAGGATTTACTTTGTCTTCAGAAAAGTCATGGTGCTATCATGAAAGATTTAAAAAGGGAAACAACAGAAACTGTATATTAATGGACCATATGTATATGTTAAGTAAGTTAATTCCAATATTCTTGTGTCCTGAGAATTTCACTTTAAATGCAACAGTGGTTGACACAGCTCACCAAGTAATATCAAGTTACACCATACCTGAGACATTCTCCAATCACAAAGAATAGAACAAGATTGCATAAGTGGCTACTTATACATAATCTCTCATTTAAATTAGAGAAGGCAGGGAATTGTTGAAAAAGTAATCATCACTGTTTTGTGTTATAAATAAAAATAATATAGTGTTGGAACGTTACAGGACAGATTGTCACATAAGTTCAGATTTTCATAAATACGTTTTGTGTTCAGGAGATGGCTTTACCATTTTAGTAAAATCCATGAAACTGTAAACTATACTATAGATCAACTAGCTGTTAAACTATTGCAAAATCATTGTTTGCCTCAAGAATAAAGTCCAAAACAAGATGCATTAAAACATCCAACCTCCACTGTATGCTAATGAAGGTAAGATGATAATCTCTGTTATCACTAACATTGTAGTTGATAATTATAGATTATGTATGATGTACCCAGATGTAAGACTAGAAATGTGTACCTGTGCATGTGCATGTGTGTCATACAAACCTCATATCCACTACATGAGGTCAGTATTATTAGCATTCCCATTTTATTTTTTTTTTAATTTTTTTTTAACGGTTATTAATTTTTGAGACAGAGAGAGACAGAGCATGAACGGGGGAGGGTCAGAGAGAGAGGGAGACACAGAATCTGAAACAGGCTCCAGGCTCTGAGCAGTCAGCACAGAGCCCCACGCGGGGCTCGAACTCACGGACCGCGAGATCGTGACCTGAGCCGAAGTCGGAGGCTTAACCGACGGAGCCACCCAGGCGCCCCAGCATTCCCATTTTAAAACTGAGGGAACTGAAGCTAGGAACATTTAAGTAACTGGCTCACGTTACACAGCTAGTAAACAGCGGAATTAATTTTAAAATCACAAGGAATTCTGTTAAAAAAGTGTTTTGGGGCATCTGGGTGGTTCAGTCAGTTGAGCGTCCCACTTCACCTCAGGTCATGATGTCACAGTTGCTGAGTTCTAGCCCCACACTGGGCTCGCTGATGTCAGCAAGGAGCCCGTTTAGGATCCTCTGTCCCCACTCTCTGTGCCCCTCCCCAACTCATGCTTTCTCTCTCTCTCTCTCTCTCTCTCTCTCTCTCTCTCGAAAAAAAAAAAAAGTTTCATATACCATCCTTTTCATAGCAGATGGAGCTTTTTCACAATTATTGTTTTTAGCAATATTTATAGCTCAGAAAAGACAGTTTGAAGAACATACATATATATGTATTCACATTATTCAGGCATGGGCATATTTCTGCATTTCTCCTTTGTTTACCACATTTATAAGGTATTCTATGCTTCTTTTAAGGTACTGAAAGTAGGTCTGCTTTATGATAGTCTACTAGTAGCATAAATAAGCATGTTGTGCAAGCAGTTTTTAATATTTTTCCCAGATTGTTATATGTAACATAATCATAGAATGCTCACTGTTTACAAGGATGAATATGCTGATTCATGGTTTAATTTACTCAGTAGACATGCACTGAGCACTTTCAGTGACATAAGCCCTGCAGAGGTCTTCTAACCTCAGTGTAACTAAGTGTCTAGTAAGAGGTCAGAAAGATTTATAAGTTACTTTGCATACTTGGCAAAAGTAAAATAGATCACTGAAGAAGGAGCACTGAGCTCTAATTGTATTTATTGTGGAAGTCAGATGATGTTTCAACTAGGTCTTGAAGAATTTCAATAGTTGATGAAGAACATTCTAGGTAGAGGAGAAAATCCATGCTAAAGCACAGAAATTAGTTAAAAACAAGTTGTTCATGGAAAATAGATAGTTTAGTTTCTTTTTTCTAATATATGAAAGTCAGAGACAATAAAACTAAAAGAATCAGGTGTACCAAAATTGGGGAGAGCTTCAAATATCAGAGTTTGCCTGACATTTACGTATATTCTTCTACTGTATAATGAGAATAAACCTCTTTCCAGTGGGAAAATAGGTAATCACATAAATGTTTCACAAAGTTAAGTCCAGATAGTATGTAGAAAACAGACCGAAGAGAAATTGAATGTAAGAAGATTAGGCGGCAAGTATTAACAAGTATCTTTTATGGGTGCCTGGGTGACTCAGTCAGTTAAGTGTCCATTTCTGGGTTTCAGCTCAGGTGATGATCTCATAGTTTATGGGATAGAGCCCTGTATTGGGCTTTGCACTGACAGCTCAAAGTCTGCTTGAGATCTCTCTCTCCCTCTCTCTCTGCCCCTCCCCCATTCATGTGCCCGCATGCTCTCTCTCTCAGAAAATAAATAATAAATAAATAAATAAATAAATAAACTTCAAAAAAAATTAAAAGGTATCTTTTATCATTCATGTGATCTATGCATCTATTAGTTTTCCCATTTGCAGATGAATATATAGAGGATTAAAGAGTTTGAGTGCATACATACCTTAAAAGCCAAGTCTAGTACAGGTAAGCAATAGGGTGTGCCAAATATTTGACAAAAATGCATTGTTGGGGACATTGTTTCAATTAAGAATAAAAAAAAATTATTCTTTGGTGATTAATGAACATGGCCATCATTGATTAGTGTGGCAGAACAATTTAGTTCTCTCATAAAAACTACTATCCCACCAGAATATACCATGGGAGACTGTTGTAATAACTTCTGTGTATGTATTAAATAAAGGGAAAGGAAGAAGTATGTCACCTAAAATTAACTTCTAACTTTTTTCATAGGTCATTTGATCATTTTAATTTCCGAGTTTCTGACACCAACAGCAATTTCCTGAAGATCATTCATGTGTCACTGCATTAGTTGAGAAAGTAGAAGCATATAATAACACTTCAGTGGACAGTGGCAAAGAGAAATTGACCTGTGAAATCCTACACTAGAGCTATTGCACTCCGTCAAAAATAGCTTAGGCGAAGTGATTCTTAAATGCGCCAAAACTTCTTGGCCATTTCCCTTTATGTTGCAAAATCCCTCAGCCTACTTGAGTTGCCTTGGAGCAGAGTCAAAGGAAAACGAAGTTTTCAACCCAAGAGTCATTGAAATCAGGTAAGTGCATCTTCTGGTCCATCTTACACTGCTACTACATCATCACTAGCCAGACTTACGTGCCTCATGGTCATAAGAGTGATTTCGTGACTTTGGCACACGGGGACATATTCCAAAACTTCAGGGTCCACTTCACCATTTCTTATTATGAACATTTGCCAATATCCCCAAACCAGAAAATACTTCTTCACTAAAACCAAGTAAAAGAATTTCTGAATCCAGAAATTGTCTGATAAAGACACTCAGGAATGAGGGATTTAAACACAATCATTTCTTTATTTCCATATAGTAATCCTTATACCCAAACTAACAGTTCTTGTATTTTTCTTAAGAAGTAGTGGCCTATTCATTATATTCACAAGATACCTGCAAACTTCAGAGGGACGATAAGGATATAGGCTTTAGAGATGCAACTACTTTACTTATAGGTAAGAACACCATGGCTTACAAAGTTAAAGAACATATTTAGGGCGAACGTATTTAGTTGCTTAGCGTGGAAACTTAAATAAAATTCAGACTCACTTTCTTTTAAGTCAATTTTGACTTTCAAGAAGAACTCAAATAGGTCAGTGGTTCTCAAAGTGTGGTCCCTGGAACAACAACATCAGTATCACTTGGGAACATGGAAGTGCAATCAATTGCTTAGGCTCACTTCAGAAAGTGATGGTAACTGATGAAGTGACAGAAGATGGTATCTGGCAATACGCGATTTAAAATCTCTCCTTATAAAATGCACATTAAGGTTTCAGAACTACTGAAATAAGTAGAGTACGTGCAGATTCTGTGAAAATATGAATGACATCTACTACACCAGCCAAAATACAAAATATTGATTTTAATAGAAATAGTAGTCTGCCTTCTATCATCCTAATTTAAGCTCTCATGGCCTCTCATCTGGACTAGTTTAGAAGTCTCCTAGCAGGTGTTCCTATCTCTAATCTTTATGCCATCTACACTGCCTGGGTAGACTTATGAATTTATTTTTTATGCACAAACCTGATGACATCATCATTCCTGCTTAAAATCCTTCTTGCATATCACAACACTTATTCACCCCAAACAGGCAAATTATTCAGGCCTACATCCAAAACATTCCACAGTTTTGGCCTGTTCTATCTCCAGCCATATTTCTTACAACATTATCATGTGGGTTTATCAACTTCAAGAGAATGATTATAACTCAAACTCATTTTTCTCTTAAACAAAGTCTGCAGAAAAGACAATCACTGGCAATAGTTATGGCTATTGAAAAACAAAAGCCCTTGGAGACTGTAATGACTAGGAGACAAAGTGGCAATGAATCTTGGGCTAGGATGGCCATTCACACCAAGCTGTCTGCTTTTTAGGTGTCAGTTTGCTGATCTTCAATGATGCTCATAAACCCAGCTGCCTGATGCTCCTCTCATCTTACTACCTCATGGAAGCAATCCACCCAGCTGTGGTACAGCTTTCTGTGGGCTCATCAAGCTTATTTTAGCTGGGAAATTGACAGGAAAAACTCGCCCATACCCTCGACCATTTGCTCAAGAAGTCACAGACCAAGCAGTGTTATATGAGGAATCACACCCAGAAAATGATCTCTAGAAAATAATATGACGATAAGATGCATATAAGTGGGTGATATGCAGAGAGTTGGCATATCTCTGGACCGCAGAAGGCTGGGACAGTTGCAGGGAAAGTTAAATGAAAGGAAAATAGTCGATTGTTCATGTTAGCGCTGAATGAAAACAACAGGATTGGAATTAAAGCTTCTCTATTCATATCATGTGCAGATTGAGCAGTAGCAGGCTGATAATCTTAACCAATGAGTCAATTAGTTAAGGATATTCATTTATTCATTTTCAACTAAAACTTGTTAAGTATCTCTCAAGTGTCGGAGGCAGTGGTAGGCAATAAGATAGAGAGGTGATTAAGACCTAGTCCTCTCTCTCAAGACAGTCAAATTCCAGGGAGAAGGAAAAATAAGTAGATTACAATTAATTCAATGGGCTGTGTGTGAAAGTAGAGAATTGTACAAAATGCTATGAAAGCACAGAGCAGAAGGGAAATTGACTGCATGGAAAGTCAGAAAAGTATTCAGAGAGAAGGTAGCATTTAGCCCAGCCCTATATAACTTGGAGTTTAATTTTTATTAAATTTACTTTGAATAGGTGATATGTTCAAAAAACTTAAAAATATATAAAATAATACACCGTGAAATATACACATATACACATATATACACATATACATGTATACACGTACATATATTCCAGTATTTCTTTGTGCCAATATAAACAAATACTATTATTTGCATGTATATTTTATATTTCTCCATTTCCTCCACAAACAGTAAAATAATATATAAAGTGCTTTGAGATGATATATTTTAGTTAGAAATATATCCTAAAATTTTTGTCCAATATCAGTTACCTTATATGGCAAAAGGTAAAAATTTCCCTCTATTCCTAGTTTTCTCAGTGTTCTTATCATGAAAGGGTATTAAATTATGTCAATTTCTTTCCTGCATCAATTAGCATAATCATATGGCATTTTCCTTCATTCTATTATTATGATGTATTAAAATGATTTTCTTATGGTGAAGCACTCTTGTATTCCTAGGATAAATCTCACTTGGACATAGTGAGTAATCTTTGTAATATGTTGCTATATTCAATTTGCTAATTTTGTTGAGAATTTTTGCATCTGTAGTCACAATTTCTATTGAAATGCATTTCTTCCTTGTGATGTCATTTCTGGTTTTGATATCAGAATGACACTAGTCTTACAGAATGAGGAAATGTTCTCTCAATTATTCTGAAAGTTTGAAATGGGTGTGGTTAATTCTTTTTTAAATGTTGAGTAGAATTCCCCAGTGAAGTAATCTTTTCCAGGTCTTTTCTTTGTTGGGAGATTTTTTTACTACTCTTTTAAATCTTTACTTCTTATAGGTCTGTTTGTGTAGTCTCTTTGGGTTTTACCATATTCAGAATTCATTAAGCTTCTTGGATTCACAGATTTATAACTTACATCAAATTTGGGAAGTTTTTAGCTGTTATAGCTCAAATATATATATTTTTTGCCCCCCATTGCTGGGACTCCCACATTGCATATGTTGATCTGATTGATGATTTCCTAGGTATCTTCAGCTCTGTTCACTTTTCTTCCTATTCTTGAGACTCAATACTATCAATTGTCCTGTCTTCGGGTTCACTGATACTTTATTCTGCTTCTGTACATCTGTTTTTGATTCTTTGCACTGTACTTTCATTTCAGTTATTGTACTTTATGCTCCAGATTTTTTTTGGTTTCTCTTTAAAATTTTCTGTTGTTTTTAATACTGTCTTATATTATCATTTTGTTCACATATGGTTTTCCTGTCTCTGTTCATGTCTTCCTTTAGGTCTTTGAGTAACTTCAAGACAGTTGTTTTATTTATTTTTTACTTTTTTCAGTTTGTTTATTTATTTTGAGAGAGAGAGGGAGAACACAAAGGAAGGGCAGAGAAAGAGAGAGAGAGAGAGAGGGAAAGAGAGAATGAATCCCAAGCAGGCTCCGTGCTGTCAGCAGAAAGCCCGATGTGGGGCTCAAACTCACAAACTGTGAGATTGTGACCTGAGCCAAAATCAGATGCTTAACCAACTGAGAAACCCTGGTGCTCCAAGACAGCTGTTTTAAAGTCTTTGTATCGTGTATATGATGTCTACCTCCTCAAATATGTTTTATGTCCATTTATTTTATTCCTTTGAGTGAGCCATACTTTCCTGTTTTTTTTAAATACTTTGTGATTTTTTCTCTTTGTTAAAACCAGACACTTGGGTCTTATAATGCAGTAACTCTAGAAATAAGATTCTTGCTTTCCCCAAGGTCTACTGTTCATTGTTGTTGTTGTTGTAGGGTGTCTTTGTGCCAATAATCAGTCTCAGGTTATAGTTTAAGATCTCAGGCTGTTCCTGACCCTGTGTCTTTCCCTGGACATGTGAGGTGGCTTTCTAAATTCCCCCAAATAGATAATTATTTTAATGTTCCCCCCAAACTAAGTGAGGTTCCTTTCAGTCTTGTAGAAGCTGCTTCAGCCAGTGGAGTTTGGAAGCATGGTGGCTAGGCTGCTCATTAGCATCTTAACAGAAGTAAAAATGCACTATCAGAACACAGGACCTGCTATCCAGTGGGCAAAATTGTCATTGCTCACCCTCGCTAGAGTAACTCATGACAGAACTCCTGCCAGGGGGCTGAGGAGTTGGAAAGGGTAGCTACCCTCACACTAGTGGATGAAAGGGACTGAAATTAATAGCAATTTACCATCAAAGCTTTAGTATGGAGGCTACAAATGTTCAAACAAACTCCAGAATTCCAAAATGGTCACTTCAGACAATTTCTGACGGTACAATTGCTGTTCAGATGGAAAGATGGATTCTTGGTTCTTCCTACTCCATCATCTTCTCAAATGTCCCTTTCTTTATAAGTAATTTTAATGTGTTTTACTCTGTACTCCATTTTGTTTTTTATGAAAATTAATTGAATATTCCTGTGGAAGTATCTGAAGCCAGACTACTTTTCATTCTTATATTAATTGCGTCTGCTTGTGTGTGTGTGTGTGTGTGTGTACACAAAAGAATCATTATTTAAAGTTAATTTTATAAGGGGGTGTCTCAGGGTTATTCTTCATTAGATAACTCTCCTTGTAAAACAGCATTTCCTTTTAGTTTTTGTCTTCTTTAATGTCATGATTTTATAAATAACTATATTTTCAAAATCTGTTGTTCTTTTTTTTTTTGTCTTTTTGCGGTACTCCAATCTTGTATATATTGGATCTCCAATACCTATTCTTCATATCATTTTCTCCTAATCTTTTTTTAATATTGTTTTTTATGATTCTATTTCCCTTTATCTCATATGCAACCTCTTTCTCCCTTTGCCACAGTTTCTATATTGTCTATTTTTCCTTGACTTCCTTATATTTAATTTTTATTTCCAAAAGGTGTTTTTCTCTTTCTTTTTTTCCTATATAAGTTTCTTACTTTCTCCTGTAAGTAAGGCACTGCATTCATGGTGTCTGCATATCTCTCCACTTAATTTCTTACATTTATTGTGTGTTATTTTACAGTGACCATTAATTATTTACATTTATTAACACTGATTTATATTTTCCTCTTTATAGTAACATTTTTTGTTACTACTATAAAAAACAAAGAAAAATACAAATATATATCTGTAAGCATGGTGGTGGTGTTATTTCACTTATTTTTCTGTTGTTAGGGTTTCTTCTTTGATGTTATAGTCACAAACTAATTTTTTAAAATATGGTTCTTCTGGGTAGCTAGGACTCCTCTTCCTCTCAGAAACTTAATGAGTATAGGGGGACTTCTACCTTTAGCCCTGAGTTCTCCTACTCATCACCACTACCAGAGAACATATCTACTATTTCCCAAGATAACCCCACTACTTTCCAAAGGGGTGTTTTTGTTTCTGCTTTGGACACATTTCTAATTTTCACTCACATAATTTCTTCTTCTTCTTCTTCTTCTTCTTCTTCTTCTTCTTCTTCTTCTTCTTCTTCTTCTTCTTCTTCTTCTTCTTCTTCTTCTTCTTCTTCTCTTCCTTTCTTTCTTTCTTTACCTGCTCTCTCCCCTCCCACAATTGCACCCATTTTGCCCATAGTCCTATTTATAGAAGTTTCTTCTTTCTTTAGCATCCTGGTCTCTTTTATTTCTCCTTCCCAATTGCCAACAAGACTCACTGGCTTCTCTACAGAGCAATTATTCTGTGTTCCAAATCAACTTTCTTATTCTTTGAAGTGTTCAGAAAATCTAAATCTCTGTCACTATCAGAATTCTCTCATACTACAAGGTGCTTTGGTGACCATCTGGTATTATTTCAGCATATCTTGTTGAATTCCCAATGCCCCTAGTTCCACATACTTAACAAGATGTTGAATGAGGCATATATTACTTTCTGCAAGAGGAAAGCTTTTTGGAGATATTAAGCATTTTATATTTTCTTTATATCATTGTATTTTTATCACAATGTGGTAAAAATAAAGGTATAATTAGGGTGTAAACATTGTTAGATTTAATGACAAAGATATTTTACCTTTACAATTTGTCAACAGACTTAAGGAAAAAGAGATCTAAAAAGGTATTTAGGCAGTTAAACATTGGAATTTTTTTATTTTTAAATTTTTTTATTTTTTAATGTTTATTTATTTTTGAGACAGAGAGAGACAGAGCATGAATGGGGGAGGGTCAGAGAGAGAAGGAGATACAGAATCCGAAACAGGCTCCAGGCTCTGAGCTGTCAGCACAGAGCCCGACGTGGGGCTTGAACTCACAGACTGTGAGATCATGACCTGAGCCGAAGTCGGATGCTTAACCGACTGAGCCACCCAGGCGCTCCACATTGGAATTTTTAAGCATAAGAATTTTAACATAATACTTCCTGTAGTAGTGAAAAATTGAAAACAACCTGAAAATTACAAAAGAGTATTTCATTATATAGCAAAGAACTTATGCTATATTGTAATGCATATAAAACAAAACCATGTATAGAATGTGCTCACAATTTTACTAAATGTTCACTTATCTCCAGTAATACATGAAAATGTTAATAGTGAAAATGATCTGAGATTACAGATGATTTTTGTTTTTTCTCTTAAAGTATTTTCTACAAGTTTTATTACACACATGTATTACTCTTAAAAATGTAAAAAAACAACAAAAAAAAACAACCCAGAGATGATTAGAGATTAATTTTTAAAGACAGTCATTATATGTGCTACCAAACATGACTTATATCTTGGGTAGAGTGATAAAACAAAGGCTATTTAGAGTCACTTTTTCATGTATTACTTCACTCAAAAGCACAAGGACCTAGGGGAAAAAAACACTAATTTTCATATTTTGTGTATATCGCATGCATAGTAAACATGTACATTTCTGTAATGCAGAAATATTTATAGGGATGTGGAAATGGTTACATAAAACATGCCTCTTTTATACCTGAGGCAGATATATAGTTTCCCTTCCTGTTCTTGATACATTTATATTTCCTTCCATTTATATAGTATCTTAGGATGGAAGTACATTGGGAGTCAGTGCTCAAAGTCATGTGCACGCTTAGGTGTTGTAAAGAGAGGTGAAGCAGGCACCAGATTGCAGATGCAAAGTAGAGCTATATAAAAGGGCAAAACATGTGATTATGGTGTGCTGTGTAAAAGACTGAAGAGAAAATTCCATCTGGAGAAGGGCAACCTGAAGATGGTATAGAAAGGGCAATCTCATGAGTTCAGTTGACTGTAAAATCTAAGGCTTTAAAAGGGAAGGTTAAACGAGAGTTTAACCAATTTGATTTCAGAATCAAACAAAATGAGGGTGCGTGTTACATTTTCTAAAGGGCTTGATATACACTATTTTTCTTTTTATTTATGTGAGAGAAGGCTTCAAACTTCAAATAGCAGTTTCAGCATCTCTACAGGAGACCATTATACTGAGGAGCAGGGCTAAAGATGCCTGTTGGAAAAACAAATTATAATCAAGGCAAAAAGCTCAATAGAATAGGAAATAAATAAACCAAAGGGTATTTTCCTCCAAGTGTCTTTAAATATTTTTTTGAAGGAATCAGGATTGCAGTAGAATTTTCTCAGTACAGACCCTGAGCAAGCTTTTAATGGCAGTTGCGATATTCAATAATTATCTTAAACATGCTCTGCAGATAACTTGCTCATCCCATAAAAAGTGCAAACCTCCTTGTGCTCTATAACTTATGATGATATCACACTATAGGTCAACTTCTATGCACACAGTTCAGTAGCTTGAATATGAATACTATTGCAGTTATAAAAAATGCCATTGCTCTTCTAAAGGAATACATTTTAAACAATACTTTGGATGTTGCCTATGGTGTATTCAGGTCAATTTCCTGCTGGTTTCTAGTTTCAGGACAATTTCCTGGAGACTTCAAATTTTTAGCACTTTCAAGATACCATTTCTTTGGGCAACGAGAGAAATGGAGGAGAAAAATGGTACTTATTACAAGAGCAATCATGAATGCTCAGGTACAATTGAAAAGCATAGCATGAAACAAGACTATGATTACATCAAAGTATGGTAAGATTTATGTGTTGTTGAGGCTCTTGCTTAAGTACTGGATGCAGTATCATGACATATTTTACTGTCTTGTAAATGACATGATTTACTACATGAGTTTTCTGTCAGCACAATTTTTATTTATTGACTTACAATGTCAGAAATGCCACATGAGGCAAAAAGTCATCCACAACAAATAATGATTATATTTTTCTAAAATGATACAAACATTAGCTCTTGGTTGAACAATGATGTTATGCTGTTTCTCACTGCAGTTTCTGTCTTCACTTTTTAAATAGATAAATAAGGTCAATTTCACTCTTCCTTCCCCTCTGCTGCAGCAAGTAGGATCATTGCTTTTTTTGCTCATTCTGCTTTCCAGGTGTTCACAAGATGCTTCTATCTACTTTCAATGCACAATGTATTAGATTATTTTATATCCTTCATATACGGTGTTACTTACCAGGTAGAGAATCTGGTGTGTTGGCCTCTTACCTTTATAAAACTCAGAAAAGATAGCATTACATACAGAAAGGCTCACAAGGTAGTGAACAGTCACTACGGTTCTCCAGCCACTTTGCCAGAATATTCTATGTGACCTTGATAAATCCCCTGCTAATTTCAAGCCACATTTTTCTAATGTGTGAATTGAGAGCAGTTAATGAAACCGTCTCTAAGGTCCTTGGAAGTTCTAGAACCTTTGATTCTAATTTAAATTTATTTGATTCTCTTGCTTATCAATAAAGTAAATGGAGAAATTTAGGTTTTTTACTTTAATTTGTATTGCAAAAAATATTTTTATTGCCATAAGTAAGCTTTTCTTTCGGAGCAAACGCAAATGAAAGTATCATATCTCTGTTAGTTATTATTTATGTGGGATAACAAGCAGTAAAAAAAACATGAATAATTTTAGATATTGAGATTTGGTTTTAGAATATAATTACCTTTTGATCTGTTGACACTACAAATAAGGAGGAAGAGAAGAAATTAAGAAGCTCTTTTACCAGGCTGAATTATTTTTATCTGGGTCACAACAGTGTAATGGTTCAAAGCACCTCCTTCCTCATTTGACATAAAAATTTTGAAGATACTATAAAACCTCTCTCTTTCCTTTCTTCTTTCTTTATGTATCTGTTTCTATTTTAAAAAAACAGTCTAGGGGTGCCTGGGTGGCTCAGTCGGTTGAGCATCCAACTTCAGCTCAGGTCATGATCTCCCCGTCTGTGGGTTCAAGCCCCGCACTGGGGTCTGTGCTGACAGCGCAGAGCCTGGAGCCTGCTTCAGATTTTGTCTCCCTCTCTCTCTGCCCTTCCCTGCTCATGCTCTTTCTCTCTGTCACAAATAAATAAAAATTGTTAAAAATACATTTAAAAAAAACAGTCTGGAGAAATAGAACAGGAGCAGGAATGCTAACGTGGGGTGGGTAACAGGACACAGTAAGAAGGGTTCTGCTATGTCTAATCACCACCATCCTGTAAACTCTGCTCATGGCCACTCCCCCAACCCCCATGCCCTCTCTTGGCCCCAGGTAATTTGTATTGACCATCAGACTCGTGCTTTTGAGAGTAAAAATTACAAAAATGGAAGGATCACCTGCTTCCTTAACTTATCCCAAATTCAAATCATCTCCATTCTTTCTAAAAGGGCTAATGAGTTGCAGCACATGGCCATCTTTAAAACAAACATATTTAGGGCTTGATGTTCACATAGTTACAAAATGTTGTCACCAACAGCAATCTTTGGGGAAATGGGTCTATCTTCGTGTGGATTAAGTTCTGAGTCTTCTTGCAACTCACCTGATTGGTGCCGCATGTCCTTTAGTAGCCTATCAAAGCAATCTTTATCTCTAGAAAAATAAATAAATAAATCTGTTTATCACCTTGTGCCCGAAACACACACACACACACACACACACATATTCACACACACACACGCACACACACACACACACACACACACACACACGGAAACTCAAGCAAACATTTAGCTTTCAGAAGTTTGTGATTTGCATAACCCAGTCCAGGGCCCAGCCTGCTTTATTGCATCCCCTTATAGCAAAGTTAAAAAAAAATTGCTGTGACTCCCTCTTTCCAATCCTCTTCCCCTCAGTCTCTCAAATACAGTGTTAGCTCCTAATCTTACATCACAACTGCTCCTGTCAAGCTCCCTTTAACCAAATACTTAACAGTCTATGAAAATAATTTTTTCTTTATGTGAAATACATATTATTTTTCTATCCAGTTGCAGTCATTTGTACACTGGCAGAGGAAGGAAGGAGAAAGAGCAACTAACCAACAAATATATGTATGAAGAGAAACCGTTAACATACATATAATTTAAAACATTGATTACTCACACAAATACAGAAAAAAGAACACCACTAGAAATTTTTTGGAAGAGTCCATAAGCTGTGTTTTCCTTCAAACTTACGGCTTATGGAAACTGGAGTTGTCAGTATCTCCATGCCAAATATAAATGAAAGGAAAAAAAATCAAGTAGACATTTTCTGTATTACATATGAATTACTTGGTTGCTGTATGTTTTATCACTAGGGATTGCCATCTTAAGAATTAACATACTTGCCTCTTGATAGACTGGATAAGAAAAAAAAAACAAGATAAGGAAGATAGCTTTGTCTTCTTTGATATTTCCAGTATAATTATCCACACTCTAAAACAAAGGGAAGTGAATTAGAGAACCATCTGTCATTGGAAGCAAATTAATGCTCTTACAAAAGCAATAAAACCCTTACTTCTTGAGTCACCTCCTTGTCATATAAAAAAATTTTAAGTGAAAACAATGCCCAGGCACATATGTATACATATTATATAACATGTGTGTGTATACACACACACACACACACACACACTGTATATTTTTAGATATGTATTGGCATAAGAACAATCAATGAAAAAAAAAAGAGATACCAGAAATAAATCCACACATATATGGTCAATTAAGTTTTGACAAAGAAGCCAAGAAAATAAAATGGGGGAAGGACTGTCTATACAATAAATGATATTGGGAAAGCTGGACAGCCAAATGCAAAAGAATGATACTGGACCCCCATCTTATACCACTCAAAAAAAAATCAACCTATAATCGATTAAAGACTTGAACATAAGACCTAAAGCCATAAAAATTCTAGAAGAAAACATAGGGAATAAACCCCTTGACATTTATTGAAAGGCAACTTACTGAATGGGAGAAAATATTTGCAAGTCACATATCACATAAAGGACTAATATATAAAATATATAAGTAACTTGTACTGTTTGATAGAAAACAATCCAATTTAAAAATCATTAGAGAAGCTGAACAGACATTTTTCCAAAGACATACAAATGGTGTCAGGTGCATGAACAATGTTGTATTATCATTTATCATCAGGGAAATGCAAATCAAAACCACAGTGAAATATCATCTCACACCTGTTAAAATGGTTCCTATAAAAAAAATTAACAAGTGTTGTCAAGGTTGTAAAGAAAAGGAAACTTGTGCACTGTTAATGGGAATGTAAATTGGTTCAATCCCATGGAAAACATACTAGACAGTCTTCAAAAAATGTTTTTCTTTTTAATTAAAACTAGAACTACCATATGACCTAGCAATTCTAGTTCTCCCTATATGACCAAATGAAATTAAAACAGGATATCAAATAGGTATCTTCACTTCCACATTCATTGCAGCATTATTCACAATAGCCAGGACATGGAAACAATTTAAACATCCATCAATGGATGAATGGATAAAGGCATGACCTAGATGGAATATTATTCAGCCATGAGAAAGAAGGAAATCCTGCCTTTGTGACATAAATGGAACTTGAGGGCATTATGCTAAGTGAAATAAGCCAGGTAAAAAAAAAGACAAGTATTAGGGCACCTGGGTGGCTCAGCCAGTTAAGTGCCTGACTCTTGATTTTGACTCAAGTCATTATCTCCGTGTTTGTGAAATCAAGCCCTGCATTGGTTGGCCTCTGCACTGACAGCACAGAGCCTGCTTAGGATTCTCTCTCTCAATCTCTCTCTCTCTCTCAAAAAAAAAAAAAAAAAAAAAACACATTTAAAAAAAGACAAATACTACCTGGTATCACCTGTATGTAGAATCTAAAAAATAAAAATAAATTAAATAGATTAAAAAGTCAAACTTCTAGAAACAGAATAGAACAATGGTTGCCAGGGGTTGAGTTTGGGGTGTGTGAATGGGGACATATTGGTAAAATGGTACAAAATTTCAGCTATAAGATGAATAAGGTCTGAGGATATAATGTAAAATATAGTAAGTATAATTGATAATGCTGTATTAAATAACTGATATGTGCTTAGAACTTCTTTCATCAAAAAAAGATAAATATGTGACGTGATGGATATCTTAATTAGCTAGATGGGAAAATCCTTTCATAATGTATGTGTATATCAAATCACCACAATGTACACTTTAAATATCTTAGAATTTTATAATCCATTATACCTTGATGAAGCTGAAATTTTAATAAAAGAATTATTTCATACAATTATTTACATATTTGCAAAATTTGATGAGACATAATCCTTTAACAATACAAATAGATAGCAGGAACAGTTCTATATCAATTAAATTAAATAAACTTACAAAAACTGTCTACCAATAAATCTATAAGTCCTTATATCATAACCATTTTGCCAAACATTTAAGGAAGAAAGGATACCAATGCTATACAAACTCCTCCAAAAGAGAACAGGAAAGTCCACTTCACAATAATTGCTTAAATTCATCATTACCCTGTTACCAGTAATAGACGGATATATGACAAGTTAAGAAAACTACATGCTAATATGCCTAATGAAGATAGATGTGAAAATTCTCAAGTAAATACTATCAAATCTAATTTAGCAATATATAAAATACTTAATATGTCATGACAAAATGGATTCTATCATGGGACTACAAAGTTGGTTTAACATTTAAAATCAATTATCAGGGTGCTTGGGTGTCTCAGTTGGTTAAGGATAAGACTCTTGATTTCATCTCAGGTCATGATTTCAGGGTCATGAAATTGAGCCCCATGTCAGGCGCTGGACTGAACATGGAGCCTGCTTGGGATTCTCTCTCTCCCTCATTCTCTGCTCTTTTCCCCTCTATAAATAAATAAATAAATAGTTAAAATCAATTATGTTTGGACTATGTAATTCCCATACTGACAGACTAAAGGATAAAGCAATTTGACTATTTGAATAGATGCAGTAAATACATTTGCCAAAACTCAATATCCATTCTGAATAAAATCTCTGTTGAAGGGAACATCCACAATCTAATAAAGGATCTGTACAAAAAAGACCCATAAATGGTATCATACTTAATGGTAAAAGACCAAATCTCCCAAAGATTAAAACTAAGGCAAAGATATCTGCCCTTACCTATAGTATAACTGAATGTTATTTATATTAGTACCAAAATTATGTAATTATTATGTATAGACTATTACCAAAGAAAAAATGTGCATTTTGAAAACTGTAGAACATTGACAAAGAAATCAAAGACCTAAATACATAAAGCTATATACCATGTTCATAAACCGTAAGTTTGAAAAAATTATTGTCCATTCCCTATCTCCAAACTGATTTGCAGATATAGTGTAATTCCAATAAAAATCACACCAGGATTTGTTTTGTAGAAGTTAGCAAACTGATACTAATATTTATGAAAGGCAGGAAAAACTGGAGGAGCAAAGCTGGAGAGCACACTCCACTTTAAGAGTTTCTATTAAGTTACAGTAGTCAGGCCACTGCGGTGTGGGTGAAACAATACATACAGACCAATGGAACAGAACAGAGTTCAGAAATACACCCAAACATATATTAGTTTTCTTTTTTTTGTTTGTTTGTTTTAAAAAAAAATTTTTTTAACGTTTATTTATTTTTGAGATAGAGACAGAGCATGAACGGGGGAGGGTCAGAGAGAGGGAGACACAGAATCCGAAACAGGCTCCAGGCTCTGAGCTGTCAGCACAGAGCCTGACGCGGGGCTCGAACCCATGGACTGTGAGATCATGACCTGAGCCGAAGGCCGCTTAACCGACTGAGCCACCCAGGCGCCCCCATATATTAATTTTCAACAGGATGCAAAAGCTATTCAACAATAAACAGTCATTTCAAAAGAATGTTCTAAAAACACTAGACATGCACGTGCTAAAAAAATATAAGCTTGAATCCTGTGACAGGAAGGATTTTGTTTCATTTATTTCCTTCCCAGTGTCATCCCTATGAGTATGTAACATTACATGAGAAAAAGGAAGCGGTGTTGTAAATGGAATTAAAGTTGCTAATCAGCTGACCTTAAAATATGAGGACTATCATGGATTATCCAGAAGGGCCCAATGTAATCACATGGGAAATAGAAGCCAGAAGATTTAGTTGAGAAAGTGCTAAGATGGAGGAAGAGGAAGAAACAATTAGACGTATGAACAAATGGTCATTGTATATGGAAAAAAAGAGAAAAATACAACACAGCATAAGGACAGAAGAACAAAAATGGAAAATATACCCCTCTGCTACCATATCCCAATCCTCATGTAATAACTTTCACTCTTTTGGTCAATATACCTGAACTTGGACTCTACTAGTCAGTTAGGTTCCACTTTGTTCAAATGTGTATATAAAACATTATCTGGCAGCAGTTTTTCATTTTGTATTTTAGCTGAAAATTATTAAATCTTTACTATAGAATAAGCACCATATATATTTTTAAAACGCTTATCTAAAATTTTCCTCTATCATTCAGCGCTGACAAGATTATGTTTAAAAGAAAGGCATGACAATTTTATGTTTCTGCATTAAAATTCTTGGGCTCCACACTTGAATGAATTCCAATATAAGGTCTTCCCATGTGGTGCCAAATTCTCTCTCCATGTTCACTTTTAAAAATCCCTATATCCTTATCTCAAGTCACGTGGGAAATGTTTCTGGCTTCCATAACATAACATGGCTTTTGAAGTGATATACTTACTGAAAAAAAAAAAAAAAAAAAACCTACTTACAGAAATTATTCTTCTGGGAAATTCATATCCATTCTTCAAGATCCAAATCAAATATCACCTTACTATGTAAACTCAAGGAAAATTAAGTCTTGCTTCTGTGCTTTCACAGTGTTCTCTTCCTCTATGCTATTTATTATATAATATCTCAATTGTATGTTTATGTATCTCATTTCTATAATTTATCATGTTTTTCTAAGGCAAAGACCATGATGTATTTCCAGTGCTGTTCATATAGTAAGTACTCAGGAAATGTTGAATGAATGATCAACTAATAGTCAAACTAATACAAAACATAACCATCACTCTCTCTAATATGTGATGAAGTCTTGGAAGGTATTTACCTTTTCACTTATAACTGTAGCTTTCCTCTTATTTTGAATAAATAAGCCTGCCTCTCAATTATTTATAGATCTTTGTGAATATATTCTCTTTTCCAGTAATTAAATAAAAACATTAAAAAAATCTATCGGAAAAATACCTTACTTCCATCAATGGTTGGCTTAGTGGAAAAGGCATTAGCATTAGAAGATTTTTAGGAGGCGGTTTCTTCAGGCCAACATATTATTTTTCCTAATAAACCAACTATTTCTGCAGAAAGTTATATCATAGTATTCAAGAGGAACACTTACAGCAGATAAAGTCCAAAAAACTGTGTCTATCAGGCAGCTTCTAAAATTAAAATATACTTTTAAAATCTACTTATGTCTTGGGAAAAAGAAATACACTCTGCAGCTCAATGGTGAAGAATTTGATGAAATAGAAAATAAATTTTTAATGAAGAAATTTAGATAAGTGTGTCAATTCATAAAGCATAACAGCTCATTGAGTCTATGAATGATGAAAAATGGAGATTTATTATTGGCTATTAAGCAAATATCTTAGCAATGCCATGAATGCATGGCCTTAGTTCTCATCCTGCCTGAAATGACCATGTGAATTCAGGGATTTATTACTCTTCATGTATAACTTTCTTACTTCTGAGCACTTTTTTTTTCTTTCTGCTGACACAGTACTATTTATTAGTCACAAAGTTACAATTTTTCAAAACTGCAATTTGATTAGTTCTATTTGACAGATACTGTAATTCATTGGGAGGAAACTATAGCATATAAGACTAACCATTTGCAAAAGCACAAAGTTATGGAAATTGGATACATCTTTCTGATCAGTAGAAAGCTAAGTGAACTCCTGAAAAGAGCCAGAAGCATTTATGACTCTGTTTAAGGCAGTAGTTTCTAGACTTTTGTGATCCATGAACTGCTTAAAGACCTTTCTTCAGGACCAACTGAAAAATAGATACTGGCATCTGACAAATTGAGATAAAAATAATCACCTTTATAATTGATTAAACGGATAATACTAGAGAATATGACTACACTTGTTGGCTAAGTTGACTTGACAACACTTATTCATAAATGAGATAGATTCATTTGTTCAACTGAGGGCAGGCTTCCTCCTTTGAGAAACTGTACCTTCAAAATCACACCAAAAAGGAATTATGTACAATGTGTGTTTCTTGAGCGTAAGTGGTCCCCCAAACGGAGGTGAAAAGGCACGCACAGTTTCTTCTCCCAAACTCAAAAGGAAATCATTCTTCCTTTCCTGGGTAGAGGATCCAAGAGATCAGCTGTGTTGCTTTAGGGAAGATTTTCCCACATAGTAGCCAGAGAAATGGAAGACACTAACCCTTACTTTTTGTATTTCTATATAAAGATACTGAAAACAGCAATCTACTATTAATATGGTAAGAGGGGAAAAGTCCCTGGAATCTGATTCCTGAGTTCCTGTCAGTCTTTCCCAGAATCTTCAGATTTGTACCTTATTATACCTGACTATTATGTACCCCACGCTGGTGTCTCCCATTCACATCTAAACTGTCTCCACTCACCCCAAGTCACCTGGATATCCACAAGGATGCAAATCCTAAATCTGATCTGGTACTTCTCATATTATGTGTGAGGAAGGATGAGTTTTTAATCTCAATTTGTAGCTGATGATTAATTTTGTGAAATGCAATGGATATTAATTATCCATAAAAATGACCAAATGCTTGAATGTCTTGTCAATTTCAAATTGCTATAATAGTTTCTAAATGTATACTTTAATTTCTATCCTTCATTGGTTGTGTTCCAGCTCTGATTCTCAAACTTTGAGCCAGCCTTGCATACCTGGAATAAATCTCACTTGATTGTGGTGTATAATTCTTTTTATACATTGTTGGATTCGA
This sequence comes from Neofelis nebulosa, assembly GCF_028018385.1. Classification (NCBI taxonomy): domain Eukaryota; kingdom Metazoa; phylum Chordata; class Mammalia; order Carnivora; family Felidae; genus Neofelis; species Neofelis nebulosa. Next base: position 42,180,287 of record NC_080791.1, on the reverse strand, counting down.
TTTGCTAATATTTTTTGAGGATTTTTGCATCTATGTTCATTAGAAATATTAACCTGTTGTTTACTTCTAAAGTTTTGTCTGGTTTTGCTGTTAGGGTAATAATGTTGGTCTCATACACTGAGTTAGGAAGTACTCCTTCTGCCTCTATGTTCTGAAAAAATTGTAGAGAATTGGCATAATTTCTTAAACATTTGGTAGAATTCATCAAGGAACCCATCCAACCTGGTTCTTTTTTGTATTGAAAGTTATTAATTGTAGATTCAACTTCTTTACTAAATATAGGACTACTAAGATTGTCTACTTGTATGAGTTTTGCCAGATTATGTCATTCAAATAATTGGTCCATTTCATGTAGGTTATCAAATTTGTGGTCAAAGACCTGTTCATAGCATTCCTTCTTTTATCCTTTTAACGTTAATAGGATCTGTAGTGATGTTCGTTCCTTCTTTCACTTCTAATATTAATAATTTGTGTCTTTTCTGGTTAAAGGCTCATCAATTTTACTGATCTTTTCAAAGAGACATCTTTTGATGTCATTGATTTTCTTTGTTGATTTCTTGTTTTTGATTTCATTGATTTTTCTCTAGTTCATATAATTTTTCTTTTTCTTACTTTGGATTTAATTTACTCTTATTTTCGTTTCCTAAGGTGTAACCTTATAGTATTGATTTTAGATCTTTCTATTTTCTAATATATGTAGTCAATAAATTTCTCTCTAAGCACTGCTTTTGCTACACCCTACAAATTTGGATAAATTGTGTTTTCAGTTTCATTAAATTTACTTTTAAATTTCTCCTGATATTTCTTCTTTGACTCATGTGATATTTAGAGTTTTGTTGTTTAATCATCACAAATTTTGGTACTTTCCAGCTATTTTTCTGTTATTGGTTTTTAGTTTCATTCCACTGTGGTGTGAAAGTAGATGATATATTATTTCTATTCTTTTAAATTTATTTAAGTGTGTTTTATGGCTCACAGTGTGACCTATCTTGGGTAATGCCCCATATAAGATTGGGAAGAATGTGTATTCTCCTGTTGTTTAATGAAGTAATCTGCATATATTAATTATGTCCAGTTGATTGATGGTGTTGTTGAGGTCAACTATGTCTTTACTAATTTTCTGCCTGTTAGGTTCATCCATTTATGATAGAGGGGTGTTGAAATCTCCAATTATAATAGTGAATTCATCTATTTCACCTACAGTTCTATTCGTTTTTGCCTATCAGTTTTTGCCTCACATCTTTTGACATTCTGTTGTTAAGCAAATGCACATTAGGAATTGTTAGGTCTTCTTGTATCCTTTATCATTATAAATGCCCAGGTGAGTTGTGATTCTCTATATCTGTCAGTCTCTATAATTTTGAGGGCAGTAGTTGGCCTTGGAAGACCTTCTTCTTCTTCTTTTTTTTTTTTTTTAATGTTTATTTACTTTTGAGAGAGAGAGAGAGAGAGAAAGAATGGGGAGAGGGGCAGAGAGAGAGAGAGAGAGAGAGAGGGAGACAGAATCTGAAGCAGGCTCCAGGCTCCACACTGTCAGCACAGGGTCCTGGTGCAGGTTTCGAACTCAGGAGCTGCAAGATCATGACCTGAGCCAAAGTCACACACTTAACTGACTGAGCCACCCAGGTGCTCCTGGAAGATCTTTTCTTATGGATCTGAGAATATTTGTTAATTTTTCAGTTTGTTCAGCTTTTTACTTGCTGTTAAGACTTCCAAGCCTCTTCTATGCCATAACAGGAAAAAACAAGACATTTTTTTATGAAGAAATAATAGAAAAAGTTACTTACACAAAGGCTGAAGAGTAAAACAATAAAAGAAACATTGAAGAAACAAACAATGATTGCAGGAAGTAGCTAATAGTCCTAGGCCTGAAGATACAATGAGAAGAGTTTAGTTGGGGCTCTCAGAACCTAGGAATTCAAAGAAGAGATACTGCACATCTGGATTTGGACATCTAAAACAAAGCCACTGCCCGCAGTGGCTTATACCCCTGAGAAAACTCAATGAATCTGACTTTAAAATTATCAAAAGAAATAGAAGCTCGTCCCAAATGCCAAGGAAACAGCTATTGCTGAGGTGATACTAACAGGAACAGAAAAAAAGGAAAAAGGAATCCCTTGTCTCCACATCCTGTCTAACAGTTTCTGTCTAGTGTCCCCCACCCATTGATATGAACTAATGTGAAGCATCTGGTAAAGAATGATTCTTATTCTTTGGAGGCCAAGAGTTGCCTAGGAGAGGGTATAAGAATAGACCTGAAGCTGAGAGAAAATTGAAGCATAGGATCTAGCTTTATTTTGTCCAGACATCTACCCAATGATCCAATACAATCTACTTAAGAGTCCATCCCCCACTATATTTTTTTTAAATACGAATTTATCATATACTAAATTTCTATCAAGCATTTGACTCTTTTTCTGAACTTTTTGTATGGTTCTACTTGTTTGATTTTTTTAATGTATCAGCACCACCACATTGAGGCAATAATTAAGGCAGTAATTATATTGAGGATTTATAAAGGTCTTTTTTCGGAGCGCCTGGGTGGGTCAGTTGGTTAAGCGGCCGGCTTCGTCTCAGGTCATGATCTCGCGGTCCATGAGTTCGAGCCCCGCGTTGGGCTCTGTGCTGACAGCTCAGAGCCTGGAGCCTGTTTCAGATTCTGTGTCTCCCTCTCTCTGACCCTCCCCTGTTCATGCTCTGTCTCTCCCTGTCTCAAAAATAAATAAAACGTTAAAAAAAAATTTTTTTAAATAAATAAAGGTCTTTTTTTTATTTAAAAATTTTTTTCGTTTATTTATTTTTGAGAGACAGAGACAGTGTGAGCAGGAGAAGAGCAGAATGAGAGGGAGACGCAGAATACGATGCAGGCTCCAGGCTCCCAGCTGTCAGCACAGAGCCTAAAATGGGGCTTGAACTCACAAACTGTTAAGATCATGACCTGAGCTGAGGTCGGACACTTAACCGAGTGAGCCACCCAGGCGCCCCTATAAAGATCTTTTTTTAATGCAGGTGTTCTCAAGGTTTCTGTTCTTATTAGAATGCTCTTATCTTCTACTCTCCCTTGGTGATTAAAAACATACCCATGGTTTCAACTACTACTTGTGAACTGGTAACTGGCAAAAATATATCACTAACACAGGCATTCTCTAAAAATTTCGTATATTAAATTTCCTACTAAACATTTCATCATGGATATCTCACAAAGTCCCTCAGTCTTTAGAAGTTAAACCTAAATAAATGATCTGAACAAATCATTATCTTTTTTATCTCAACCACTTTATATTTTACACATATTCTTCCTCTTGAATCATTATTCTTAGTGAGGGATAAAACTGTTCGACTGGATCAAAATAGAAACTAGGAATCATACTATTCTCCTCCTCCTTCATTATACCCAGATCAGTTCTAATCATGTTCCACATCCCATAGATTTACATCTTAAGTATCTAATACCCTCATATACCTCCATTGTTGCTTATCATGCACTGAAATAACATTCCATAAGGTGTCCATACCTCCAGGGTTGTCTATTGAAAATCATTATTCTACATAGCTTTCAGACTACTCATTTTTACTGGGAAATCTGATCATGCTTGGTTTGCTTCAAATCCGTCAATAACCTACCACTACCTTCAGGTTAAGATCCTATCTCCTAGGTGTAATGCATAATCTCATTTTCTGACCTATGCACATATTTCTAATTTAATTACTCATTATTTACCCCACATGTCTGCAATTCACTTGAGCTGGTTTTCTTTTTCCATGTACTTTCTCCCCTTGCTTATTGCATTACTTTTGTGACATAAATCAGACACAAGTTAATACAAACTTGTCTTCAAGACCAGGTAGAGTTCACAAAGTCACTGTATTTCCTATGATTTTTATGATGATAAAATATACATAACATTTACCATTTAAACAATTTTTAAGTATATAGTTCAGTGGCATTAAGTACATTTACATTGTTGTGCAGCTCTCAACACTATCTACACTGCTTTCTTCATCTTAAACAGAAACTCAAACTCCCATTCTCCCCCCATCCCAGCCCTAGCAAACACCATTCTACTTTGTGTCTCTATGAATTTGACCATTCTATATGCCTCATATCAGTGAATCATATACTATTTTTCCTTTTGTGACAGACTTATTACACTTAAAGTAATGTTCTTAAAGTTCAGCCATGTTGTAGCAGGTGTCAGAATTCCCTCTATAAGGATGAATAACATTCCACTGTTAGTATATACCACATTTTGTCTATCCATTCTTCTATTGGTGGACACATGGGTTATTTCCAATTGTGGACTATTGCAAATAATGCTACCAGAAACACGGATGTACAAGTAGCTGTTTGAGTCTTTGCTCTAATTTTATGAGTACATAGCCAAAGATGGAATTTTATTACTAAATCTATTTTTAACTTTTTAAAGAACCTCCATACTGTTTTCCATAGTAGCTGCATCATTATGCATTCCCACCAACAATGTATGAGAATTTCCATTTCTCCACATCCTTGCTAACATCTGTCATTCCTGTTTTTGTTTTCATTGTTGTTTAGTTTTTGATAATAGCCATCCTAATGGGTGGTGAAGTGGAATTTCATTGTGCATCTCCCTGTAGATAGTGTGCATCTCTTCATGCACTGATTAGCCAGCCATTTGTATATCTTCCTTGGAGAAATTTCTATTCAAGTATTTTGCCCATTTTAAAATATGGTTGTTTTGCTTTGTTTTGTTGTTTCTAGTAGAGTTGTGGGAGTTATTTATATATTCTATATATTAACTCTTTAATTAGATATATGGTTTGTAAATATATTCTTTCATTCTATGAGGTGCTTTTTCACAATGTTGTTAGTATCCTTTGATGTGCAAAAGGTTTTAATTTTTATGTAGTCTAATTTTTCTATTATTTTTTTCTTTTGTGCCTGTGTTTTTGGTGTCATATCCAAGAAGAAAGACCTTCACTAATTTGCAGGGCACGTTCTGAGCTTTGACATGAGTCCATGGTGAAGGCAAAAGGTTTTTCCCAGGCCTTTTCTAAGCATGTGTCCATTCTGGGCCTATGTATATGCTTTTTATCAGCACTGTGGTATACACTGCTGCTTTTAATGTCTTAATTTCCTTAGTGTTCTCATATCTGCTTCTTCTTGGGGCTTTAGCTATTCTATTGTTTTTCCTTATCAATAATCTATTGCCCCAGGTATCTCTAGGTCTCTAGCCTTCAGACAGTTTTCACTAAGTGTGCCCTTAGCAGCCAGAGTCTTCTCCCAGACTGAGATCTCATTTGTGGCACATTTGGCGCTGAGCTATGAAACATAGAGATCAATCGGGCAGCCCACACACAGGTGAGAATACTGCAGATCAGGCCCACTACACTGTCAGCTTGTGCAAGGGAACTAGGAAACTGCTGCTTCCCTCAATGTATCCCATGCCCTGCAGGGGACAGCATGGAGCAAGGGTGAACACAAATGCCACAAAATTTCCCACCACCCTGTATGTAACACTTTCTTGATTGAGTGTTCACTTGTCTGCTGCAGATCCCTGACTGATTTCTTGAGTTTCTACAAAGTTACATTAGACTGTCTAGCTGTTTATTTGATATTCCATGGGGGCAGAGAACCTGGGGCTTCCCAGTTTGTCATCTTGCTTCAGGTTCTCCTATGAGTTTTTTTTTACTATCTGCATCCACAACCTCCTGGACCATAGAGAAGAGATTATAAATGATTATCAGATAAAGGGTAAAGGAGTTAGGAATGTGTAGTAGTAACAGGATTAGAGCAACTGATCCAACGGATATTGGCTTCCCAATAGGTACCTATAAAGTCCAAGTTTCATAATGAACTCTTGTTTGATATAATTTATCATGATTTTATTGGGAATACAATTCAAATGGTGACAAATGATTGCTATTGATGACGTCTTCCATAAAGTTTCCAAAGGCTAGAGTCATCAGGGAACAGATTTTTTTTGAATGTTTCAATAGACACAGTGTTGGTCATCTAACAGGAAATGCAAGTTTTGTGGCCAAATGGAGCGGTTTTTCAGCCCACCCCCACCCACCCAATAATACCAATATAGGCAGTTGCCTATTTCACTTATGGATGAATATGTTCATGGAAACTAGAGAGAACCAGATGCAGAGATCCATTTGGATAATAAATGCAAATGAAAGAACAGGTAAGGACACTTTCTTCTATCCTTGCCCTCCCAGAATCAGAGAACACGATGTCATGTGTCTAATCAATGATGACCTTTACTGCCCATAAGAGAAGGCTGTGGTCACTAATGGCAGATGTCCATTAACTTGTTGTGACTCACTTGAGAAAATCAATCTGAAAATAGAGGATATAAGGTGGAGCCAAGAAGAACAATTAAAAAACTAATTGGATCTAAATAGCCAAAATTGCACAAGTCATCCAAAGGAAAAAGGAAAAACAGAATCCCTATACCAATTGCTCTTCAAATGCATTGTTAATTACTTTTCCAGTATCTACATTATGAACTGGAAATAATAAGTTACATTTGATTTATATATACATATATATATACTGAATGTATCTCATGTAGTATATTTTTATAAATGTATATATCATGATATATATATTATATGTGCATAGATATAGATATAGATAGATATACATATAGATAAATAGAATGAAGAATGAATAAGGGTAATATTCAAAATATTTAGCAATCAGTCATATAGGCATACAGCAATTAGAATGGACACTGATAATTGCATTGGAGAAGGGTTATGGAAGATCCCTATTGACTATTACTCTTTTAAATGATAAATCCTTCTTGGGAAGGTTGTGAAGGAAGCAGGAGGACCCATAAGTGACTTGGAGGCAGTAGTGTGGAAACATTTCAATATTTCAAAAACAAGCACTGTCAAACGGAGTACTGGCTGAATGTATAAACCTATATTACAAGCCATTCCTTTTGGTACCATCACAAATAAGGTTGAATACATTCCATATGTTTAAATATATAGTGCTATATTGCATATTTTGTAACGACTTACTAGACTGGCAGATAGGCTTATGACCCCCACTTTAGAGAGAGAAATTTAAAGGGGGGAAACTATTTGCTTGAGGTGACATTTTTTTTTTTTTTAGTGCTTTGTATTCTAATGCATGACTGCAGTTGTAGGGAGCAGCCTTCCTGTATATGCATTGTGAGAAAGTCTGTTAACCTTTCCTTGGTTAACTCTGCCAAGCCTTAAAGATGATTTAATTTAGCAAAATTATCACTGGACAAAGAACTATAGTATCTGACCACTAGCTTTCACCTGCGTCACACATTGTCTGCTTTGCTGTGATTAAGTCATTTGACCTTTTTGAAACTCAACTAGCATGTACTATCATGATTATATTAGATTTTGTCACATTGAGTTCCTTACTCTTTGTGGAGGAATCCCAAGATAGGAAGAAGGCAAAGCTTTACCTCCTTCTACAGAAGTCAACTAAGGAGGATAACACCTTTCTCAAAACCCCAGAAATTAAAATACAGGGCCAACTGGATGTTCCCTCCCAGATTTTAAAGCTTGAAAACTTCATACAAAGGCATAGCATTCTACAAGAGATTATTTTGAAAGATATAAATGATACAATTGAAAATTCAGTGATGTGGTCCTCTGTGCTTGGATTCAACAGTGTCCAGAATCATTGCACCAAATTCCTAGGGTGAAAAGCAATTGACAGTGCTGTGGTGGCATCCTAAAGTGAATATTCAAATAGCAAAGCTGGGCTCCCCTTTAGTTTCTGCCTGAACCAATTCTCCAGCTTTCTAATTAATTCCTTGTGCAGCTTGATACAATTTCACACAACTACTTTTCTTTAAGTTAAAGAGAGGTACTTTGCATTATAAGCTACCAAGAATGAGACTAATAAAACCAGTGTCAGTACCAAATTTCATGGAAATGGTTAAATTGGATTGGTTAGCTGGTCCACTTAAGATGAAGGCAGTGAAAATTCAACTGGCTCTACGTGAGTCAGCCCTTAGTATGCAATGGAAAAACATCTAATACAATTATCAGTGTGGACATCAGAAAGAAGTATCCAAAAAAGTCAAAGCTTTAGAGAATAGTCCTTCAAGGGCATGAGGAAAATAAGAACTGTGGTGGTGATGGGTGGGTCTATTTCCAGTGGTATTTAGACGGATTAGAAAGAATATCAAACTCATACTCTTAAATGCACTGCACATGAAAATTGAATCATATGGACTTTCAATCATTGTACTAATACATCACTTATTTCCTGGAGAGGCATGATTAAGAGAGCTGAAAGGCAAATGCAAAAGTTTGACCCTGCATGTGGAGAACTTAAGTTTCAGTTAAATTCACAAGGGATTTATTAGGGGGAAAATGAAATATCTTTTTCAAGAATTGTAATGAAAAGATTAGAAGGAATTTGGAAGACTCTAAATATTTCCAAAGCCTTTATCACCTGAAAGTTCCATACAAGCTGAAGCATTCCGCCTTTGTCTGATAAGGTTATTTTGGCCACTTTGAAGACTCTGTGGTCCTCTTTCCGAGAGATTTACTATGTAAAGACTAAATGCCAAATGGGAGAATTCTTCCCAAAATAAAAAATAAAAAAGGTCATGGCCAGGGCTCTAATCAAAACTGATATAAGGGATCCAGAAATGAAAGCAACAATCATAAGGATACTAGCCACGCTTGAGAAAAGCATGGAAGACATCAGGGAGACCCTTACTACAAAGATAAAACATCTGAAAAACAATCAGGCCAAAATGAAAAATGCAATAACCAATATTTGAAACCAACTGTATATAATGACCACAAAGATGTGTACAGAAGATAGAATTATGGAAAATAAGGAAGCTGCACACAAGAGAGAAAAATTTTGGATCCTGGAAGTAGACTTAGGGGACAGTGGCTCCATCAAACATAATATTGGTATGATAGAAATCCCATGATAAAAGAGAGAAAAGGGGCAGAAGGTTTATTTGAGGAAATTATAGCTGAAAACTTCCCTAAGCTGGAGAAGGAAATAGACATCCAAATCCAGGAAGCACAGACAACTCCCATTAAAATTGACAACAGCAGACTGACGCCAAGACCTATTATAGCTAAATTTGCAAAATATAGTGATAAAGAACAAAATTCTAAAAGCAGATAGACAAAAGAAGTCCTTAACTTATAAGGGAAGGTTAATAATAAGATTAGCAGTAGATGTCTCCACAGAAACTTGGCAGGCTAGAAGGGAATGGCATGATATATTCAATGTGCTGAATGGGAAAAATATGCAGAATACTCTATCCAGCAAGGCTGTCATTCAGAATAGAAGGAGAGATAAGAGTTTCCCAGACAAACCAAAACTAAAGGAGTTTGTGTCCACTAAACCAGCCCTGCAAGAAATATTAGAGGGGACTCTCTGAGTGGGAAGAAAAGACCCAAAGTGACAAAGACTAGGCAGGGACAGAGAAAACCTCCAGAAACAACAGGTAATAAAACGGCACTAAATGCATATCTATCAATAATTTCTCTGAATGCAAATGGTCTAAATGCTTCAATCAAAAGACATAGGGTGTCAGATTATATATATATATATATATATATATATATATATATATATATATATATGTATATCAAGACCCACCTATATGCTGCCTACAAGAGACTCATTTTAGACCTAAAGACACCTGCAGATTGAAAGTGAGAGGATGGAGACAAACTAGATTTTAAACCAAAGACTGTAATGAGACCAATATTCTTTAGGCCCATATATATCTCTTCAGTGACCACAGACACATACCCACCATGTAAATCCTAGAGACTAATTATGAAATAAAGCCTGAGATATGAAGATTTACATAACACCACAAAAATTAAGACTTCATTTATTTGTGTATATCAAAAGCTAGAGATTATTTATGAGAAATGACTTTCATAGTTTTAAACCAACAAGGAAACAATGTAAATTTAGGTTGTGCTGAAATTATTGACATGTATGCACTTAAAAAGTTGGTGTGAGAGCTTGAGTGGCTGGGCAGTTTTCAATTATTTATTCCTTGGTTGGTTGCCTGAAGCTGGCTTCAAAATTAGTCCATGAAAACTGAATTTGAATGCTAGAAGTCTCTTTATAAAATTTATAGTAAGGGGCCCATTCAATATATATTTATTAAATGCTTACTCTGTAGCCAGCACTCTTCTAGGTGCTGGCCAAACTGCAGTGAACAAAAAAAAATCATCTCTGCTCACATGGAGCTTATAATTTTGCCAGCAGACACAAACAATAAACAGACTCAAAATAAAAATATATTAGGTAATGATAAGCCCCACAAGGAAACTGGAATGAGGTTTAGGGAGTTCTGGTAGAAGGATTAACTTATCCCATCCCACCTTAGAAAGAGTAATGTGGTAGTCCCTGCTGAAACAGTAAAGAGAAACCAGTGCCTGATTTTTGAAGGGATCACAGAAATTATTGTTACCAAAGATTCAGGAATATGGATTCATATAAATACTAGGCTGTGATCCGGGCAGGAGATAGATGAAGCATCCAGGGTGTCAGGCAATAAGACTTAATTAAGTGGTAATTTAATTATGGCTACTATTCCAGATACTGCCTCTTTTCTAAGTAAATGAAAGTAATCTATGACACAAGCTGCACCACTCTTTTGGGGGCATTTTCTTACTCCACAATAATGAAGAACATTTAAGTTGGTTCCCTTGACAGAGTACACAGTTCTTCTTTGATTCTTTGCCACAATTTTACCTACAGAGATCTTGACCACTTCACCATTCAGTGTACATCATTGTCTGGAATTACACTGATTTATCATGCATTCCAAAAGGAAAAAGTAGAATCTAAATGTTTGAGTAAAATTGATATACCTAGAGGGTAAGAATGATCTGTTACATATATAAGAAATGGTCAAGCGTTGTGTTGAGAGTATAAAGTTCTGGGTCAATGGAGTGAAGGCTGTTGTTGACCCACCCAAATCCCTGTTAGCAGTCAGGTGTCCTCATCAACAAGTGCTCTGAGGGTTGACCACTAATAGCTTGCAGATGGACCCTCATCCTGAGAATTTCTCTCACTTGTTTGAAGTTTCCTTAGCATAATCATTGAGGCAGTTGAGAAATGCTGCTGAGGTTATGCCCTACCCAAGGTGTAGTCTATAGACAATGACTGACTGATATGGAGGTACCAAAGGTGACTCCTTTGGCCTCAAAGTGACATAATTCTGTGGTACCACTTATGCTCCATTTGGAGGCTAAATCTTAACTGAAGCCGGGACTTTGCTGATCCTGCTTTCCACACTGTCTCAATAAATCACTGGCACATAAATACTTAGCTCAGGCTCTGCTTCCAAGGAACCCAGACCTAAGACGATTATGTTGTAATATCACCTATAAAGTAAACAGCAATTGCTCATCTTCAACTGAAATTTATGTTAGCAATGCTTTATTTACTAATCCATGACTTTGGGTGAGTATACTTTAGAAAAACTTTCTTTGAAATGGCTTAAAAGATAAAAAAAATTTTACTTAACTCTAAAACTTATATAATAATATTAATGCATGATTAAAAGTACCTTTACATATATTACCTCATTTGACCTTCACAACATCCCTGAAGGATTGAGAAGGAAAATATCATTACCTACATTTTATGGGTAAGGAAATTAAAAAAATGAAGATCCTGGAAATCTACGAGATGTCTTATCTAAGACCACAATAGAAGATCAATGCCAGAATTGTGGGTATATTATAGGTTTTCAATTTCCTAAGCAATGTATTCTTCATTCTATGTCTGTCTTCCAGGTAATAATTGACTGTATGAAATCTAATCAGAATATTTTAGTGCACACACAAGCACTACTGGAGTGGGTCCACTTATTCACATGTGGAACAGGTAGGTGGATGTCTTGACTATACAGCTCATAATGCAACAAGTTTGCTTTTATGACACTGCCAGCACAATTCATTTTCTGAATGAATAGCTAAAAACATTTTCACGTTGCTGAAGTTGTAAGTCATTCTGTAAATGCATGTCACCCTTAAAATTCTACCTTGCCAAAGCTCCTCTATTAGGAGTGAAAGTATGTGCATTCCAAACTTCATGATAATATTTCGGTAACAATGCTGATAAATTCAAATTTTCACAGTGGTTATGTAATTACTTAAGATAGGAAGGAGTTATCTGATAAATCCTCCATTGATTTATCTTATACTTCTGGGACTTTTAAGTTTAACTCTTCAATTTTATTTTATTTTTTAATGTTTATTTTGAGAGAGAGTAAGAGAGAGACAGAGCTTGTGTGTGTGTGTGTGTGTGTGTGTGCGCGCGCGCACGCGTGCGCAAGTGGGGATGGGGCAGAGAGAGGAGAGAGCTGTCAGCACAGAGCCCAATATGGGGTTCAATCCCATAAACCAAACCAAGAGATCATGACCTGAGCTGAAATCAAGAGTCAGATGCTTACTGAACTGAGCCACTCAGGCATCCCTTAACTCCTCAACTTTAAATCAATGGAAATGAGAATGCTTCTTATAGAAGATGTGATTCTAAAGTGGAAAGATGCCTGTGTTCATTTGTTCTCAACTAGTAATTATTGGGGGCTTTCAATGTTTCAAATAGGAATTAAGATATGTTATTTGTTATAAAAATTTATTCCTTCTCTTAATTAGCAAACCAATAATATTTAGCTTTCCTCTTTATGTTCCTAAACAAAATTATTGTGGCAAATATTTTCTGAAGAAAATGAAACATCTATTCAACTTCCTATGGCCCTATCATCCTTACAGGCTATCAATGATATAGAATGTTCTGCATTTCCCAGGCCCATATGAACTTGGCAAACACATGAGGATCCAATGCCAGGGTGCTGAAACATTCTTATTAGACAGCATGGCTTCTCTAAAGCAGATGCCATGTGTCCCCTTCTGATTGGTCATCACTATAGATTTAATGATGCTTTCCATAGGGCAGCATGAAAACAGTTATTAAAATGGTTGTCAATTTTCACTAGTTGCTCTTGACTTACAGGGGTGACAAGCCACACCAAGTAAGTAGAAGTTCAGCATTTATTTATAAAGGTCTAAGCTGACACCAACACTTTTAATCACTTACGGGAGTTGAACTCTTGCTTTAGGTGGTTGAATATTGAGTCTATTCTAACATAAATAAGATATAAATCCATTGTTCTCTTCAACAATGCTAAAATCCAGAGTACAGAACCAATAAGAGCCACAACCATACCTAGTGAAGGAAAGCCATTCCGTTAACTTACTTCTAGATTTCAAGTTCTCAAGGAATCCTTCTATTAGTTACAAACAAAAGACAATATACATGTAAGGGGAATATTTTAGATTTATACACACAATCAGAAATGCATCCAATGTCACCATATGCATCTATCTGTTACTAATTAATTGTTTATTGGGGCACCTGGGTGGCTCAGTTGGCTAAGTGTCTGACTTCAGCTCAGGTCATGATCTCATGGCTTATGAGTCTGAGCCCCATGTTGGGTTCTGTGCTGACAGCTCAGAGCCTGGAGCCTGCCTTGGATTCTGTGTCTCCCTGTCTATCTGCCCCTTCCCCACTCTCTGTATCTCCCTCTCTCTCTCTGCCCCTCCCCTGCTCATGGTTTGTCTCTCTCTCTCTCTTTCAAAAATAAATAAACATTAAAAAAATTTTAATTAATTGTTTATTCACTTGGGGAGGTTGAATTGAAGGCATCAATTATAAATCAAAGTAATTAATAATTGCAATATTGTTTCCACTATATAGTACATATTTTTAAATGCTGAATATAAGCAATACTTTTGGTGAAATACAGACATTTCAGTATCCAATCAGGAATGGAGATCAGATCCTTCCAAAGAGGTCAGGCATGTCCAAAATACAGTCTTGTGCCACAGATGCTACTGCTATTCGGGAAGGACAGGCAGGGACCTTCAACTCTGACCCAGGCATCATAATGGCTCTCCTGGACTAACCACTGCCTCCATCCTCCTCCTCACCTAAAATGCCACTAGCTCTGGGAAGGGACCATGATAACGAGAACTGATAAAAAGTTCAGCATTTGCTATAGAGAGGCCCTTGGCATGGGAGTAAAGAGAATGACCAGGAAAGATTATGGAAGACCTTGAGGCAACACCCTTCTTTCTCTATTAAAGGTAAGGGGTGGTCTTGGAAGTGGAAGTGGGGAGGCAGTTCCCACAGGGCTGGAAGCACCCCCTCTCAATTCATAGAGACCAGCCTAGCAAAACAGGGCACAACTGCCCACCAGCAGCCTCTCCATACCTAACACTGTACTGCTCACCTACTACCAAGACCATGTAAGCTGATTTCTCTGCCAATTCTTGGAGACCCAGAAGTCTCTTTTCATCTGTGCACCCTGTATTCCCTTTCTATAAAACCAGCCTGAAACTGAGAGGCAAGAGAGAATGAGACTCACCTATCCCAGGAATGTCTGGTGACTCTCAATGCTTTGCTATGTTTGCATTCTAAAATTCTAAAACAGGAGGGCTTAGTAATCTAAGATGGTGACACAGAAAAATATTTGAAGTTAGCTTATAGCTCAATTTACCAAATTAGCTTAAAATTAGAAATTGTTTTTTCGGCAGCTGAAAAATTTGCCCCAAATATATTCATGTCTCACCTGTGAAACAATCATTCTTTGTTAAGAAGGATTTAATGACGATTTTCTATTTTCAATTCTTTATGATTGCTTTCTTTATTTTTGTGTTTAGTATGTTATTCTTAAGAAAAAAAAAACAATCTGGATTTTTGTTAGTTTTGCCTAACAATTTATTTTAGGATATAACATACCTGTATTGTTATAAATTGTTTTTAATGTAAATTTTGTGCTTATAAGTTTTGTATTTATAATTCATTAAGTGTTTAAATTTCAGCGATTTTAGTAAACTATGAATACTATTATAAGTGAAGTAATGAGTTATTGGGAATTTTGGAAATATGGCAAATAAATACTAAAATTTGATATCACCTTCTGCTATGATATTACAATCTCTTTCGTTTTTTAATGTAAGATGGTGTTGTCAGGGGTTTAAGAAGAATGATTTTAGGAACAGATCTAGGTTTGAATTTTAGCACTGCCACTTACAAGCCACATGACACTGGAGAAATCAGCGGACTTCTTTAAGCTTTAGTTTTTCCATCTGTAAATGAGCATGATAGAACCTGTTTTCATAAGGCATTTGTAAGGTTAAAAAAAGAAACAGTATTTAAAATGCTTAGAGTGCATAAACAATGTCCAATAAAAGGTAGCTATGTTTATTAAATTCTACTGGCATACAAGGACTCAGAAAATGAACAATTACTGAGAGCATACTAACAAAGGCACTTCACATATTATTTAATACCCACAGCAACTCCCTGCAATAGATTTAACCACTAACACTATTTTATAAATGAGTTACCATTATTTTCTTAAGTTCATTTATTATGAGAGAGAGAGAGCGTGCATGAGCAGGGGAGGGGCAGAAAGAGAGGGAGAGAGAGAATCCCAAGTAGGAGCCATGCTGAGCCTGACACAGGGCTTGATCTCATGAACTGTGAGATCATTACCTGAGCCAAAATTGAGAGTTGGATGTTTTACCCACTGGGCCACCCAGACGCCCCAAGCAGTTATTATTGGTAAGGTTCTTAGAAAAGTGTATGGCACATAGTACACTCAATATATATGCTTGCTATTACAATTCATATGTGTTGCTACTGTGAAAAAACTTTTTTAACTGTTGAAGTCTGAATCCTTTCATTATCTTTTTATCTCCCACTTGCCTCCTCCTAAAAATCCAGACACCTGCTACTTGGAGAAAAGACAAGTGAAGGCTAAGCACCTATCTTGCCATATGATTTATAGTTGGGCAGTTCACCAGTGTCACAAATGTGTGTTACTTCTTGGCAGTGACCCAGTTCCACTCGCCAATTACATAGGTGGAATAACATGAATTTGGTATCTCCCCCAACCCCTTGAGAGCAACGTGTACTTTGTTGGATCTGTTTGGTCACAGCCGTAGAAGCCCTTGCTTTTACGAACTAACCAACCTGAAGTCTGTAATTCCTGGTTTGAGAGCTTCCGGCCAGTCATCTCCATCACAGGCAATTGTCCTGCGTAGAAACATTCAGTGGATTCCACAGTTGTGAACAAATTAAGTTCGTACCTGCTCTCTGCACTGGCTGTCAGGAAAAAGAACAGTCTGACTTTATCATGAACTTCTTGGGTTTTAAAACTCCCAGACAGAGTTAGTCAGCACTGTATGTGTGCCTTCAGCCTTGGGCCTGATATGCCATGTCTCATGGGGTGGCATTGTTGTTTTAGGTCAGCAGGCAGCTGTCACATCAACTCCAAGAATAGCAGAGCATGAATCCTATTTTCTCCCTTTTGTTGCTCTTTTATATCTCAGATTCTACCCACCACCTGCTCATTGTAAACAGTGATTTCCTTTTGTGTTCATTCTTCTACTTAGCCATGTGTACAGCTTGGATTGGTTTGCCTTTGGATCAGACTTTCCCTTCTTTACAATGTTGCTGTTTCATTGTTTATTGCCAGAAGTGTTCAGTCCAAAGGAGCATTCAGTCCAAAGGTTAAAATATATAATATCCATAATATTAGGAAAGTAGTGTGTTCTATTCTTCCTTTTCCTAAAATCAGGATTTTTAAAAATAAGGCTCTCTTTTAAAATATCCAAAATATATTTCCGAAGTGCTCAGGCTACATATTAAAAGCCTACAAACAGAGAAGCAAAGGAGATAGAACTGAAAGAGATACACTTCTTGATTCAACAGAGCTGAGCTGAGTCATCAGTAAAAGTACCCAACAAAGTGCATGGCACACAAAAGCATTTCAGTAAGTATTTATTGAAATATTAATTTCAAGAAGCTTGTTTGCCTATTGAACTACACTTGTGTCTTCTCAGAAACGCACCGGAGGGTGGACTACACAAAGAAGTCACTAAACCATTCTAGTGTTTGTTTTCCTAAATTGTATCTTTAAAATTTTATGTTATCATTTCCAGTAATTACAGACACAAGATGAGATGCTAATTGCAAGAGAATAACCATTGAGATTGAACAAAGCAAATGGTAGATGTTTATAATATTTATGAACAACAGTCTCTGCCTTCATGATGGAATTAACATTTAAAAGGAGAGGGAAATTGCAAGGTGAAGTATCATTTGGCTGCAAGGAAGTCATTTATCTTTAGTTAAGAATTTAGACTGTCAAACTCCATAAAAGGACTGGCCCATTGATAGACCTCCAATCACTGATGCATAGCATTAATATATAACGCCTAATTAGATGCCCTTGATTGAATTATTTCTATGTAAAGTGTGTTCTATAGAATGCACAGTGGAATTTTTGAAGTCTCTCTAGATCACTTCAAATTATTCATAGGCTTCTCTCTGCAGCCAAAATTTCCAAAAGAAAGATATTAAACATTAAATGCTTGAGCAAAATGAACTTTGCCCTGAGGAAGATGGTGTTACGTATTCTATAAATCTTATAGAGATACTGAATCCAAGGGCTTTTCAGAAGATAACAAAGAAGGGATACCTTGGGATACAACATTTATTCCTTTTCAAGCAGTGACCTTTATAGTGCATTTTAAGCATGACCATTGCCTTTTAAAACTGTTCAGTGTTGCATACAGATACGTTCTCCTGCATCATATTCTGAACAGAGAAATGGGAGGAATATTCAGTGTTGACTCATAAAAATGGACCATATGATTTACGTCTTAATGGAATAAAGTAGCAGTGATTATGGGTATTCTTATTTTAGAAAAGGCATCTGTATGAATTTTTATATGAATTTGTTAGGTCTCTCGGTGCAAATCCAAGTGTTACATACAAGACTGGTTTATCTTTAGATAACCTGGTTTATGTTTTAAATAGTACCCTTTTAATATATGGGTATCTACTCACAAGCCTCAGACAAATTCTGATACCTAACTCGTAGACTGAAGAAAAAAGACTGTTGAAAAAGAGAATAACAGAAAAATCCATGCAGTTCATTATCATTCACTATATAATATGAATTCAACCTCATATCTTTAAAGCCATTTGTTTAAGGGTTGGATATACTCAGGATAAAAGTGCTCTTCATGAACCTAATGAGGCTTAGTGTTGTCTATCCTTATAAACAAAATCCCATTAAAAGCTAACATAAATTTTATTATTTCCTGGATACTGATCATTAATATCTAACGACAGTGGGTCAAAGCTCAAATCCCAGGCACTATTACAAGTCAAGTTTCAAATTCCAACATGAGATTATTTATTTGGTGACATATGGCCAACATGAAATTCAACTACTGCTGAGGATTTCAGGGGCAAATGATCACTCAGAAAATGAAAATTATACATATAGCATTTGGCTTCACATCTATATCAGCTTTCATAAAGTATCTTATTGATCAAATATTTTATAAAGTTTTTATTAGGATCACCAAATATAGTGTAGACTTATAAAATGCAATTATAATAGTAAATCATTGCAATGAATTAGATTGTGTATATTATGAAGGGCAAGAAAAATTAGCATGCAAAAATAAATATGATGCTTCACTATATAGAGCACTACATGTGGAAGCAAGATGGTGAACTAGAAAAAGCCAAAATATCTGAATTAAAATCCTATTGCTACTTATTAGCTTCATTACTGTGGACTACTCAGTCATTTAACCTGAGACCTAGATCGATATTCTTAAAATCAGGGACATAATACTTCCTACCATAGAGTGTTGTTATAATTGAATGAGACAATATATGTGAAACATAGCATGTTTGACATATACATGGTTCTCAGCTATTTAACTTACTTGAATTTCTTTAGAACTATCCCTCTTATATGAAGTCCAAATGATTGTTTCCATAAGGCAGGATATCCACAGCTTTTATTATCAGAAACGTAAAGACTTCTTGTCTGTTATGCCAACCAAATGAGGTTGTCCAAATAAATGCCTTAATCTTCTTGGATTAAAAAAAAATCTTGTTTTGCCAGAAAGAATATATTATCATACCTGTGAGCCAGTGAATTCCAGCTCCAGCTAATAAAATTTTAAGGCAGTCTTTTCTCTTACTTGCAAAATGTTTTTCTATGTACAGATCTCAAACTGAGGCAAATAATCATCTCTGCAAAGTGGAACTCAACATATTAGCAAGCGATCGTAAGAAAGCACACAGAGTAAAGGCAATTTGGACAAGATTTCAAGAAAAATCGATGAAGTCTACCTAAACCTAGCTCCTGGAGATAATGCTATATCTATCATACTTAATCATTTTAATATTTCTTTATTGACTCGGGCTGTGTTTGTTCTTTGCTACATATCTGGCTGAAAGTCCAGATTTCTTCAGACCACCAATAATTAATCTAAAACGTTTAAACACAGAGTTCTTGCCTTGTGTTCTATTAACTGAGGCCCTAAACTAAAGAATGAAGAAAAATCCCATGCATCCATGCCTCAAAAGCAAAATCTAATATGAACAAATCTCTTTCACTGTCACAAAAATACAACCTGAGTCTCCTATTTCAAGAGGGCCTCAGCAAAACCCTCCCAAGAATGCCATTTTGAGCCAAGGCCAAACCTGAGGGCTACAAGAGTTGTTTTTTACATGTGTCTTTGAAACAGTAAAGAAAAACAAAACCGATTTAAATGAAGTTTCCAAACAACACCAATTCCATTGATGTCATCGGGCCTGGTGTAATTATTGATGAGTTTTGCAGAACTTCAGATATACTGTTGCTTACATATAGTCTATTTCCATTATGAATAGACTTTGAAGCTAATATGAGGAGATACAGGAGATATAAAACAGAGCCCTTTTGTAAAGAGTTATAATCTAGTCAGATAATAAACATACTTAGGAAAAATGAAGCCAAAATTATAAAAAAAAGAAAACGGAAAATTGATTTTGCAATTTAATGATTAATTATATCATGGAGTCATTTATACATTCAACAAAAATCTGAATGCCTGCACTTTGCACAGGCAGTAAGCACAATTTTTAAAAAAGCCAGCAGAATGTTTGACTGTAGAAATAGATTTTTGATACAGAGACTAGAAGTTATTTCTTGGCTACATTTAGATGCAAGAACTACATCTAAATAGGATCTGTACCCTTAAAAAATGTAAAAAGAAACTGGAAAGTGTTTTGTGAACAAATTCAATTAATGAAATGGAAAATAGATTTATGAATGAAAGGCAATGATAATTTATACCAGCTTCAGCATATTACATGACTGTATTATCGCCAGTGTCTATTGAAAACTTACTATGTCTCAGGCATGGTTCTAGGCACCTTCACATGAATTAATTTATTCATCCATATAATAATCTTTTGAGGTAGATGCTATTTACCCCATTTAAACATTGAGGAAACAGATATGAACACAGGAAATAAGTCCCCTAGGTTTAACAGCTTATAAATTGCAAAGCTGGGATTTGAATTTAGGGAACCGGTCGCCAGAGTTTATAATCATAGCCACTAGGCAGACTGATTTCCTCTCAGTAAATACAATGTTTAAGAAAAGGTTCCTGTTTCATTGAATTCAATATACTTTTTAAGCTGTAAGAAGAGAATACTGCTTCATTTGGTTTATTGTCTAGTATGCTTTGGTGATTAATTCAGCCCATACTCTCTTCCATGTTCCCACCCCAGTAACCACGGCACACATCTCAAATTAGATGTGGCATGTAGAGCTAACGCCTGTATTAGTTCAGACCATGTGTCTTCATAACACATTATTACAGTAAAAGTAGAGGAAATTGAGAAGGATGCAGCTGCTGGAGAACATAGAGAGGGGGAGAGGAAGGAAAAGCACAGAGAAAAGGAAACAAAAACATTTGAGCTGTGAAATGATCAGAGCATAACTAGTGCTGGAATCTTTAGCAAGATAATAGCAAGAACTTATCTATCTGCTTTTACCTTTTTTTATCAATAATTATGATCCATGAAAATCTATGCAAAATATTAAACTATACACACACATACATATACACATATCCATCTAACTGTTAATTTAAAAAGGTTTTTCTACCCATTCCACTTTTTTCTATAGTAGCCTCACATGATCATGTGAAAGACAGTAGGCATGATAGGGTATAGACATTACTGTAGAAATAACACCTCAAAAGACCCCATCCCAGGGAAAGAAGTACAAGCCAACATAAATATACATATTATCAGAGCATATAATCATATATACAATATACATATAATCAGTATATAATCAGAGCACTGAGAGGCTTAGGGTTCACTTATTCTGTCAAGATTTTAGATTGTCCTGAGTAAGAGTCTGGTCTCTCTTTTAAGCCACATTGTTCCAGATTATGCCAGGGAATTACTACTGGGTACTTTTACACCTTGTCTTTACCAAAATTGTCATGATGCATACCAATAAGTATGTATCACAGACAGCCCTGTCTTGTCAGTAAATAGTACCTTCAAGTGCTTATCCATGACTTGTAAAGGCATTCCCCCCCCCCACCTTTTTTTTCTCTTCTAGCACTGATTAGGAGGTAAGGGAAAGATAGAGAGGACAAGTTTTTCTTTTTTTATATATAACAAATGTTTTTCTTTATTTTTTTAATTTATTTTGAGAGAGAGAGTGTGTGTGTGCATGTGAGTGGGGTATAGAGAGAATGAGAGAAGAGAGAGAGAGAGAAAGAGAGAGAGAGAGAGACATAATGAATGAATGAATCCCAAGCAGGCTCTGCACTATCAGTGTGGGGCCTGAGGCAGGGCTTGAACTCATGAACCATGAGATCACAACCTGAGCTGAAACCAAGCATTGGTCGCTCAACCAACTGAAACACGCAGGTGCCTCAATACATTTTTCTTAAATGCTATACCATTTATTATAACTTAAAATGCATGCTGAAAGAAAATTAATAACTATGACCGACCTACAATTTGCTTAGAAGCCATTTTTAACCCGTGTCTTTAGAGTTGGAAAAGAGTGGTTAATGGCATCTGCGTATGAAGGGTAGACACAGTAGTGCTTTGTAGCATTACAGATGGGTGGGCATATGTGTGTGGAGGATGAAGCAAAGTTCACAGTAACACGTCAACCACATTTTCACAGAGGCTTTGAAAAAGAGCAGGCATACCGCAAACTATATTCACCACAAGCATATGGAGAGGCTAGACAACAGAGAGTGAGGGTTTGCTTTTATGACTGACAAACAAGCGACAAGAACTAGGGGAGTTCCAATTCTGACCTGGCAGCATGAGGAATTCCACAGCCCCACTCCCAGCTATACTGGTGGAAACTGTTTACATAATAGTTTTTAAAGGCTTTGGAAATGGCAGTATGGTTTTTATAGTAAGTGAAGAAATATTCGTTCAAGAAAATCTGCTAAAACTTAGTAAGAGCTGCCAGAATCTGTGACATTTGAACCAACACCCAACCCTTCCTTCCTTCTCCTTCCCAGCTACCAAGACATAGGATCCACTTGGACTGGCAAGGCTAAGAACACAGGGTTGGATTCCTCTACCCTAGGATTCTACTTAGAAGGTGATCTTTCCAGGAAGGACAGAAAGACAGCATTCCTCAAGCGGCTTGCAGCTGCCTGTTACTGAGTCTGTGTTCCGGCAGAGTGTGGCTGAGAGGGAGGGACTACTTTCTTCCAACCAGTCCCCACTTGCTAGATGACTGCTCTGCCTTAGGCATGAATACACTGAGGATAGTAGTGCCCAATCACCCAAGCCCTATCTGATGGGGTGGGCATTTCAAAACCAAGAGAGGCAAGCTGAGGACGTAGGAGATACTGCCCCCAACATCCATCCAGCACTCACTCAGCTCCTGAGGAGGGGATGCCACACAGGGAAGAAAATGCCATTGTCTCTATCCTCACCTCTAGAACCCTGGCTCAGAGATTTTACTCAAGGAGAGAAAAAGGCTGTAGAGCAGACAGCTTGAAATCCATTCCCAAGAACTGACTACATTTCCAATAGAGTGGAGAGAAAGTCAAGCAAAAGGGCACCTTCTAAAACAGTGGAAGTTGGGATGAAAAGCAGCAGACAAGAAACTGATAGATTCACTACAGTAGAGGCTAAATGGTGAGGCCAGCTAAATTTCCAAAGAGAAACAGGGAGAGAGAGGTGGGGGGGGGGGGCTTAGTGAGAGCCCTCCTGGGGGTTGAAACAAACCTCAAACATTGACCTCAGGAACTATTCTTTATTTTTTATTTTATTTTGAAAAAATAATTAATTAATTTTTTGTGGGAGGTATCTTCCCATTTATTTAAGTGTTCTTTAATATCTTTCAACAATGTTTATAGTTTTCAGTGTATAAATCTTATTCTTTTTTTCCTTCCAAATTTTTATTTAAATTCTAATTAGTTAATATATAGTATAATATTGGTTTCAGGAATAAAATGTAGTAATTCATCACTTACATATAACACTCACTGCTCATCATAACAAGTGCCCCCCTTAATACCCATCACCCATCTAACCCATCCCCCATTCACCTCCCTCCATCAACCCTCAGTTTATTCTCTTATTGTTGTCTCTTATGGTTTGCTTCCCTCTCCCTCTCTCTTTTTCCCCCTTCCCATATGTTCATCTGTTTTGTTTCCTAAATTCCACATGAGTTAAATCATATGATCTTTTTCTGACTGACTTATTTTGTTTAGCATAATACACTCTAGCTCCAATCACATTGTTAAAAATGGCAAGATTTCATTTTTTTTAACATTTATTTATTTTTGAGAGACAGACAGAGGCAGAGTATGAGCAGGGGAGGGGCAGAGAGAGGGAGACACAGAATTCAAAGCAAGCTGCAGGCTCTGAGCTGTCAGCACAGAGCCCGACGCAGGGCCCGAACTCACAAACCATGAGATCATGACCTGAGCCGAAGTCAGACGCTCAACCGACTGAGCACCCAGGCGCCCCTCATTTTTTTGATGGCTAAGTATTACTCCATTTTGCATGTGTATGTCGGCGGGAGGGGGGGGGTGGCGGGAGAGGTATGCACACACCTCTATGTAGAAAACCTAAAAGAAAAAAATTTGCTAGAACTAATACATGAATTCAGCAAACTTGCAGGATATAAAATCAATGTACAGATATCTATTGCATTTCTATACACCAATAATGAAGCAGCAGAAAGAGAACTCAAGGAATCAATTCCATGTACAATTGTATCCAAAACAAAAAGATACCTAGAAATAAACATAACAAAAGAGGTAAAATAACTGTACTCTGAAAACTATAGAACACTTATGAAAGAAATTAAAGAGGACACAAAGAAACAAACAATTTATTCCTATGAATAAATTCCTTGTTCAGGGAATGGAAGAACAAACATTGTTAAAATGTTTATACTACTCAGTCAAGGAGCCAAGATGGTGGAGGAACAAGGAGGTTTTTTGTGCCTCTTGTGCCCAAAATGCATCTAGATCAACACCAAACCATCTCACATACTTAGAAAACTGCTCTGACGATTAACTCAACTTCTGCATAACTTGAACCACAGAACTCGGGAGGTATACGGCACAGAGAGGTGAACTGGGGGAGAGAGAAGCTGTGTAGGGTAGGGAGCTGTTTTTGCTGGTGAAGAAAGGATAGAGACAAAGCAGAGAGTACAGAAAAAGCACTTCCCCTGAAAGCAGCTGGAGAGAAAGAGTGGAAACACCCATAACGGAATTAATAAGAAGGGGAGATGGAAGAGAGGAGAGGTTTTGGATGCCATTAAGACTTTGAAACTCTGCAGCTTGATACCTGGTGGAGCTCTGGTGGGAAGGGTGAATCCCCAGGAGCAGACAACAAGGTCTGAGGGGTCCTCGGGCCACACGGGAGAGGTAGTTCCCCTGCTTAGATGATATTTGGTAAAGGCAGTGTGACCTCTCCACAGGCAAAGGTCCCCATGGACCCTGGAGAACAGCCACATTCGCTGGTGTTGCAACAAGACATTAAGAGGTGGTGAAGTCTGGTGCCAGATGTGTGTTGTGATTTACCATAATCCCTGAAATGCTGCTGCTACACAATCATGTGAACTTTTTCTGGGACAGACTGGAACCCAGCCGCAGTCTCTGGGCATCTACAGCAGCACGGTGGCATAAGTCTTTCCCAGGGACAGCCGGCATCTGGCCAGTGCTCGGCAAGAAATTTCCCCAGAGGGTCTGAGTGGGTCGAAGTCACAGGGCACTCAGAAGTGAGGGGTTTGGAACAAAGTCCCATCTGAAATAAAACATGGGAGGTTCCGCCTGGCAAGCTGACGACCTGGCCAAGGACAGGGTAGAAGCAGGGAGTAGATGGAGGCCTGAGACAAAGGAAGGGTGCTTGACTGCCAGACTATGAGAACAGAGTTCTGATACTCGAGACTGGGTAGCTGGGGGATGCCATTGTCACCTCTCCCAATACTGCAGTACAATGCCGGGCCCCACACCAATCCACCCCATTAAGGTAAGCATCGCCACCTAGTGGAGAACAGAGCTGTTACACCAAGCCCCATCCAACTGCGCCAACCTTGCCCTAGGGGAAAACAACAAGTCTCTCCACCTGCTTAGTTTATGGACAATAAAATGTCTCATAGGTTGACTTCTAGGAGAAACTAGATGTAATTTCAGTAGTGTTCCATTCTGTTTGTTGGTCCATCTATTCAATTTGTTTTTCTTTTCCTTTTCTTATTCTTGAATACAGAAAGAGAAAAGAAATATGTTCATTTTCTGTTTTTATAAAAATGATTTTCCTATTTTTTCTACTACATTTTTTCCTTTTTGTAAATGCTTTTATTCTGTTTTACTTTCATCATTTCATTTTATTCTATTTTATTGTATTACTTTTTAAAATTTGCAAATGTTTTCCTTTTATTCTTCTCTTTTCTTTCTCTTTTTCCTCTATGCTATCAAACTTCTTTCAACAACCAGACCAAAACACACCTAGGATCTAGCATTCTTCATTTGAATTTTTTGGTGTGTGTTCTTTTAAATTTTGATTTATTTTATTTTATTCCTTTTCTTCCTCCAAAATGACAAAATGGAATAATTCACCCAAAAGAAAGAACAGAAAAAAATGATAGCCAGGGACTTAACACAGATATAAGCAAGATGTCTGAACCAGAACTTAGAATCAAGACAATAAGAATGCTAGCTGGGGTTAAAAAAGCAAGAATCCTTTTCTTTGGAGACAAAAGAAGGAAAATCTACTCAGGACAAAATTAAAATGATATAACTGAGATGCAATCTTGAAGGAAAATCATGGCAGCAAGGGTGGATGAAGCAGAGCAGTGAATCAGCCATATGCAGGACAACATTATGGAGAATAATGAAGCAGAAAAAAAGAGGGAGACTAAGGCAAAAGAGCATGAGATAAGAATTAGAGAACTCAGTGACTCACTAAAAAGGAATAACATCCGAATCATAGGGGCCCCAGAAGATGAAGAGAGGGTAAAAGGGGTAGAAGGGCTATGTGAGAAAATCATAGCAGAAAACTTTCCTAACGTGGGGAAAGAAACAGACATCAAAATCCAGGAAGCACAGAGAACTCCCATTATTTTCAACAAAACCGACAGTCAACAAGGCATATCATAGTCAAATTCACAAAATACAGAGATATGGAAAGCATCATGAAATCAGCAAGAGAAAAAAGTTCTTAACCTACAGATCAGGTTCTCAGCAGACCTATCCATAGAAACTTGGCAGGCCATAAAGGAGTGACAGTATATATTCAGTATGCTGAATCAGAAAAATATGCCACCAAATTCATTATTCAGCAAGGCTGTCATTCAGACATAAAAAGAGACATAAAAAGTTTCCCAAACAAAAATTAAAGGAGTTTGTGACCACTAAACCAGCCCTGCAAGAAATTTTAAGGGGGGCTCTTTGAGGGGAGAAAAGATGAAACAAAACAAAAAAGACCAAAAGCAACAAAGACTAGAAAGGACCAGAGAACACCACCAGAAATTCCAACTCTACAGGCAACAAAATGATAATAAATTCATATCTTTTAGTACTGACTCTAAATGTCAATGGGCTAAATGCTCCAATAAGAAGACATAGGATAACAGAATAGATAAGAAAACAAGATCCATCTACAGGCTGTTTAAAAGAGAGACATTTAGACCTAAAGTCACCTTCAGAATAAAGGTAAGGGGATAGAGAACCATCTATCAGGCTAATGGTCAACAAAAGAAAGGCAGAGTAGCCATACTGATATCAGACAATCTAGATTTTAAAATAGAGACTGTAACAAGAGATGAAGAAGGGCATTATATCATAAGTAAGAGGTCTATCCACCAAGAAGACCTAACCATTCTAAACATCTATGCCTGCAATGTAGAAATACCCAAATATATAAATCAATTAATCACAAGCATATAGAAATTCATTAATAATAATACCATAATAGTAGTGTTCTTTAACACCCACATTTAAAGCAATGGACAGATCATCTAAACAGAAAATCAACAAGGAAACAATGACTTTGAATGACACACAGGACTGGATGGTCTTAACAGATATATTCAGAACATTTCACCCTAAAGCAGCAGAATACACATTCTTCTCAAGTGCACACAGCACATTTTCCCGAACAGATCACATACTATCAGTCCTCAACAAGTACAAGAAGATCAAGATCATGCTGTGCATATTTTCAGACCACAACAAAATGAAACTTGAAATCAACCACAAGAAAAAATTAGGAAAGACAACAAATACTTGGAGACTAAAGAACATCCTACTAAAGAATGAATGGGCTAACCAAGAAGTTAAAGAGAAAATTGAAAAGTACATGAAGCCAATGAAAATGATAACACCACAGTCCAAACTTCTGGAATACAGCAAAGGCAGTCATAAGAGGCAAGTATATAGCAATCCAGGCCTTCCTATGGAAGAAAAGTCTCAGCTACACAACCTAACTTTATACTTTAAAGAGCTGGTAAAAGAATATCAAATAAACACCAAAACTAGCAGAAGATGGGAAATAATAAAGATTAGAGCAGAAATTAATGCTATCAGAAAAAAAGAAAAACAGAACAGGTTAATGAAACTAGGAGCTGGATCCTTGAAAGAATTAACAAAATTGATAAACTCCTAGTCAGTTTGATGAAAAGAAAAAGGAAAGGACCCAAATAAATAACATCAAGAATGAAACAGATCACAACCAACACTGCTGAAATACAAACAATAATAAGAGAACATTATGAGCAATTATATGCCAATAAATTGGGCAATCTGGAAGAAATGGACAAATTGCTAAAAACATACAAACTACCAAAACTGAATCAAGAAGACATAAAAAAATATGAACAGACCCATAACCAGTAAAGAAATCAAATTAGTAATAAAAAAATCTGCCAAAAAACAAGAGTCCAGGGCCGGGTGGCTTTCCAGGGGAATTCTACCAAACATTTAAAGAAGAGTTAACACCTATTCTCTTGAAGCTGTTCCAAAAAATAGAAATGGGAGGAAAACTTCCAAACTCATTCTATGAAGGCAGCATTCCCTTGATTCCAAAACCAGACAAAACCCCACTGAACGGGAGAACTATAGACCAATTTCCCTGATGAACATGGATGCAAAAATCCTCAACAAGCCAACTGGATCCAACAATACATTAAAAGAATTATTCACCATGACCAAATGGGATTTGTACCTGGGATGCATAGCTTGTTCAATATCCGCAGATCAATGAGATACATCAAATCAATAAAAGAAGGACAAGAACCACATGATCCTCTCAATAGATGCAGAGGAAGCATTTGACAAAATACAGCATCCTTTCTTGATAAAAACCTTCAAGAATGTAGGGATTAAAGGATCATACCTCAAGATAATAAAAGCCATATATAAAAGACCCACTCAATGGGGAAAAACTGAGAGCCTTCCCCCTAAGAACAGGAACACGACAGGGATGTCCACTCTTGACACTGTTATTTAACACAGTATTGGAAGTCCTAGCCTCAGCAATCAGACAACACAAAGGAATAAAAGCCATTCAAATTGGCAGGAGGAAGTCAAACTTTCATTCTTCGCAGAAGACATGATAATCTTTATGGAAAACCCAAATGATTCCACCAAAAACTGCTAGAACTGATCCATGAATTCAGCAAAGTCACAGGATATAAAATGCACAGAAATCAGTTGTATTTCTAAACACCAATAATGAAGCAACAAAAAGAGAAATCAAGGAATTGATCCATTAAAACTGCACCAAAACCCACAAAATACCTAGGAATAAATCTAACCAAAGAGATGAAATATCTATACACAAAAAACTATAGAAAGCTTATGAAAGAAATTTAAGAAGACACAAAGAATGGAAAAATATTCCATGCTCATGGATTAGAAGAACAAATATTTTTAAAATGTTGATACTACCCAAAGCAATCTACATATTCAATGCAATCCCTATCAAAATAACACCAACTTTCTTCACAGAGCTAGAACAAACAATCCTAAAATTTGTATGGAACCAGAAAAGACCCTGAATAGCCAAAGCAATCCTTAAAAAGCTGGAAGCGGGGCGCCTGGGTGGCGCAGTCGGTTAAGCGTCCGACTTCAGCCAGGTCACGATCTCGCAGTCCGTGAGTTCGAGCCCCGCGTCAGGCTCTGGGCTGATGGCTCGGAGCCTGGAGCCTGTTTCCGATTCTGTGTCTCCCTCTCTCTCTGCCCCTCCCCCGTTCATGCTCTGTCTCTCTCTGTCCCAAAAATAAATTTAAAAAGTTGAAAAAAAAAAAATTAAAAAAAAAAAAAAAAAAAAAAAAGCTGGAAGCATCACAATCCTGGACTTCCAAATGTATTACAAAGCTGTAATCATCAAGACAGTATGGTGCTGGTACAAAAGCAGACATTTAGCTCAAACTGACCCACAAACATATGGCCAACTAATCTTTGACATAGCAGGAAAGAACATCCAATGGAATAAAGACAGCCTCTTCAACAAATGGTGTTGGGAAACCTGGACAGAGACATGTGCAAAATGAACCTGGACTACTTTGTCACATCATACACAAAAATAAACTCAAAATGGATGAAAGACCTAAATGTATGACAGGAAGCCATCAAAATCCTAGAGGAGAAATAAGGCAAAAACCTTTTTGACCTCTACTGCAGCAACTTCTTACTCAACATGTCTTGAGGGGCAGGGGAAACTAAAGCAAAAATGAACT
Source organism: Neofelis nebulosa (assembly GCF_028018385.1). Lineage (NCBI taxonomy): Eukaryota > Metazoa > Chordata > Mammalia > Carnivora > Felidae > Neofelis > Neofelis nebulosa. Next base: position 42,150,177 of record NC_080791.1, on the reverse strand, counting down.
ATTGCGACCTTATCAAGATAAAAACTTCTGCACAGTGAAGGAAACAATCAGCAAAACTAAAAGGCAACCAATGGAATATGGGAAGATATTTTCAATGACATATCAGAAAAAAGGGTTAGTATACAAAACCTATAAAGAAGTTATAAAATTCAACCCCCAAAAAAGAAATAATCCAGTGAAGAATTGGGCAAGACATGAATAGACACTTTTCCAAAGAAGACATCCAGATGGCTAACAGACACATGAAAAATTGCTCTACATCACTCATCATTAAGGAAATGCAAATTAAAGCCACAATGAGATACTACCTCACACCTGTCAGAATGGCTAACATTAACAACTCAGGCAACAACAGATGTTGGTGAGGATGTGGAGAAAGAGGATCTCTTTTGCACTGCTAGTGGGAATGCAAACTGGTGCAGCCACTCAGGAAAACAGTATGGAGGTTCCTCAGAAAGTTAAAAATGGAACTACCATATGACCCAGCAATTGCACTACTAGCTATTTATCCAAGGGATATGGGCGTGCTGTTTTGAAGGGGCACATGCACCCCAATGTTTATAGCAGCACTATTGCCAATTGCCAAATTATGGAAAGAGCCCAAACGTCCATTAACAGATGAATGGATAAATAAGATGTGGTATATATTTACAATGGAGCATTACTCAGTAATCAAAAAAAAAAAATGAACTATTGCCATTTGCAGCAATGTGAATGGAACTAGAGCATATTATGCTAAGTGAAATTAGAGAAAGACAGATATTATGTGACTTCACTCATGTGGAATATAAAATACAAAACATAAACATAGGGGAAAGGAAGCAAAAATAACATAAAAACCGGGAGGGAGACAAAACATAAAACACTTTTAAATACAGAGAACAAACTGAGGGTTGCTGGAAGGGAGGTGGGTGGGGGTGAGCTAAATGGGTAAGGGGCTTTAAGGGGATGAGCACTGGGTGTTATACATAGGGATGAATCACTGAAATCTGCTCCTGAAATTGTTACTGCACTATATACTAACTAACTTGGATGTAAGGCAGAAAGAAAGACAGAAAGACAGAAAGAAAGAAAGAGCGAACAAATGAACATGTATGTCTATACTACTCAAAGCAATCTATACATTTAATGTAATCCCTATCAAAATACCACCAGTATTTCTCACACAGCTAGAACAAAAAATCATAAAGTTTGTATGGAACCATGAAGGACCTGAAATAGCTAAAGCAGGCCTAAAAAAGAAAACAAAGCAGGATGCACCATGATTCTAGACCTCAGGCCATATTACAAAGCTGTAATCATCAAGATAGTATAGTAGTGGCACAAAAACAGACACACAGAATAATGGGACATAATAGAAAACCCACAAATGGACCTATAACTATATGGTCAACACATTTTTGGCAAAGGAAGAAAGAATATCCAGTGGAGAAAAGACAGTCTCTTCAACAAATGGTGTTGGGAAAACAGGACAGTGACATGACATGCAGAAGAATGCACCTGGACCACTTTCTCACACCATGCACAAAGATAAACTCAAAATGGATGAAAGACCTAAATGTGAGACATGAAACCATCAAAATTCTAGAGGAGAACACAGGCAACAACCCCTTGGACCTTGGCCATAGCAACTTCTAGTAACTCTAATTACTAGTAGTAACTTCTAGACATGTCACCAGAGGCAAGGGAAACAAAAGAGAAAATAAACTATTGGGACTTCATCAAGATAAAGAAACTTCTGCACAGTGAAGGAAACCATCAACAAATCTAAAAGGCAGCCTATGCAATGGGAGAAGATATTTGCAAATGACATAACCAATGAAGGGTTAGTATCCAAAATCTATAAAGAATTTATCAAACTCAACACCCGCCACCAAAACCCCCAAACAATCCAAGAACTATTCTTTAAAGGAGATAAACTTTGTTCTGATTACTTTGGGAGGCAATTTGTGCCCCCAGAGCATTAATGAAAACAATAGAGCAATTGCCTTGCAATTAGTGGAGTTTTAACAGCTGTGTGTTGTTAGGAACATAAAAACAAAAAAAAAAGCTCTACTAAAACCATTTGAATCCAAGGGTGACTGAGGAAGCACTCAAGGGTATGCCCTCTGAGAAGCAAAATGAGAGGCACAACAGATACTGAATCTTTTCAATGTCACATTATAATTTTCCATTTATTTAAGTCTTCTTTAGTATCTCTCAGCATTGCTTAACATGATTTTTATTTATAAAACTTCAGTATGGCTGCTATGAGGAAGATTGTATCAGATAATAGTACTAATATCATGCATCTCTTCTGCACTGAAACTTTCGAACATATCAGCCAACCAACATGTTGGTAGACTGATCTGATTACTAACAGATATTGATTGCTTACTGTGTGCCACGAACTAGGTAGGCATTGTGTATATTACCATGTTTAATCCTCAAAAATACTGTGTAGGAACTCATTCTCTTAGATGCACAAATAATCTAATACATTATCTAGCATAAAATAGATTCAGTTCCAGTTCTTCCTTTCTATAAAAGTGAACAAAACATCCACCTTCCTTTTAAGGAGTTTTCAGACATACCCATTTGACATAGGTATACATTGAGTGTGGAGGAAGGGGACCATGAGGTGCAAGAATAGGTAACAATTCCTGTTTGTGCTCAGCAGCTTTTCTGAAGAAAACTCTTTTCCATATCTGTTTGACATTAAAAATTGAATATAAAACTATAAAAAGTAAATGCCATATTTTATTGGTACGTAAAGTTTATGGTTATCATTCTTTTACAGTCTTGAATATTTATGTTGAAATAGCAAAATCTAGAAGAATCCTCAGATTTCAACAGTTGTAGCTCTATCAGGCAGGAATAAAATATTTAAGGTAAAATCAATTAATGCACTTAACTTTATAGCTTAAAGCAATTCTATTTTTAAATGTAATGTATTAAACATGCTAATAGCATCAACAAAATAAGTTTACATGATTAATGTTTATATTATACAGTCAATATACTGACTAAAATTATAAAACAAACCCTTTAAAAATAGTTATAAAAATCTACCCTGTAAGTTCCATTTTTTGAAAAATATCCCCAAATCACATTTTCTCCCATGGCTGAAAAATGTACTTTTCTCTCTCTTTTTTTTCCCCACTCTTTCTATTCTTCTATTAATTGAGACAAAAAACCTCACACTGTTTAATGACAGTACAGAGTTATGGAAAATACACGAGTTTCCAAGCCAGAAGATTTGGTTTTAAATCCCAGCTATTGAAACTTCTAGCTATTGGACTTTGCAGGGTATTTGAATATTAGTTGTAGTTTGTTGTGAAAACAAAAGATTCAAAGTGAATTCATTTAGTGAGTGTTCAGTAAAATGTAGGTGCTATTATTCTTAGAATAATTTCAAAATACACTCTCTGGTTTGGTTTCCAGAAACATTTTTTTTTCTCACAACAGGCAGTGTGTGCAGGGCACTTAAAAATAAACTAGTGTGAATTAGTATCATTATCATCATTATACTTATTTTTAAAGCAGAGTCCTCAGACATATCACTTTCCTAATTTTTCCAATATGCCAGCTTACTCTATGCTTTTCCAAATCACACTTCTCTGTTCCCTTCAGTCACTCATCCTACCGCAGCTATTTTACACTCCCCTTTTGTCATCCAAACTATTCCAAAAAAATCTACAACCTTCACAAATTACTTTCAGAAGAAAAGAAAGCTATCTGGTCACACACTTCCTACCTCCTTTGTAAAACAAAAATCACGCAGGCCTGCTGACTTGGTAGTTTTGTTCTTCCGTGCGGTTTGATTTAATCTTTTAGGATATCTTAAGGTGTCATTTGATAACGTAATTTTGCCAAAAGCTAAAAGCCCATTCTGCTCTCAGTTTTTGAGATTATAAATTCGAATGAGGCCATATAGCTGTGTGGTGTCAACTACATTAGCAATCAATTTCATAATGGAAAGCATTACTTTGTACTTGCTCTGGAGAAAAGAAACCTCAATTGTTTCTTCAGAGAATTCACTTTGCCTTAGTAAAAAATTAAAACGCTCGATGGCTATACATCACTATTTGACAACAGACTGGGTGGTAGGGCAGAATAAATTGATGTTCCAAAAAAATCTCTTTTACCAATGTTCACCATGATACTCTTAGTACACACCTTTTAGTTTGATTCTTTGAAACCATAACATGTTTATTTTATTTTAATTTTTTTTAAGTTTAGTTATGTATTTTGAGATAAAAATCTGTGTGTACAAGAGTGGGAGAGGGGCAGAGAGAGAGAGAGAGAGGAAAGAGAGGGGGGGGGGGAGAGAGAGAGAGAGAGAGAGAGAGAGAGAGAGAGAGAGAGAGAATCCTAAGCAGGCTCTGAGCTGTCAGTGCAGAGCCTGACGCAGGGGCTGATCCCATGAAATGTGAGATCATGACCTGAGCCAAAACCAAGAGTTGGGTGCTTTATCAGCTGAGCCACCCAGGTGCTGGGAAACCATGACATTTTTAGATTCCATTGCTCCCACAAACAGACATTTATCAATATGTTCTGTTAACTATTTGCTTGTTTTACATCAAGCAATGTACTTGATGTACAATCTATTACTGAGATGTAATAATTAAGTCCTATTTCCTGAAGATGATAATGATAATAATGACTTGATAATGATATTTTAATTAAGTTCTTGTAAGCTGTTAATTAGTCCATTTTTCTTATTTGAGAATATAACAACACATTTCTATTAAAAAAATTCATATCTAACACATGTTAAACTACAGCATGCTAAAGGCTATAGCATATCCACCAGATGCAGTGAGCATTAGTAGATATAAAATGGATAATTGAGTTCTTAAAATAAATGTATTAATTATTAAGAACATTATGAAATGTCCATAAAAATCATAATTAAGTTAGCACCTCAAATTTGAAATGTAATTTAAAATATTTTCATTGTTTTTCTGTTCCTTTGAAGTTTTATATCAAAAACATTTGCAGATTACACAGTGAGAAAAGCATCATTACATACAGAAAAGGAAAAAAATAGTAAATATACAAAAATCAGACACTAGAAGGAAATGGACATGGAACAAAAACCCAATCCACATATGAGGTCACTGGGTGGGGACAGCTGGACCAGCACAAAAGGAGGTGATAGACCTCAGCAGAAGTCTTGGCAGTTTGAAGAGGAATGATGCCCACAAGTAATAAGGAAATAAGATAGGATAAATAACAGAAGTTCTTATTTGAGTCAAACACAGTCTTCTGTGAGCAGTTCATTTGAGGGCCTGGACTACTTTGTAAAACTTTATCAGTGTTAAAGATTTGGCCTTCTTTGCCAGGCTTCTGATAGGATTTATTTTGGAAGCTGTTAGGTCTGGATAAGATTCTGTTTTAGTTGCTGTTTCTTTATCAAGGTTATTTGTGGTGGGTTATAATCTCCTAAATGGCTGGGACCTTTTGTTTCACTACAAATTTCTACAAATCCCCAGTTACACATTTCAAACAAATAACATTTGAGGGCCTGCCGAGGCCTTGACCCTGACTTGAGCATGAACTTTTTTCCTTCACAACAAGTTTTAGAAGGTAACATTAACAAGTGGAATTATTCTAAATTTATTTAATTGTAATCATTGTGTTAGTGCACATTTATATAAAAGTATGTTCAGCTCTCCCAGGACATATATGAACAAAGAAAAGAACAATCAAATTCTCTTTATAACAGGTGTTGAGTCCTTTTAAGAAATTATTGAGCTCATATTTTACAAACTTTGTTCTAACTTTCAAATGTCTTAGGATGAAAAATAATAGCTGAGTGAATTTAATGCAGTGTCTAAGTTATGACCTTATGAACTATGTGAGAGGGTATGTTTGTACATGTCTGTGTGAAGTTTCATGACTGAATATTCTATTTAATTTACTATAATATGGATTTCATTGTAGGACAACTAGTTAGGCAAGTTATCTAATGTCCTTAATAATCCACTGAGTGTACACAATTCTATTTATAATTTTGTGTAGGTTAATCATTGCTTAAAGTTATATTAGCATTTTATGCAAGTCTGGATACTTAGTAAACTTAGCGATACATAAAATACTAATGATGCACATGGTGGCGAATACATATTTTTACTACTTATGAGCAAAAATTATTTTCATTAAAGAAAATCCTACTCCAAATAAATAATAAAACTTTGTAATAGGAATATAACCAAGTAGCCTGATTTAAGGTTGTTATCATTGGATCCCCTGCCTAAATTTAGGCTGCAACTGAAAATACAGTTTACAATCTTTGTTTTTCTCTCTGAAAAGATCTGCCAGAAGGTCAGAAAAGGTGTCAGAAGTAAGAGGCACACAATCAAATTACCCAAGGTAGTGATAGTTGGTTATAAGAATAGACATGAAATAAAAGAACAAAAGAAACCATATCAGTGGCCACACAGCTAGGTCTTAAATAGAACAGTAGGAAGCATCCTTGCCTTTCAATATACAATAGGAAGGACCAGGAATCCCACGGTAGTGCCATCCACCACCCATCAGAAAAGACACCTGCTTCCTTCATTCTAGAGACTATCATTCTCAGGACTGATGTTTTCAATGCTCTGCTAGTCTATTTACTTTAATTTTCTTTTTCTTTTTTTTCTTTCCTGTATCATCTTCTACAATGACTACTATTCTTTAAAAAGGATTTCTGTATCTGTATACATCTGTCTGAAATTTGAACTCCTACCCAAGTAAGAAACTTATCAGCTCAATCAATCACCATTCAGTATAGAACCCAGTATAGAAGTAATATACAGCATTCACATTCAAGGTCATCTCAAAAATTAAAAACTTTCAATTTTTTTTCTAACCTCTAGGTCCATGCCTTTTGTTAGAGTGATCCATTGGTCAATAAGCAGAGGCTAGCGAAGCATAATCACATGATGCAAAATGAGAGCAATTTTTCTTAGGTGTCAACACTTGCAACCACTTTCAGCAGAAGGAAATTAGGAGTACAACAGACATTTAAGAGACTCTTCAACTTCTCTCTGTACACTAACAACACTCACCTATACTTCTTCCTTTTACATTGTTTCTTGAATGGTCATTTAAAAAATTTTCTTGAGCACTGTCTCTGTGCCTCCTTACCCTCATGAAGCTCACAGTATAGTGGAAAGGATTGATAGACATCTAATAACACAGCAGATAATTTGCTTACAATCATCCTACATTTTATAAAGAAGATATATGTAATGTTAAGATGGTGTATGAAAGGAAGAGGAAGGATTTTTCTGTGGAAGGGGTTTTTAAGGTGAGTTCTTAAGAGTTAGCTGTGGTTAGGTAGTAAAAGGTTCGAGTGGGGCCAGATAGGCACAAAGGTCCTAAGCAAGAAAGAACAACTGAGATATCAAAGTCATTGAGAAAAAAAATAAAGATAATGATGGGGGAGACAGAGTACACATGAGGCATGACTGTGTGCTTGGACCTGTATACAAGATGCTGATGTGAAAGAGACAAGGGAATCAGAAGACAGAACATGCAGAGCCATTTAGATCGTGTAAATGGCTTTGGATTCTTTTTAACCAACTGCAGCCTTAAGAGAATTTCAAATAAAGGGAAGACATGAACAGATTTATACTTCAAAAAAATAAAAATTTAGTATTCATGAAATACTATTAACTTTTCTCAACAGTTTATATTCAATCAGTTCCAGTAATATTCTTTAGAGATTTCTTTTTAAATCCATGATCCAATCAAGGCTCCCATATTGCATTTAGCCGCAATATCGTTTTGCTCCCCCTCAGTGTGGAAGAGTTCCTCATAATTTCTGTGGTTATTTTTAATTTTTTTACTTTTCTATTTTTGAAAAGCACAGGATAATTATACTGTAGAATGTTCCTCAATTTGAGTTCATCTGCTGTTTGCTCACGCTTAGATTCAGGTAATACATTTCTGACAGAAATGCCACAGTAGTGATGTTTCCCTCTCTGTGTAGCACATCAGGAGACACATGGTATTGGTTTCTCTTAATATTGGTAATTTTGATTTGATTATTTGATTAAAGAAATTATGAGAAGAGAAGAATAACTATACAAGTAAAATTAGAGAAAAATTATATATGGGTTTTTATATTTACAATATATTTTTCGTTTACAATCCTTTCTTAAGATCCAACTTTCCATTCTGAGGAATTTCCTTATGCTTTTCTTGTAGCACAGATCTGCTGGGGGACTAATTCCCTTAGATTTCCTGTGAAAGTATCTTTACCTTGCCTATGTAGGTTTATGTGTGTGTGTGTGTGTGTGTGTGTGTGTGTGTATAAATGACATTTGGGAAGTTACTTTCCATTATTTCTTCAAATATTATGACCTAAATTCTTCTCTTCTCCTCCAATTCCTTATCTTGTTGGTTATTTTCTCCCAATTCCTGAGACTACTTTGTTTTCTTAAATAATCTAGTTTTTGCTTTAAGTTTATTTGTTTATTTTTTAGAGAGAGTGTGCACATGAGCAAGGGAGGGGTAGAGGGTGAGAGAGAATCCCCCACTGACAGTGTGGAGCCTGATGTGGGGTTCAGTCTCACGAACCATGAGATTATGACCTGAGCTGAAATCAAAAGTTGGGTACTTGACCGACTAAGCCACCCAGGTGCCCCTGTTTATTCATTTTTTCAATAAATATATGTGCTTTTCAGACTGGAAAATTTCAGTTGAACTGTCTTCAAGTTTACCTTTCTTCCATTTTATCAAATTTTCTATTAAGCCCAGCTATTAATCCTTTTATTTTACATGTTGTACTTTTCTGTTCTAGAATTTTATTTTTGTCTTCAACATCTGTGAAATCTCAACTTTGGTTTTTACTATTTGTTTTCTTAACTCTGAGCTACAATTTTTTTATTACTTTGCATGACTATCATTATATTACTTTATTCTGGACTGTGTGGATAATACATTGTGGAGACTCTAGAATCTTTTATTTCCTCTGAAGAATGTTGTTCTTGTTGTCACTACTGCTGTTGTTTCTACCAGCAGGCAGTTAACTTGGCTGGACACACTGTCTGCCCTACAGGTTTCTTTCCACCAGACTCCCTGGAATTCTTCCATGAAGGCAACAGTGTAGGGTTATACAAATATTTAGTTGGAGCATATGCATAGATTTTAAGGCTTTCCGCCTATGGATTCTTCTTTTTTGGCTTTTCCCTTAACTTTCCAACTGCTTCAGCAGCCCTGAACCCTGTCATCTGCCTCTAGAAGCCACAAGGATTGTAGCTTTCTGCTTGAGTTCTAGCACCCTCATTTGTCCTGGCACCTTCATTTGTCTTACCACCTGAGCTCTAGCAAGCAACTTGTTGTAGAGAGTGTACCCACATCACAACACAAATGTTACCCAGTGCAGTCACTTCCTTCAAGATTGATACCTTCTCACCTTTTTCCTGCTTTTGATAGCTATCTAGCTTCAAAAGTTATTTTCAATATTGTGCTAATAGTTTTTGTCACTTTTATCTGCATGTTAGTCTGATACAAGTTATTCTATCACAACTAGAAGCAGAACTGCAGATTTAAACTTTGGCAGGACTCATCCGACTGCCATGTAGTAAATGGTTTAAAGGAGACTAGTAATGAATTAGAAAGATGTTAGGAGGCTATTGAAATGATCTGTGAGAGATATTTCAGACTGAAGTGGTGGTAAATAAGTGGACAGAGTTCAAATATGTCCATTTTTGTAAGTTTATTTTTAATTTTGAGAGAGAGAGAGAGAGAGAGAGAGAGAGACCATAAGCAGGGGAGGGGCAGAGAGAAGGAGAGACAGAATCCCAAGCAGGCTTCACACCATCGGCACAGAGCCTCACATGGGGCTCAAACTCACAAACCGTGAGATCATGACTCAAGTCAAGATCAAGAGTTGGACGTTTAACTGATTGTTCTACCCAGGCACTCCTCAACTATGTTTGTTAATTGTGATTAACAAGATCATTTCTTCACATGCATTACTGAACTCATTTATTTAGTAATTCCAGAAACACAAGGACTAGTTATATCTTAGAAATGAAGACTCAGTCCTTTTTTAATATAAAGAAAATACCATGTTACCTGAGCTGTATAATGGTATGTTGTTTGTAACATGGAACATTATTTTCTATATCACTCTGAAAGAGATAAAATACATCACTGCCAATTCAACCTTAATATGAAATCTGAGAGAAAAAAAGGTCGCTCCTGAAATTAAGGAAACATTATTTTATAAGAATTCTTCTAAAAGCACTCTAGTGGATACCTTACTTTCTCCTTCTTCCTAGCAGAACTCTCATTTTGTTCCAGAAACTTCAATCATGCAGGCCTGTGATTTGGGGGAAGCTGATTTTGATTATTGTAAGTTAACCATGATGATCTTATTTCCCTTTACAGAGATTGACTGAAGGACCCATCTTTCATCCAGTCAATGAAACACATTTCTCTGAGGGCTGCTACTGATTTGGGCCCCTTTTACAAAACAGAATCGATAAAACTCAAGGAAAGACTAGTTTTTGATTGCAGGAGGAATTTTCACTTCAGCTGGATATGTTCAAGGAATTAAACCTTCTTCTAGTTGCAGCTATAAGCCATTTTGCAAATCAGAAGGGCAATCAGTCTGATGATCAGATCAACATAGAGACATGGGCAGTCCATACGGACTTCCAGAGAAGTGGAGTCTATATCCTGACCAAACCGATGCTTGGAGACCACTATACCTGTGAATTACTTTCCCGTGTGGTTCCTTATTTTTTAAGTCAGTTTGATTTAGAGTTTTGATTATTTGCCTCTGAAAGCAACCTAGTCCATATAGAGTCCAAGTCAAAACCCAGCACCTCCAGGTTGGTGGTTCATTTATTTCTGACATTTTTAACTGATAACTATCCTCACTCTCACTTTGTTCTCTCACAATTGGATCTGTCCTTTGCTCTCTTGATAACCATACCCTGACTTCATCTCAAATTTGCTGCTGCTCTTTCTTATTCCTCAAGCTAACTTTCCATGACTCTGTCTGACCTACTTTTCTTTTTCTGTTTCTCTGTCCAGTGTTGACAATTTACCACTGCTCTTCCTGGAACATGGCCTAGATAGGATTGTTCAACTGAAGTTATTTATTTTCTGTACACTTGCAATAAATCATACTAATTATAAAGGGCACAAATCCAGGTGAAGTGTACCAGTGTGTTCTCATAGTCCCTTTTTCTTTGTCCAGAGCTAGATCCAGCAATTAAACATATCCTCTGTCAGAATTGTCCCTTTGGTTTTACCCTCTTAAGAGTTTCAGAAAACACTTAACAGTATTACAACTTCTTGGTCTAAACTTAATCCTGAATTTTCAGTGCATAATTGTTTTCAAAACAGAGTGACATTTCTGTTTCACTTTTCTATTCAATTCTCCATTGAATCACACTAATTTAATTCTGTAAGGTCAGATTTTCTTGTTTTTGGAATGAACATGTATTATTACAACCTATATTTTAAGGGTGAGAAAAATATTTTTAAAAGATATCTTTTTTATTGTTTTCTAGTAACAGTAGTCAACATATATCATACTTATTTTTTTCCCTCCTTACCAGGTATAAAGGAATATCAATTTTGCTTCAGTGGAGAAGAGAAGGTAACTTGCAACTTAAATTTGCATCTACTACTTTGGCTTTACCTACTTTTCAGAGAGGATCAAAACAGAGAGAAGATAAGGAATATGCCTAAAATGGTATGAAGAACCAGACTAAGATTATGATGCAAATGGAAAAGGTAAAAATCTCAGTCCATGACCTCAGGTGTGAAGGGAATCTATTTCACAATAATTTATTTTAAATTTTAATCAACTTAATTTTTTTTCAGTAAGGTCTGTGCTCTCTTTTTTATTTGCCAGATAGAGTTTTAGGGGTAATAGAAGGAGTTGTTGGCGGGGTTCTGGCCCTCGTTTATATCCCATCTACCCAGAATACTTAAAAATTTTTCGGATCCATTTTGTCTTGTGCTGCTAATACTAGGAAACCACTGCAGTAGCCTCCATGCCAACAGACCTACTTCTACATCAACTATGTATGTGAGTGTGTGCATGTGTATGTGACAGTATGTGAGTTCTTCACTGTGTGTGTGTGTGTGGAGGCAGTTTTGGTGGTAGATGGGGGAGGTGGGGAAGTCAATGTGCTGCTCTCCTGAACCACTCACTCCATAGGCAAGGAAATTCTTACATTGTATCAGGTCCTCCCTAAGTAGAAACACAAAAATGTCATTTATAATGACAGAGCTGAACTTAATAAACTTTGTCACATTTCTGTTTTCTTTGCCTTGAACAAGAAACATGGTTTCTGGTTTTTTCAGATCCATAGGCTATACTCTCAAAATGTTCTTTTTTTAGGGGCGCCTGGGTGGCTCAGTGAGTTTAAGCATCTGACTTCGGCTTAGTCCGTGAGTTTGAGCCCCATGTTGGACTCTGTGCTGCCAGCTCGGAGACTGGAGCCTGCTTTGGATTCTGTGTCCCCAGAATCTCTCTGCCCCTCCCCCACTCAAAAATAAATAAATATTAAAAATAAATAAAAATGTTGTTTTTTCATAACATGCATATCCCAAATTTCTTCAAGACATAGGCTATTTAAAAGCACAGGCTTTGAAACTCATAATTTTTATTGATTTCAAATGGCTACCTTAAAAAATAAACCCCCCAAGGATTCTAAGTATTCTTTTTCTTCTGTGTTGTTCCTTTCCTAGAGCAATAAACACAAAAATGTCTTAGCTCTTACCTGAATAAGGGGAGGGTGCCACTAATTAACAGAAAGCAGAGGAGAAACACAAACGGATTCTTATAGCCAATTATTACTTCATTACATCAATATTGATTTCCAGTTTGTCTCCCTACTCTTAGTATTTCTTCTTGTAGTAACTTTGTTATACAAATAGATTTTTAAAAAAATCACTAAGATAGGGGCACCTGGGTGGCTCAGTTGGTTAAGCATCTGACTCTTGGTTTCTGCTTAGGTCATGATCTCATGGTTTGTGAGTTTGAGCCCCACATTGGGCTCTGCACTGGCAGTGCAGAGTCTGCTTGGGATTCTCTCTCTCCTCTCTCTGCACCCTCCTCTCTCAAAATAAATAAATAAACTTTAAAAAAATTCACTATGGCATATTTATGCCATATTTATCTTCCAAAAACACCATTTTGGTCATTGAACTGCTCCTTTGCCCCATTTCCTAGAGAATGAAGTTCAAAACAATTTAGTTTGGTATTAAGATCCTATACTATATCACTTCAGCTTACATTTCCATTTTAATTTCTCATAAGTTGTCCATGAATAAATAATTACCCCCTACACCAAACATCCTATGTGTTCTTTATCTCCATCTATTTAAAAGTCCTTAACCCTGAAAACATCTCAAACCTGTTGCTTCCCTGGTGTCTTCTTCACACAAGCTAAAAATGATCTCTTCTCACTGGAAACAACAGTAATCCTTGCCTGGATCATGACCATAGGTCTTAGCTACAGTATGTCTTGACTATTTCTCTTGTCTAATGTTTTTAAAACTTACTTATGAAGATAATGCTCTAAAGCAGATATTGCAGGCCATCTCTCATTTTACTATCTATAACATGCTTTGCAATGAGTAGCTATTTGAATAACTTTTTGACAGATTTCTCTGAATCCTCCGCAAGTTTATTACCTAAAACCAGAGAAAAATTTTCCACTTTTGCTAACTAATTATTTTGGCCATTCAGTCAATCTTAAAACACATAATCCCACTGCACATATGTGATAAATATTTGAATACAGAAGAAAATATTTATAATTATTCACCCCATTGTTTCATTAGCTTCTTCAACAAAAAAATCACAAAATAAACGAGATGAAAACCAAGAATATATACCCTAACTCTCAAAAACTTGTAAAGAAAGCAACTGATAAGTTATCAGTCACCAAGAACTGAGTTTCTTGGTCACTTCTAGTCTCACAAAGGAAACTTTTAAAAATACAGTGCTTTTCAATGTCTCCAAAAATGAATATGAAAAAGTTCACTTGAGTCTATTTTTTATGCCTCATACAGCACAACTGAAGGATGCAATGATGAATATTGAAGCAAATCAGAGATGTGCCTGTCACTCTCTTAGATGAAGTAGTCTCAGAAAAAATCTGCAGAGGGAAACGTTTACCTTCTCTTTAGTGACTCTATTTAATCCCCAACTCACGTACACTGACGGTGATAACAATAATAAAAGCAACAATAACCAATTTAGAATAGCTATTCGACATTTAAAATATGCTGTGCTAGCAGATCTCCATGGTTACTAATAAAATATTAATTAAATGTTATTTAATAATTAATCATTCATATATTTTGTTACATAATTATGTAGCAATCTTATTCTTTTCAGACATAATATTAATGAGTCCAAAGATCAAAGTCTGGAAAAACTCACATATATTAGTAGCTGTGGAAAGTGTAAGACTCTGCCTAAATCATTTTCCCATGACAGACTCAAAAACTAAACAACTGCCATAAACACTTCTATGCCCCGTATCAAATTTAGGATTAGTCACAAGTATACAATAGCATAAGGTTTAGAAAAACTAACATTAATTTCAAATAGGTTAATTAGTGTGCATTAATAAATGCAAGCTATGCTAATCGTTATAAGTTTGCAAATATGGACCTCATATTATTGTTGAATATTATTACTGGCTAGAATATTTAAGTAGAACTCACACCCAGCTAATCATTACAGTGACATACCTATATATCATATAACCAATAGACACGGATAATAGGATTTAATTTAAATATGTTAAATGAGAGTTTCCTTAAGCATTTACAAAAGGAGATAGCCAGCCAACTGTAGAGAAGAAGAATCTGATTTTATATGCAACAAAGCTATTAAAGATGATGTATATATGGATGGGAAGATGAACAAACTGGAAGCCATCCTCTTCCAGACACACTTCATTCTCAGTTCAAAATTACACACACACACACACACACACACACACACACACACACACACGTATATGCATGTGTACATGTGTTTACTGGGTAAAATTGTTACTAGATTCCTCTCTGAGAACCATAAAATAGAATGGTTTCCTAAGGCAACTAGCTGGGACAATAAAAGAAACAAAAGCTATGAGAACAGATATTCAAATCAATTATAATCTTTCTACAAGTTATATATCAGATCTATTTGTTGGTCACAAGAAAAATTTCCAAGTTTCTTAGTTTCTTTGCTTGCTTTATGACATTTCTGTTTGAATATCAGATATTGTTTTGATTAAAATTGTTGTTCAACAGTATCATATCTCTGCAAGCATTACTTAAAAACTCTCTTCAATAATGTTTACAACTGATGTGGCCTTAGGAAATTTTATAAATATATTAAGTCTAGACTTCCTTTGTTAAGTCACTGAAATCCATCCTCTATAGGCATCCATCCATTCACCCATCCTCAGGAAAATTTAAAAAAATATTAAATGGTAACTTGTTTAAATGAACTTGAGTGATAGAAGTGACAAGATGGATGGAAACAATTGTATATTTCTCTGTATAAAAGACTATATCAAGTCCTAAATAGAGGGGTATGAGGAATTTTTAAAAGTTAATTTGACGGAGGCATTCAAACTGCATATAGATGGTGTGTTTTGGATAGCTTCTGAACTTTATGCAAATTTTTAAAAATTCATCCCATTCCTAATTGCTTTGTACAATAAAATTACAGACTTTTGATTGGAGGCAAGGTTTCTAAAAGGGCTCTTTACTAATCATTCTTATTCCAGACCCAATTAACATCACATTTTAATTTGAAGATAGTCAGGAACAAAATCTCTTCTTCAAATATTTGTTTGTCTTATCCATGGGATGGTTTTCCTCCATTTCTTATTAGCTTTTGGACAGTAGTTTGCTTGTTTGTTAATTCATTACTTGCCTGCACATTTTAATATTTAGAATGAGTGGTATATTATTTGCCATCCATTCATGTAGCCATTCATGTAGAAAGGCCTTCTCATCCATTTGTGGCCTCACTTGATTATCAAAGTAATCCTGTGACATAGTCAAGGCTGGTATTGTAATGTTCATTTTACTGATTTAAAAAAAAAAAGTGGGGCAGAGAGCTGACTTGATTTCCTAAGGATCACACAGTAATTCAGTGATGAGACAGAGAGAACTTGGGATGCCTGAGGGTACTCTTTCAAAGCAATATCTAATTCTAGGTTATGAATATGAAGATAAATTTAAATTGTTCCCTCTGGGCCTAATTCCCCCCTATGGACTACTTGAGTTTCAGCTAATCTGTTAAACTCTTCTAGAAATTATTCACAGTATATCAAGAAGCTATAAAATATATTGTTACATTTCTCAAACTAAGATCACTTTAATGCCACCCTCAACATTGCTACCATATCCATATACCACTATTATTGTCATTTACTTAATTTTTTTCATCTTAAAAAAAAAACAAAAACAAAAGAAACAAAAAAAAACCCCTTAGTCTTCCTTACAAAAAATCTAAGGTATTAATGGTTTGATGTGATGTATATGATATATATATGTGCATTTGTTAGTGTAGCAGTCCCACAATAACTAAGACATAAATTCTGACTCCTTTATTTACCTATTTCTGTGTTTCTGGAAAATAATTTAACCTCTCTAACTCTTGGTTTTCTTATACATTATTTTAAAATAATAAAATCTGCCTAGTATGAATTGTTTTGATATGAATAACATATGCAAGGTGCCTGGCACATTTAAGTTGCTCAATAAATTGTCTTCATTTATTTCAGATTACAAATCTTAATTCATTAGTACTTCTCAAAGTTATATGTCGGTTTTATTAAACTTCTTTCCTCTATCCATGGCTATTACTCTACATATAATGATTACTTATTCACTTACTGCCATTTAAAAGCCTCCCAATCTGGCCTTTCAAATCTTCTTCCTCTTCAATGTATCCTATAAAATGTCTTCAAAAATTTAATCACATGAAACATGTTTCAAAATTTTTTCCTCTACCTTAGTGTAAATATAAATTTGTTAATCTTATGACATCCATGAAATTTCATAATATGACCTATGTATAAATTCCAGACATATCACTACTTTCAACCCTTTCACCTCTTCCTCTCCAGCCAAGCTGGAGATTCAACTAAGTTTGAATCTGTAATAGAGTAATAGCCCCCTCACCCTGATTTTCCCCACAGAAATCCCTCAAGTATTCTTGACCCTTTATTATTTTATAAAATTTAAGATTTAGATTACCAAGTCTCAAAATAACAATCGGATTCTAATTAGAATTTTATTGAGCTTGTAGACAAGTTTTGGAATCAATGATTTCTTTATAATATGACTGCCTGTTATTGATGATATATGTCCCTATGTATTTAAGTCTTAATATCTTTTAATACAATTTACAATTTTAATGTTTTATTAATGTACTTAGATGTTCTGTTATTATTGTATATACTGGTTTTTTTTTTTTAAAAAATAGCCATTTGCTGTTGGTGTATAGAAATTCAATTTTTAAAATTTTAATCTTATATCCAACCAGCTTGCTAAATGCTCTTATTATATTCAATAATACATGGGACTATTTTTAGTTCTCTAATTAAATGCTCATAACATCTGCAAATATCATTAGCGTGCATTCCAATCCATACACTTTCAATCATAGTTTAAGATCCTCAACACAATGTTGAATAGAATGGTGATAGAATTTGTCTTATCCAGGGTTAACCCAGGAAAATAAGTCATTTATTTGCAGAGAAAATCCCAGGGAAAAGAAGCAGGACACTGATGAGAAGAAACGATATAGGGAGGAAAAGCCAAGAGAAATGTGATTGACCACCTCTGTGACAAATGGGGCTTGGTACCATGGGGATTAGGTGAGATACTGTGAAGACTCCACCTCACAATGGTTCTCTCAAGAGGAGAAAGAGAGAAGCATTTATTCTCTGGCTTCTGTCCTCCATTTCTCAAGAAGCGTTCGTGAGGTATTATCTCACCCACCCTTCCTGGCTGCATATGCATGCCTGCCAGTTACATCTCCACAAGTCTCTCTAGTCATGGTGTCAGGCAAATCGCAAGGCAGAAAGTGAAAATGAGTGCGCTAGCTGAGGCAATGTTTATATCCATGTGAAGCTGCCGGCTATGATGACTGGTGTGTAAGGTGAGCCAAGGGAGTGGAAGGCATGGCCTAAGCACCTGATACTGTGGCCACCTTTATCTTAAGGAAAATCTCATGTTTCTCATTTAGGATTTTTTTTTTTTTTTTGGAAATTAGTGATACTATATTTTATTTAACCCAATACATTCAAACTATTATTATTTTTTATTCTTTTTTAAATATGAAATTTATTGTCAAATTGGTTTCCATACAATACCCAGCGCTCATCCCAACAGGTGCCCTCCTCAATGCCCATCACCCACAAGTTTTCTTATACCCTTTATCATAAGAAGGAAGTCTCTTTATTCCTAATTTATTAGTAATCATCACCATAAATCACTAATTTGAAAGGGTATTTAATTTGAAAAAATATATTTTCTCTCTCTGATGATCTTATGATTTTTGCCTTTTAATCACTTAATTTGTTGAATTAAATTAAAAAATTTTTTTAATATTTATTTATTTTTGAGAGAGAGAGACAGAGTGTGAGCAGGGGAGGGGTAGAGAGAGACACACACACAGAATCTGAAGCAGGCTCCAGGCTCTGAGCTATTAGCACAGAGCCCGACATGGGGCTCAAACCCATGAACCGTGAGATCATGACCTGAGCTGAAGTTGGATGCTTAACCAACTGAGCCACCCAGGCACTCCGAATTAAATTTTGAATTGCCTACTTTTATTTTTTAATAAACTTTCTTTTTTTTAAATTATTTTTTATTTTGAGAGAGAGACAGAGAGCAAGCAGGGAGGGGCAGAGAGAGAGGGAGATAGAATCTGAGGCATGCTCTGTGCTGTCAGTGCAGAGCCTGATGTGGGTCTCAATCCCACAAACCATGAGATCATGACCTGAGCTGAAATGAAGAGTGGCCCCTTAACCAATTGAGACACCCAGGGCCCTTTGAATTGCCTATTTTTATTTTTATTTTTATTTTATTTATTTTTTTTTTTAATTTTTTTTTTTTCAACGTTTTTTATTTATTTTTGGGACAGAGAGAGACAGAGCATGAACGGGGGAGGGGCACAGAGAGAGGGAGACACAGAATCAGAAACAGGCTCCAGGCTCCGAGCCATCAGCCCAGAGCCCGACGCGGGGCTCGAACTCACGGACCGCGAGATCGTGACCTGGCTGAAGTCGGACGCTTAACCGACTGCGCCACCCAGGCGCCCCTGAATTGCCTATTTTTTAAATCATCCTTGCAAACCTTGGATAAAATCAATATGGTTGTAGTGTATCATTTTTTTAATATATATTTTGGGGTTAGATTTTTATCTTCTTCTTTAGGATGTATTTTATTATTTTTTTTTTTGCATCTGTAGTCATGAGTAAAGTAGACTTGCAATTGTTCTTTTTGTATAGTTTTGTGCAGTTTTCATGAGAAGTTGATAATGGACTCACTGAAACCATTAGAGGGCATTCTTCTTTCCAATTTCTGTAAGAGACTGAATAAACTTGGAAAGATGTTTTGGTAAATTTGCAAAACCTTTCTAAAATTTTCTGAGCCTAGATTTTTGCTCGTGGAAATATTTTAAACTAATGTTTCAATTACTTTAATGCCTATAGTATTATTTATGCTGCTTTTTCCTCCTTGATTCACTCATAATAAGACACAATTTCCTAAGACTTTTAATTTAATCAAAAGTTTTCAAAATTGTTGGCAAAACTCTTGTTATATTACCTCCAGTGCTACACCTTTTATTATTAGCATTATTTATTCCCTTTTGTTTTTTCCATATCAGTTTTGACAAAAGTTTGTCTCCCTTTTAAAAATTTTATCCAAAGGATAATTTGACTTTGTTGATTTTCATGGTAAGTTTAGTCTATTTTTCCTTTTCTAATGTATTTAGGATGAGCCCTTAGCTCATAAATCCAGAAGTCTTATTTTCTAATAAAAATGACTGACTGGGTTTTATATTTCCTTTAAAGCATTTCCTTTGCTGCATCCTACAAATTTTGATATAGAGTGTTTTCATTATAATTTAGCTGCATGTATTTTTATTATAATTTATTTATTTATTAAAAGAATTAAAATGTTTATTTTGAGACAGAGTGAGTGTGCAGGGGTGGTCAGATAGAGAGAAGAGACAGAGAATCTCAATCAAGGTCTGCACAGTCATCACAGAGCCCGACCAGGGGCTCAAACCCACAAACCATGAGATCATGACCTAAGCTGAAATCCAGAGTTTGACGCTTACCCAACTGAGCCACCCAGGTGCCCCTATAATTGATTTTTTATACCATGGATTGGTTAGCAATATGTTTTTATAATTTCCAAATATGTGGGACCTTTTCATTTATATTTTTGCCATTAACTCGCAAGTTAATTACACTGTGATCAAAGATTATGATCTTTGTACTACCTGTCTTGGGAGCTTTCTGAGGTTTTCTCTGTGACCTAGTGCATGATCAATTTTTTAATGATTTTGCATGGTGCTTGAAAAAGTGCCTCCTTATTATTATATGTAGAACTCTGTGTCCATTGGGGCAGGTTTATTAATTATGTTGTGGTGATCTATATTTCCTCTGCTTATTTAGATTCCTTAACCACCAATAAATAGGGGCTATGTGTTGAAACTACTACTAAAATTATAGATTTATCAATTTCTCCCTATAATTCCCTCAATTTATGCTGCATTATTTTGAGTTTATTATGTTTATATATTTATAATAGCTACATATTCTTGGCAAATTGAAATTGGATCATTAGATACACCCAATAATTTTGTCTTAAAGTGTATTTTATCTTATATTAATATAGCTTTTTTTGGTGTTAGTATTCCTGTATATCTTTATGTCTTTCTCTTCTAATTTTTGCTTATCCCTATGTTTTAGGTGTCTCTTGCAGTTAGCATAGAGAAAGATTTTGATTATTATCCACAATCTGTCAGAATTTGTCTTTGAACCAATTAAAGTTTTCCATCTACAATTATTGATATATTTAAACCAGTTACTATTTTTGTATCATGTTCATTTTTACATTTCTATCGAGTACTTTCTTTTTAAAATTGGTAACTATCTTTCTTTTAATAAGATTAGAAATGAACGTATTTTCACATTTCTTTGTCTTCCTTCCCTACTTCCTCTTCTGATTTAAGTACTACATGTAAAAATTTAATGAGTTTCTAACAATCCTTCTGATACTCTGAGGGTTTAAGATTTTTTTTTAACATGCCCTCACATTGGAATGACAATTTAAAATTGTTTTTTCTTCCAAGTGTCCTGTTATTTTGACCTGTGAGTTCATTCTCCTCAGAGGCTTTGGCTAATTTTTTTTTTTTTTTTTTTTTTAGGTAATGAGGATTCAGGAGGGCTAGAACCCAATGTCTGTCAATCTGATAAATCCAGAGGAGTGGTGTAGAAAAAAACCAAGGGTAACTGTATCCAAGAAAACCTGATTCAATCACTCCCCATCCCATAAAACAAACCCTCTTATCAGGCATTTACTCTTCATAGTCCAGAGAGACATTCATTTGTAAACCCTAAAGTTTGAAAAGAGAAGATGAGGAAGCATTTGATGAATGTCAGTTAATCTCAGTTCCTCATAAACACAGGGCTTCTTCATCAGCTACAATACCTATTCCTAACATACCTGGACCCACATGTGAGGGCAAGTATTATATTCTCACAGACAGTGGTCAAGAAGCAAGATCATCAGGTGCCTAGGTGGTTCAGTCAGTTAAGCGCCCAGCTCTTGATTTCAGCTCAGGTCATGATCTCAGGGTTTTGAGATCAAGCCCCACAACAGGATCTGCACTGCTTATGGAGCCTGCTTATGATTCTCTTTCTCTTTCCCTCTGCCCCTAACCCCCCCCCTAAAGAAAAAGAAAGAGAAAGAAAGAAAAGAAAAAAGAAAGATTAAAATTTCCAACCATTCCCACCCTATTTTAGCCTCAGTAGCACTTGACTGCTACCTGTTCCAAGTCACTACCCTCCACACAGAGTTTATAACTTCTAGTCTCCCAGGGGTGGTCACAGTTTTCTTCATTTTCCCTGCTCAGATTTCTCTGAAACCAAACTTGCGGAAGGAAGCTAGCAGTCCTGCCAGTTGAATCTCTTAGTCAGGACTTGAACCTATACCTATGCTTCATTGAGTGGATACGTGGCAACATCTTGTTGTCTGTCTAGAGGGAGGATGTGTACATTTTCTGCTGCCCTATCACCCAAAACTATAGGTTTTCTCATGCCCCAAGGAAGCCCATTATCTTTGGAAAAACAACAAAAGCCTGACTTGGCTGCTTTTGCAACAAATAACTAATACCTAGGCCATCCTCTAGAGCAAAAAATTCGGAATTTTTCTGAAAGTGGCCAGGGCACCTATATTTTTAAAAACTCCCCTGTTTTTTAGAGTTTTTAGATTTAGAGTTTTTAGAGTGATTCTAATGCCTGATTAGATCTAAGGAGAGTGAGAGAAGGTTATATGAAATCCAATTAATCTGAATCATGACTACCAGCAGATAATACCTTGCTGGATTTATCAACTCCTGTTCTACTAATTTGTGGTGCAGCATGTAGAATCTCCTATTTGTTCTTAGTCTTCATATGTAGGATTAATTTGTATGTCCAATTAAGTTGATACAATTATGTACACATATATACACAATTATATATACTTATACATAATTACACATTTACACACAATTATACACGTACACATACACATATTCTCTCCTGTACTAGAATATAACCTTCAAAGGCCAGTGATTTTATTTGTTTTGTTGTGTTAGGCACCACCACACCAAAGGGGGAGATGGTAAGTGGCGGGAGCGGACAGCCTCCATGGAGAGGATGTTTTTACCACTAGTATTGTTTCGAATTCCCAGCCCATGATGATAATAAAAAGCAGACTTTTAGTTGACTTTATTATTGTTTTAAAAAATCTCTACTGGCTGGGGCTCCTGGGTGGCTCAGTCAGGTAAGCATCCAACTCTTGGTTTTGACTCAGGTCATGATCTCATGGTTTGTGAGTTCAAGCCCCACATAGTGCTCTATGCTGACAGTGAGGAGTCTGCTTGGGATTCACTCTTTCCCTTTCTCTTTGTCCCTCCCACACTTGCTCTCTCAAAATAAATACATACACTTAGAAAATATAAAATGAAATAAAATAAAATAAAATATAAAATAAAATAATAAATAAAAAAATCTCGACTGATGCTCTATTTCTTGCACTTACCTTTCCTCCCCCTTTGTCGCTAGTTCCTGGAATATCATAGGTGCTCTGTAAATGTTCGTTGGCTGATCAAATAAATGAATATAAGATGCTCAATAAATACTTGATGAAAGGATGGATGGATGGATAGACAGACAGAAGAGAGATTAAATGAACAAATGTATCCTTGTCTGCATAAGTGAATGAGTGAACTCCTTCAATATACTTTGGCCCTTGGGGATTCTGATATTTGATCTCAAGAGCAAGGTTAAGACTTGCTTTGATAAGAGAAAAAAAAATTCACTCAACATGATAGTCCATAGGAAACTGCTCCTTCCAACCTAGAAGTAAGATCAAAGTCATGATACAAAGTCAATACAGGCAAAAGACAGAGAAGGGAAAAAAAATCCAGTAAAAAAAGTAGTAAAAGGCAACAGAAAAAGCAAACCCTAAGTCTGAATACACATAGGAATAAAATCACAGTTTTCTTTTTTCTTCAACAAGAAAGAAAACACATAAAAGAGAATAAAAGGGAAAGGGCAGATGTTATAAATAGCGGCAAAAATAGGAAAATGAAAGCAAGGGAAATGGAATACCATGGTGAAGGAGAGGAAGAAATAGAATCCTCAAGGAAGGAATAAAGCAAGCCAGCAAAGAAGCAGATTGTAGGCCTCTGATTGTATTTCATTTATAACTGTTCTTACATTTTATTATATTTCTCTGGCAGGAGTCCACATCTCTTTATGTCTGAAGGAAGGGGGTGGCAGAAAAACGTTGCTCTGGGGACCTGAGATTTATTGCCTTGTACACTTAGTGTTAGGCTGATTTTTTTTTCTTTAAATTACATGCCACTGTCATGTTCAAAATAAAAGCTTAAGATGGACTGCATGCTTTGTATCACTGTAAGGATTGCTTTTATTAAGAGTGAAAAACTAATGGAAATTTGGTTTTATTCTAAACAAATCAGTGAGGTGATACCAACATCTATACCCTTTTTATTTTATCATAACTGTGCCTTCATGGAATTACATGGAATGAGTGATTTCCTCAGTAAGTGAAATACCCCACGGGAAATGTACCACGATAGCAGTGAAAAACTCGGGTTTTGAATCCAGACAGGCCTGGGTTTATATCCCAGTGACCTTGGGCAAGTTAGTTAAATGATCTAGGCTTCAGCTTCCTTAGGTGTCAATAGGGGTATTCATCCCATTATGGTTTTTATGAGGATTCAATATTATAATATATATAAAGATCTCATGCTCAAAATAATGATTAACTTTATTATTACTAAAATGACAAATTTCTTTGCAATTCTAAGACTGGCTTCAAGAAAGTTAATTGAATCTTAAATTTTCATAAATTTGCATTCAGAGTTAAACCAGCCAAGGAAAGGATAATATAATTAACCACTTGTATTCTCTTTAGCTAACTGAATGAAAGATGTATTGATTATATTTTCTTATTGCCTATATTCTTTTTTTTTTTGAGACATACTTGACATACAGTGTTATATTAGTTTCAGATGTACAACATAATGATTTGATTTTTGTATGCATTGCAAAATCATTACCACAATAAGTCTAGTTAACAACCATCCCCATACACAGTTACAGAATTTGTTTTGTCTATATTCTTGATGGTCTGGCATTTGAGGCCTTGATCCTGGAGACACTGCCCCTCCCAGGATTAGCTAATTCCTAAAGACAGCAAATGACTACCCTGGGAGTGTGTCTTTGATATGCAAAGGAGCCAGCCCAGAGGCCCACATCCCCAAACATCTCTTTTATTAAACTCTCATGACACACAAGGCCAATATTTCTTCTGCCCTAAATCACCCTGGGGCGAGGTACTAGACAACTAGGCACCACGTCTATAGTCAAGAGCCAGCCAAAATGACTCAAACTGTCCAATCTTAAACTTTACTCAGCCCACCTACCCATTTCTTTCTGTGAAAACTCTAAGGAAGGCTCTGGGCCACCATCTTCCTTCTCACCCCTCTACCTCCTGACCAATCCTGGTCCTGCCCCATGTGGCCCTGGGCATCATGCTGTTCCCCCCATTTCAAGAAATCTGTAAGTAAACTTCCTTCACGAGGATCATTTCCATGTCTGCATGTCTTACTATATCTGATGGAAACAAATCCCAGGTACATTTTAACACAGAAAAATAAACTTATTCAGCATGGTCTCATTAGATAAGCATCCCACAACTTCCCGTATTTTGAAATCCATTCCATCTTTTCATAGCACCTTCTCCCCATCCTGAGACAGACCCATTAGCTGCTAACCTTGAAAGCCCTGCTCTAGCTTCAGTAACCTTTGTACTTGGCTTATGGACATCTTGTACAAAGAGCCTCTGCCAATTTCCTTAGCAAGTTCCTCTCCTACTTGATATTCCTTTAGTCTGATGTCAGTTTTTTTAAGTTCTGATTTTTATAAATGTCATCTTATTCAGCCACCCAGTGAAAGAGCTTCAACCCAACACATCACAGAGCCTTATTCAGCTTTCGAACTCTGGGAACTTAAAATCCTCCATTCTGATAAGACCTTCTATGTTCCCTTGATTCTTTTCACTTCTAGAGAAAGGACTTGTCCCTTGATTTCTCACTTTTCTTATAGTAAATACCATGACTCTATTTTCACTACATATTCCTCCTTATCCACCTGAACATAATGATCAGCCACGTTATTGATCCAAGCACCTCAAAATCCCAGAATTTTCTATCTTAGAATTTTTCTGTTAGTCTTGATACATTGCAAGCCTCACTGCCTGCCTTTTAATCCTTACTTTGAGTTGCCCTGCATTTTTAGAGTATACTGACATAATTTGGGCCAAACCAAATAAAGGCAGCCAGCTCAACTGGACTCCCCTATAACTTAGCAATTATTCAGTTACTTCTTGTTGGCTCTACTGTATACCCTGCACACTAAATGGCTAATTCTCCACACTTCAAATCTCCAGTCTAATTTGCACCTCCTTCATCTTCAGCAACTATTCTTGTCTCCTCTATTGAGATCTTTGACTGTTATTGTCTTCAATTATATAAATATAAATATAAATATAAATATAAATATAAATATAAATATATCCATTCTTTATTTCCATGGTCCCAAACCCATATTTCACTTTAATTCATTTCCTTCACCCTCTCTGAGACCTGTGTATTATCCAACGTTCTTTCAGTGCCAAGTGATTAAACCCCAAAATTTAAAATGAAGGAAGTAATAAGAATGCATAGATTCATTTCAATGAAAATCCAACAGATATAACTGACTTTAGGAATGGACTGATACAGTGATTAAATGTTTCCATGATGACTGTGTTTCTTCACCTTTTCCCCATGGGCATTCTCCTAGCATTGACTTCATGTTCAGTCCCCAGAAAGACCCAAGAAATTCCAGGGTCATTTCAATCAATCACCAGGTATAGAAGAAATATGAGTCTACTTCCCATGTTAGCACACACAAAAAACCAAGAATTCAGTCTCCATGTCTCTTACATGATAGTTTTGGACCATATGCTATTCCTAAATCAGTCTCTCTCACCAGTTGGGAGAAGTGCTTGGCTGATCTGATCTGGACCCATGACACCTGGAATTAGGAAAGGCAAGGGATGAAGAGGGTCTGAAGTCAACTCTACCTCAATCACAAAGACCAAGAATGGGAGAGTAGGTTTTTAAACTGGGAAAGAAATGGGTAAAACAACACCGGATTGCCCAAGGACAATAATTAACCAAGATACTTCATTCTGTCAATTTCTTCCTCTCTTCAGAACTTCCTGTTTCCTTTATACAGAACTGCGATGTTTTTATTTTCATTTTTAATGTAGACAATCTTAATTGGTAGGTGTTAAGAATGCAAAATGATGACAAATCCAGAGGGATGAGCAAGGAGTTGGGGCATGGTTGCCTTCCTCCAAATGAGGACCCTATAACCAGGCCAGTGGGGCGGGAGCACTTGATAGTGGCCACTTAGACTCTGTCTCTCTTTGACCTACCTTTGTAGTATAATCTTTTCTTTCCCCTAAAAGCTTTTTCCAAATGTCATCAATGTCATTGTTTCTGTTTTTGTATCACTGGTGTGTCACGAAAATTGCATTCTGATTTCTTTATCCTTCAACCTAAACTGATAATATCAAATGTCATTAATAAGTTCATTCTTGTCATTTCCAGTAGGCCAATTTATATAATAGTATTTTGGATCTATATGATCACACCTATCTCTTGAAATTCTGCCTTTCCTTAGCCTCTGAGACATTGAAATATTTCACGTCTCCTAACAGCTATCTGGTAACTCTCCTATCTCTTTTATTAGTACCTTTTTTACCTTTTAAAACTTTAAGTGTAGGAAACAATGTTCAGAAGAATTTATTTTTCCTCTTTTCCTATATATAGTCTCTACATGTTTTCTCCACAGCTTCAAATATCACTTCTCTAGTATGAATCAACACCCACATTATCTATCTTGTCTCTTGAGTCCTCCATTTACCCATCTAAATTTACAAATACGTTTTGACATCTACTTCCTTAATGTCTCTGCCACGTCAAACTCAACTGGTACTTATACCAAATTTATCAGACTATCTCCAAGGGCAATTTTATTTTCTCTATTGCTGTTGATGATGTTGTTGCCCTCTTAGTTATACAGGTTATAAATTGTTTAATCAAAGAAGCTGGAAAGCAACATATTCTCTGAAATAATAAGCACTAAAAATGCAAAATTGAATTCTTGATTCTACACTTTTAATACTCCCTCATCCATTATTTTGTTAAGTTTTATAGATTCTGTGGCTGAAATATCATTTGTAATTATCACTATTACTCTATTCTATAGATTTTTTCATATATTTCCAGACTTCCTCACACCTCAGTTCAAAAACTTCTTCCATGGTCTCCAGCCTCATTTTTTCCTTCCATTTCTAACCTGTACTCTATAGCTGGGTTGCTTTTATTTTATTTATTTACTTTAAAATTTTTTTAAATTTATTTTTGACAGAGAGAGAGACAGACAGAGCATGAGCATGGGAGTGGCAGAGACAGAGGGAGACACAGAATCCAAAGCAAGCTCCAGGCTCTGAGCTATCAGCACAGAGCCTGACACGGGGCTCGAATCCACAAGCCGTGAGATCATGACCAGAGCCAAAGTCAGACACTTAACCGACTGAGCCACCCAGGTGCCCCAGCTGGATTACTTTTAAAGAAATGAGGTTGTAATTATGGTGTACCCATCAAATAAATCACACACTATCAAAAACCTTCAATACTATCACTTGTCACATAAAACTTAATCTTAATATTCTAATAGTTAAGTGCTTACATATTAATTACTATTATCCTAAAAAACCTAGACTATTTATTATTTCTAGAACCCTATATTCTCCAATATTTTTGTTATCCTTTATTTTCATTCCTTGCTTAGATAGCCATGAGTGAAAATTTTATTCTCAGCTCAGAGAATTTTGTTCATACCTCTATTAGAGTATTAGCCTAATTCTACACTTTGTTTCAGATATTTTTATACATGTGTTATCTACTCTCTTTGAAACCCATGCTTTTGAGGGCAAAGGACACTTCTGATTTATCATTTTATCCCCCATAGCATCTATCTTAAGGACTCAAAGACACAGGGAGCTTATAAATATGTATGGAAATGAACTTTATAGTTGTAGTTTCAAATAGTCCCATTTTGAAATATCACTGTTCTACTTTAAAAAGTTGTTTATGTTTTGTTAAAAAATAGTACTATTAAATAATGTTGTGAGGACTGCCTCAATTTTTGTTTCATTGTTATTATTAAATCTAGTCACTATCTAATTCTAATTTTGGAAATATGTATATAACATCCTTTCACTATAATTCATACTGGATCTGTCCATTGCTCTCTAGAGAATTTTTTTTCTTGAATACAGCAGTTAAGGGGAGGAACAACACACATATTTATGATGCTTAGATAAAGTACCATTCTTCAAATCTCAACAATGCTAGGGTAGCAGTTTGATTAGAGACCTTAGAAGTTTCCAGCCATAAAATATGGTAAGTAGTCATTTGTGAGATCCTGAAGAACAAAGCTTAGATGGTAAAAGTCAGTTACCTTAGCCTCAGTTGGACAAGGTGGTACGCTTTCTATTTTGCCCACTCGGCCAAGAAACATTTGCTTCTAAAGTGAAACATTAAGTAATCACATTCTGAAGAAGGTTTCCCATAGGTAGTCTCTGTAAAAGACTTCATGTAGGACTAGAAAGCATCCCAAAGCTCAGCCAACACAGTGACTGCCCAGAGGCTATTTTTCTCATAGGCATTTGGTTTGCTGCCTTATTAAAAGGAAGACAGTGTTAGAAATCCTGAGGGTTGAATCTTGAAGTACGCTGGGATTTCAGGGTTGAGACTGAATGGCAGCACATGAAAAACAGAAAGAACTGTACAAATGAAAATGTCCCGGCTTTAGGGAGAGTTGCCATCAGGCCAATACACATTTCCTCTTGGGATTGTCCCATGGATCCTTGAAAGGAAGATAGGGGGAAGATGGCAAGAAATCCTAGGCACAGAAATACTTATGTGATTCTGGGAATATGTTTAGAATACGATGCTTGTCAAATCCTTCCCTTGATCTTCCTCTTTTCCTGATAGGACAGTGACAAAAAGCTCCTACAAATCAGGTTTTTAGGATGTCAATACAGATACTTAGAATTAAGGACATAGGCTGGATTTCAAACATGTACTAGAAAGAAAAGTAAATCAAGGCTAAGGAAGCAAACATGATTTTAGACCCTACTTGTTTATGAACTAAAGGTCCTCCTGGTCTGGTCAGCTGTGAGCTACATCCAGTAAATCTATGCTTTACCTATCTTTGTATTCACCGTGTCTGCCATAGAGTAGACATCAGTAAGTGTTTTTTAAATGATCAAGTGAGTAAAAATAAATGAACAAATGATGATTTTCTCAGGACCTGATAGTGCTTAAGTGACATAGCTAAATCCATTTAGAGGAGTTATAAAATGAAAGGGTGGGAGGTCAGACCATTCTTGTTCCTTAGCTTTTTTAAGTAAAATATTAACATAATCATTAACATTGACTCTTGAGTAGAAGTAGATGAAGGAGATTGAGAAAGCCAACTAAAAATAGCCCTAAAATTTCTTTAATTGATATTACCATCATTTTAGACAAATAAGTGACAATGAATTTATAATGCATATGGAAAATACCACACCTTCAGGACTCTCATGTTATCAACCATAGTTATATTTCTAATATTAGACTTGCAAGGCTACAGTCCTATTTTATATATACAAATAGTATAAGACATAGAAAAGCCTTAAGGAATAACAAAGCACATGACTATATAGCTACAACACCCCCACGTTTGTAATAAAATATAAATACTTGAAGTCCCTGTGTTCATCTTCATAATTGTCCCCATGATGTATTCCCCACCTTTTTTAATGAAGGTAGTCATTATCCTAAATGTCATGTGTACCATTTCCTTGGTTTTTTTTGTAGTTCTGTATGTCTATGTGTCTGTGTGTCTTTGTGCATATAGGGGATGAGTGTGTATGTGTCTATGCATCTGTATTTATATATGATTTTGAACTTTATATAAGTAGAATTATATAGTATAAGTTCTTTTATAAAATGATTTTCCACAGTCAAAAATTGTATTAAACTTCATCCATGATCAAGTGCAAATCCAGTTTTTTAATTTTCTTTGCTGTATAGTATTTCACATGTGAATGTACCACTATTTATAATTTTTGCCCACTGAGCATTTGCACTGGGGAGGGGCAGAGAGAGAAGGAGAGAGAGAATCCTGAACAGGCTCCGCATTGCCAGCACAGAGCCCTATGCAGGGCTTGAACTCACGAAACTGTGAGATCATGACCTGAGCCTAAACAGAGTCAGATGCTTAACCGACTGAGTCACCCAGGCACCCCTGAATCCTGTCTTTTTAAAGCCAAAGTCTGAGAACACTGAAGATTATCAGATCCCTTTAGGTAGCCATCTGCTTTGGGGCCTGCTTGTTTCTCAGATTTATGTTTTCCTTACTATTTTTGACTCCTGATGCTTTCCTTGATTGTCTTATCCACTTCCATGCACTAGGTTATTCATTTCAAATTCTATTTTATATGTGCTTTGTGGTGACAGAATTTTATTAATATGTTATCTAGTGTATTACTATAAATAAGAGATTTGCTTCAAATTTGTAAAAACAAGGTTTTCTTATGACTATGTTTATATAGTATTAACACACCTGTATTCATTATACTATGAAAACTATATAATAAATTAATCCCAAACTATTTATTTTGTAGAAATATTTTTATAATATTTGCTCATGTCCCCTTGTTCATGCACTTTATAATTAAAATAAGCAAAAGCCCCCATAAACAGCAAACTTTTTAAGATTATCATTTTGTGATTATTTCTTTAGATTTTCTTTCTTAATGGAAAAATGATTTGTGAACTATTTCATTCATTGACAATCTGATAAAGACTGGTAGAGCTAATGTAGTGAATATAATTAAGGGAAAGTGATTATCAGGAGAGGCTATCTGAGCAGAGATCTGAATGTCAAGTAACTTAGTGAGATGGAAATCCAAAGGAAGCATATAGCAGGTTGTCTTAGTCCACTCAGGCTGCTATAATAGAATATCATACAGTGGGTGGCTTATAAACAACAGAAATTTATTTCTCACAGTTCTGGAGACTGGGAAGTCCAAGGTCAAGATGCCAGCAGAGTTGTTGCCTGTTAAGAGTCTGCTTCCTGGCTCAGCTGTCTTCTCTCTGTGTCCTCCTATGGTGCAACAGGGAAAGAAAACTTTTTGAAGCTTTTCTTATAAGGGCACTTAGTCCCATTCATGTAGGCTCCACTCTCATGAACTAATCCCCTCCCAAAGTCCCAACTCCAAACCATCACTTTAGGTATTAGGATTCAACATATGAATTTGCAGGGGACACAAACATTCAGTCCGTAGCACTGGTAGAGAGACAGTAGCAAAGCCTTAAGGTGGGAAGAGCTCAGGATGTTAGAAAAATAGATCTGTTGTCTGGAATGCTGTTATGAGAGCGCAAAGGCTAAATAAAGAGTTCTCCTAAGTCAGCAAGGGCCAGCTCATATAGGGCATTGAAGTACATAGAAAAGCATTTTTATTTTATTCTAATGGCTGAAAGAAGTCACTGTTCGTTTCAAACTTTCATAAAGCTGCACTTCTTCATGTTCTCCTACTTTTCTGGTTGGTTTCATTTTTATTTTGTCCTTGCGAACTTTATGCCACATCACTTTAAAGTCAAGGCTGGGTAGCTCTCATGCAGGAATCACTTTGGTGTTACACAGGCCTTGTATCCTTGGAAAGACCATGTGCTGCCTGTTTTCCTACCTTCCAATGTAGGTGTCCTGTCTAGGGAAATACCCAAGGCCACATAAAAGCAAAGTCAGGCTGGCAGGCAATGACTTGTGTAGGCAGCAGTTACAGGGAGTTTTCATTGAAGTGTAGTTGAGCATAATAATAGTAATAATACCAACTCACAGAAATTGAAAAAAACTCACAAAAAGAATAAGTACTCTAATATCTAATATGGACTGTGAATGTGACCAGTGATGAGACCCTTCAAGAGAAGTAGGCTAGGTCTAAAAGCATGAAGACTGACATATGATATTGTTGTTCTAGCATTATGCTAAGATCACAGATCTATTTATTGTATGGATATTTAGGTATTCATGATTATCATAGCACCAATATATCTTATCCTTGGCCTCCAATTTCTATTTCTTGTGTAAGCAATCTGTTTCCCAAGTTTCAAAGATAGAATTTTTTCCACACAAGAACTCGTTTTTATATTCCAGTTTCTGTACAAACCTCTAGAAATAGCAATTCTGTTACTTTTCTTCTGAGTCCCTCTTTTGCATTTCTTATATGCCAGATGAAAATATTGATGAAATCGAGAATGACGTTACTTAGAAATTTGACAACTTGGACCTTTCTCCAATTTGGAACACAGGGGCAGAAAATTATATAGCAATATATGCCATACTCCCATTGTCAGCTGATGCATAGAATTGTTCTTTGTTCGTCTAATTTATGAAAAGTCCCATCTTTTACATGGAGACAGTGAAGTGCTTTTTAGTTGTCAAAAAAAAAGTGTTATCAAGTGAAAGATACTTTAAACAATTACTCCAAATCTACAGACTGGGTTCTTCTAGCACTTTTAAGATTTTTAAATTTGTTACCTATTTTCTACTCTCATGTCCTTTGTCATCATATTTGGTTTGTAATAGACATATGTGGGAAGGCAGACACTAGATGTATGTGTGGGAGGACTGAATCTCAGTGTATTCGTTAAGCCAGAGATTTCTCCAAGTCCCAATAGAATAATTTTGAAGTCAAAATTATGAATACCTTGAACAAGGTCACCATTTTAGCTAACACCCTGAGGAGTTGCATCAGCTGAAGGTACTAGATGAATAGTCTCACAGTGGGAGTGAAATATGATACCCAAGGGGTGGTATCGGAAGTTCTAGGGGAGCATGCATAGTTTAAAAAATATACCCAAAGTTGGGGCACCTGGGTGGCTCAGTTGGTTAAAGCATCCAACTTCAGCTCAGGTCATGATCTTGTGGTTTGTGGGTTCAAGCCCCGCGTCCGGCTCTGTGCTGACAGCTCAGGGCCTGGAGCCTGCTTCGGATTCTGTGTCTCCCTCTCTCTCTGCCCCTCCCCCACTCTCACTCTTTCCCTCTCTGAAAAATAAACATTAAAATTTTTTTGAAAAAAAGTAAAAAATATACCCAAAGTTCTTCTTGTTTCCACTTGATTTCAGACAAAATCAACTTAATTAACATTAAAGGAGGGTCAAAATTTTATGTGCACCAAACTGAGATTGTCTATGTTAATCAAAAGCAGCATAGGTAAAAATAAAGATAATAATTAGGAACTTCCCTTGACTAACCCTAATTATTATATTTACCTATAACACATTTGAGTCCTACATAGTTCCTTGCAAAATTTTTACTTGTTCTTGAGAGGTAGTTCATGAGAAAATATGTGCAATATAGTGTGAGAATATTCTGTACAGAGGTACAGACTTCCACATATATCTGAAACAATTCCATCACAATGACCCACTCTTTTTTTTTCTTCCATCTATAGTTTCTCCAAGGTACTACTTTACTTGAGCCTTTATCCACCTATTAGCAAAAATGGCAATTTTCCATTGATCTGTTTAATGTGATTCATGTGGATACAAATCAGGCAATCCAAATACTAAAGGAAATCCCCTGCTTTGTAAGTTATGTGCATGCATATAATGCTTTTCATCTTCAAAGCAAGTAATAAACACTAACTAAACTCTGGGAGGGCATTATGGAATGGCAGCTCATATTTTCAGATATCCTGGGGATTACTGACCCCGTAGATTGGAGGAATCTAGATTGCACAATTACAAAGTCAGAATTTTAGCTGGAAGTCTTAGTTGTTCTTATGACGGACCTCTCATTTCACATACAGTAAAGTTTTTGTAACTATTTCCTTTACTGAACTAGGGCCACATTCCAGTGTTCTACCTTAAATTGTACTTAGGTTGCTGGTTGAAATGGAGAGCCATCTCTGCTTTCTGCTCTTCCTTTGTTTTTCATCTGTTCTCAAAAGAGATTTAAGGACAGATGGGGGGTGAAATATGTATATTGAGAATGAAGGAAATTATTTTAGAAAAAACATAGGCATGCTATTTGTCGAATGTATGGTTGGAGTACCCATGAGGTGCTAAGTAAAAACTTGGAAGTCAGGCACTAACACTGCAATCCAAGATTTCTTCTGTAAAAATACATCCATACAGATTTCTGTATTTCTGGTAATATGGCTGCCTACATATTTAACTGAACCTCTTGCCAAAAATAAAGATACCAGAGAAATAAGAAAAATCTTAAAAGCTTCAAGGTTAGTAAAGAATTACCAAAACAAATCTAAGTGAAGGTAGAATTCCAGAAAGAAAGAAGAGTGAAACTATTACATCATATGGAATTTGCTGAACCTTGATAATTGAAATTATACCTGAGGAATTTTAGAGAGCATAGGGAGCTGAAAACAAAGTCTAGGGCCTAATGAAGGTGGAGATACCGTTCCCTAATGCTGTGATCCCAGAGGATCTCTAAATCTGATAAAAGGATAAACCAGAAATAACCTACCCAAACAGAACTGCAAGAAACATTTCTTTGTTACTTTTCAGAGAAAGGAAAAACAAAAAACAAAACAAAACAAAAGGTTGTCACATCAAATTGGATCAAATGTGATTCTGCATCCCAGTGAATACAAACAAACAAATCAAAAATACCTCAAGCTTTAATTTAAATTAGATTGTTCTAATAATGTTGTTCCCCAAGCAGTTGAGAGAAGCACAGCTGATTAACTCTAGAGGAATGAACTTTCACTCTAGGCCTCAGATGATTTAACATTTTTTTTCCTAAGGAAAATGAGGAGTCATTCTCAAAATGCTACTATCAAGGAAAGTAACAAAGAACTATGAGCAAGAACCAATAGAAAGACCAAGAAGGAGAAACCAACATACAAATACTTCATACACTGGAATGATCAGGCACAGGATACAGCTTAATGATGCCTCCTATATTTAAAGAAATAAATAGCAAATTTGAAAATACCTATAAATATGTTAAATGAAAAAGCATTATTTTTAAGTCCCAAGTGACATTTGTAGAAAGAAAAATGTAATAATTGATATTTAACTCAATACATGGATTTAAACAGGGGCTTAAAATAGTTGAAAAAACCAGTAAATTATTTAAGAAAAAAAATACATCTAGAGTGCAGCACAGACTAGAAAGTATTAAACGTAAAATAAATCAAGAGGCATTTAGGCAACAGCAGGAAGTTCTAACAGATATCTAATATGAGTATCAGAAATACAGAAAATAGAGAATGGAAGAGTATCAAATATTTGAGAATATAACAATTGAAAATTTCTTTTTTTAATGTTTATTTATTTGAGAGAGAGAGAAAGCATGCACACACGCACACATGTGTGAGAGAGAGCAGGGGCAGGGCAGAGAGAGAGAGGGAGATAAAGAATCCCAAGCAGGCTCTGCATTGCCAGTTGCCAGTTGCCAGCACAGGGACTGACGCGGAGCTTGAACCCACGAACTGTGAGATCATGACCTGAGCCAAAGCCAAGAGTCGGACATTCAACCGACTGAGTCACCCAGGTACCCTGGAAATTTCTTATAATTGATACAACACACTTACTGATTTAAGATGCTGAAACCAGAGATAAATAAAAGCAAATTTTACCATCGTAACAAAAACTACAGAATATCAAAGACCAGCACATTAAAAATTCTTAAAAGAAATCAGAAAACTAGATTATTCTCAAAGAGCAAGATTTAGGTTTTACATTTGATTTATCAACAGAAACAATGACAGCCAGAAAATGGTAGGAGTGACATCACCAAATAGGTCATTCCTGACTTCTTTCCCCATCACAAGAACAACAAACAACTCTTCAAGAACAAGACAACACTGAGAGAATCTTTAGTGTACCTTAGGGGCTAAGACAACATTGTGGGGTAAAAGAAGTAGATCCTTCTCTCAGGCCAGCACAGCACCATGAAAGGTCTCCCCTGAGCCTTTGATTCTTCCGGTGGAAAAGAGAGTCCGAGGTAAAGCCAGCACCACCGTTAAAGGACATTTTGTGGGAGCCCCTACTCAGATCTCACACCACAGGGGTTGCAGGAGAATCTGTGGGAAACAACCACTGAAAATCTGACTGCAACAAAGAAGGTAGAAAGGGTTTGCAAAAACCAGTGCGTGGATGTTGGCAAACAGAGTTCATACCTGCTGCGCCCAAGTAGTGATCCTTAGTTTTGCTCATCAGCAGAACCAAGTCAGGGCTCACTCTGACCAGGGCACTTGGTGGAGTACAGATCACCCTGATTGGGATCATTAAAGGAGGAGTTTTGCTAGGCCTAGAGTCTGGTTTGCCCAGGCACAGGCAACGTGCTCAGTCACAGCCCCACCTGGGGTGAATAATGCTTCCATCCTCATCAGACCAGGAGGGCTGGCAATAACTCCTGGAAGCTGAGTGGCCCAGCAGTGCTCCAGCCCAGAGGCAGCCAGGCAGAGCTGATTACCTCCAGAGCAAAACCAGTTTCAGGTGTTGAGCATTCCAAGCCATGCACAGGCAGGGGAATTAATTCATAGTCATGGCTGAAGGTATCTTCTGGCCCCTCGCAACCAGAAAGCCTCTGAAAAATTGAGAGTAGCCTAGAGAAGCCCCTCCTATCCGGACATTGGGTCATACCCCTCAAGGAATAATGGATCTACAAAACAACCAGAAAACAATTAATAAAACTAAAAATAGAGCTACCAGCAGTTCTATTTCTGATAATATATCTCAAGATAACAAAAACACTAATTCAAAAAGATTTCTACACCTCCATGTTAATAGCAGGATTATTTATAATAGCCAAGTCATGAAAATAACCTGTGTCCATCAATGGATAAATGGATAAAGAAGTTCTGGGAGGAAATTCTGCCATTTGCAACAATACAGATAGACCTCGAAGGCATTATGCTAAGTGGTATAAGTCAGACAGAGAAAAACAAATACTGTATAATCTCACTCATAGAGAGAATAAAAAAAAAATCAGAAAAAGAGATCAGACTGTGGTTGCCAGAGTCCGGGGGGTTGAGGGAGGGGGAACTGGAGGAAGGTGGTCAAAGATGTGAACTTCCAGTGATAAGGTAAATAAATACTAGGGATGTAATGTACAATATGAAGACTATAGCTAACATTGCTGTTGGTTATATGGGAAAGCTGTTAAGAGAGCAGATTCTTAGAGCTCTCAACACAAGGAGAATTTGTTTTTCCTTTTTTTTTTTTATCGTATCTATATGAGAAGATGGATGATGTTAGCTGAACCTACTGTGATAATCATTTCACAATATAAGCCTATAAGTTTATAAGTTAAGGCTGTGTGCCTTAAACTTATACAGGATGTGTGTCAATTATTTCTCAATAAAACTGGAAAATTATTTTAAATGAAAATGTCAGAATTAACTAAGAGAAAATGACTATCCAGCTACTTATCTCTATTCAACAAGTTGTCTTTGAAAGGAGGATGAAAAAGAAAAAAAAATTAGCAAATATAAAGTGAGTGTGCTACCAGCAGACCCTCATTAACAGAAATAATAAGCAATTCCTTTGATATGCTATCAAGGAAGGGGATGTGAATGGGAGAAATCCACCATGAAAGGGAGAAGTATTTTTATCCCTTGATGCTGTTTAGGATTGCTGGCACATGGTAAGAATGAAGAGTAGACATTAGGTCAGATATTTATTTTTCTTTAACTCTTTATAGTGTTCCCCAGTAGTGCCTACATACATCATAGACTGATTCTGATGCCCTGAGGAGAAATAGAGTTAGGTATGATAAGTAACTCCCAGATGAATAGAATTTGGCCAAATCATTAGCACCTGCTAGAGCAGAAATGATTATATATATAATATATTACATAATATATTATATAATAATAAACCATTATATATATATTATATAATATATATATAATCTCCCAAACCAAATTTTCTCTTCTATTTCTTCCCAGACACTAGAGACCCCTCTGGGTATGAGGTTTCTTTTGGGGGTGATAAACATGTTCTAAAGTTGGATTATGATGGCAATTGTACAACTTTGTGAATATACTAAAAACCTCTGAATTATACACTTCAGATGGATAGATTCTACATCATGTGAATTATATTTCAAAAAAACTATTATAAAAAGTCAAATATTGACAATATTTAAATTAGCAACTTCTGTTCTTTATAAAAGAAAACTTTATAGGCAGCAGAAGTGAAAGTCATACTGTAGAATAAAATATTTACAACGCATATAAGCCACAAACGACTACTATGCAGAATATATAAAAATAGTAAAAATAAAACTGTAAAAGAAAGGCAGGCACATGATAAAACAGGAAATCCAAGTGGAATAAACATGAAGAGTTACTCAACCTTAATAACCATAGAAATGCAAAATTAAAACCAATTGAAATGAATTTTATTGTTAGATTGGCAAAAATTTGTGTCTTACCATAACACCTTTTGGCAAGAAGTTAAAGTGATGGACGTTCTTTTATGTTTCTAGTGGGAATGTAAGTCAATCTGTTTCAGTTTTTGTCGAGAGACAATACTGAGATATTTAAGAGGATAGTTGTCTCCTACATTTAATGGCTGTTTCATAGACCTATATTTCAACTTTTACATGAGGGTTAAATGAGTAGATATTTGTAAAGCACCTAAAATAGTGTCTGGTGTTCATTGAGCATGCAATAAATATTAGCTATCATTTTTTGATCCTCAAATGTAGTTTTTCTTGTGATTTGTTAGGAGTCTCAGAATATATAGCATCATCTTCCTTTCATATATATATATATATATATATATATATATATTTCCATATATACATAATATATAAATATATATTTCACTTAAGTAAATACTGAGACATAAAGAGTATTTTAACTATTGGTATAGCTCAGGTGAGGGGGATGCAGTTTGTGTCTTTATGCAAATAGACCAACTAGTAAAGAGCTGCAGAAAGAAGTTTTTCTCCCTCCCAGTTTTGGCACTGCCAAATTAGGGAAAGCCTTCCTATAGAACACATTCAACAAGAAGAAGCGAAGGGAAATGCAAGCTCCCAGCAGAACTCAGTTGAAAGAAGAAAGTGGAGGGGACAAAGCAGAACTTGCTCTGTTATTCTTCCCAAATGCAACACATAAGATAGCAAAATAAAGTGATCAGGAGAGACCAGGAGCAAGCTCAGGGTCTTGAAACCAGAGCTTTTTCTTCTAAAGTTCATTGCTATCTTTTTTGTTTTTGCTTTTTTTGGTGTTATTAGAAGTAGGCATTCATCAGGTTTTCTACTTGATGATGGAGTGTCAGAGACCCCTAGTAACCATGCTCTTTTTAAGAGAAATCTGCTCTCGCTGCAGAACTTCTGGGGTTGTTAAATGTTGATCAAACACATTGTGACTGCAGTATACTCTTACCTGCATCTAGTAGGGTTCTCAGGGCACAGTAGGCACTCAAGCCATCAACAATAATTGGGTATCATTTTGGATTTGTATAACACAGCAGTTAGCTGTGCTAGATAGTAAAGCTCAGTCACTTCTCAGCAAATTCCTTTGATTAAATAAGTCACTGTTGGATAAATGACACAATCTAAACCTGAAGAGTTAAAAAAGAGAAATATGAGATGTAAAACAGGATGAGAAAAGATACTCTCTACAGTCACTTCTAACTCTGATGTTTTTGAATGTGTATGTTTGATAGCTATTGTGCATCAAATTTCCTATTTCATTTTCTCTCATGCATGTGAATGGTTTATTGATAGGGAAAAAAAATAGAGTAGTTTTACCTAGCAACAGTAAGGGCCTAAGTAAAATTGTGACATCATTAGTATTAACAATAATTCCCCTGCTTTCACATTTCACAGAGTATTCTGAGATGATTCTGGACAAAGTTAATGCTCTATTTCAACTTCATGTATAACTTCAACTATCATCCCAGAGCCCTCTCTCAGGTAGGAAACTTGACTAACTGTATAATTCAAGTCCGAGTTTGTAATAATAGTTTTAGGAAACTGGAATTTAAAGATCCAAGTCAGAAAGAATAAAAGGTCAAGGGGCTTTCTTTGGATTTCTTTGGATTTCTCAAATCACATCTGTATCCTGTAGGTAGTTTCTTATGTTACGTATAATGAAAGTTGGACCTTGAAGTAGAAGTCCTTCTTGAAAACAATTGTAGGCAGATAGGAAGGAAAAATGGAGTCGCTGATTCATCAATCACTTGTTAGTAATTCATCTGTTAATAATTCTAATAGAGGGGTGGTTGGGTAGCTCAGTCAGTTAAGCCACTGACCCTTGGTTTCAAGCTCAGGTCACATTCTCATGGTTTGTGTGTTTGAGCCTCACATTGGGCTCCATGCTGACAGTGTGCAGCCTGCTTTGGATTCTCTCTCTCCGTCCCTCTCTCTGCCACTCCCTGCTCACTCTTTATTTCTCTCAAAATAAATATATAAACAAACAAACATTAAACATAGTTCTAAGAATTTAATAAAGAGTGAAAATAATAATTGAATAAATACATACAAAATTCAGTATAGTCATTTTTTTGTCCAAAGGAATCTCATATTAATTTGCATCAAGCTAAAAGCCCATGTGTACATTCTTTTTTTTTAGGTTTATTTATTTATTTATTTATTTTGAGAGAGAGAGAAAGAGAGAGGGGGAGAATTCTACACAGGCTCCATGTTCAGATTGGAGCACAACATGGGGCTTCATCCCACAACAGTGAGACCATGACTTGAGCCAATATCAAGAGCTGGATGCCCAACAGACTGAGCCACCCTTCTTAAAGCAATGTACTGTAAATGGCAGATAGATGTCAATAGGGCAGAAAATCCTAAGCAGACTAAATCTATGATATAAGTATATATTTTGAGGTGTATTTCTTTGCTTTAGATTAATTTTTCTTGTTATTAGTAAGATCCTTAAGAAAAGGTTTAGTGCATGACATGTTGCATGAATTAATTAACTTATAATGGACGGATGAACTTATGAAAGAGGGTAAGGTGTGGATAACCTCTAGTAACCAAAATTCTGATGGGCATATCCTGCCAAAATTCTTGCAACAGATACTTTTCCAAGTACCTCATCTTGCTATGTACTTAGGTTGGAGAAGAATGTGACCTAACCTCTATCCTTAGGAAATTCACCTTCTAACAGGAAGTTTTCTTCTAAAACTGTGTGTGGCTCCCTCATCACTGAGACCACATCTGCTCACAGCCTTCTTACACTTCTTTTCACTATTTTGGAGTAGTTCTGAAAAGCTGTCTTGGTAGGTGCTGTGGAGACTGACCAAACAGGCAAGGCTGTTTCTTTGCATTACAGATGAGTCTAAACTGAAGCAGGATGGTGGAGTGTTTTTACCTAATGGAAAATATCAGTCTCAAGAAAAAAGCATTTCACAGTGCAAGTTGCGATAAGTTGACTCCAGCACTGTCTCAGAGATTCCTTACAGAGAAGGAAGG
This sequence comes from Neofelis nebulosa, assembly GCF_028018385.1. NCBI lineage: Eukaryota > Metazoa > Chordata > Mammalia > Carnivora > Felidae > Neofelis > Neofelis nebulosa. The sequence goes on along the minus strand of NC_080791.1, from coordinate 42,107,815 downwards.
CCCTAGAGAATTACTGGATATAAGGGTAATGTGTGGTTTACTGAGTGAGTGTTGGGGGATGGGAAATTGGTATGCATTTCTTCTAAACCTAAGAATACGACAAGAACATCAAACACCCACATGCCTGAGCTATTTTTAACCAACTACAAATAATATGCCAACAGTATAATGTCTTTTTAAAAAGAATGTTCTACTCCTTCCCAGATGGCTTCATAGAAATATAGATGTTATGCAATTATCACTATGGTAACCCCATATCTAGCAGCAAGGAATCAGCTTGTCACTTATTCCTAACATTCCCTTGCCTTTTTTGAGCAACAGAATCCTAATCAATGTATCTCTCTTTTGTAGCACTACCAGAACTTTTGAATCTTGCTCATATTATTTAATCTTTGCCCCCACACTACATATACAGGCACACACACACACACACACACACAGGCACAATATTAAAGTTAAAGCCATAGTGAGGATTTCATAATTTCATTTAATTTTCAAACAAATGAGTTATCTATTCTGGAATCTCCCTCGACTTTGCAAAGAGCAGTCAATAATTGATTTGCAGAATTGCTAAACTAATGTGTAATTCCAGTATTCAACAGATATGAGCTTTAGGAACATGATTGCTGGTGTATCAAGAAAATACTATACATGTATTTTCATTGTAGCAGGCTGGTCTGGCACCAATGTAGGATTAACTGAAAGAAGCTGCAAATGGAAATATCTACCTAGATTTATTAGGATACTTTGTCAGCTGAGTCTAGCACCCATATAATGTGCTTAGGAAAAACTTTGATCCTTTAATTTTGTCTTCCATACAGGCAATAGTTATAGCATGTCTTTTCTATTATTATACAGAAGATGTAAATATTCAGGTGATTGCTCAACTTGGATCAGATAACTCTTTTGAATTTACGCATGTCCATGGGCTTCTCTATTCTTCATCCATTAGCCCATGCACCCACTTCCTTTTTGTCATAACTCAGCTGGTTTATTCATTATCTAATGCTGTGTAGTAATTATCCTGAAATGTGATAGCCTAAACCAACTAACATTTATGACCTGACATCTTCCCTGGGTCAGGTAACTGGCTTGGCCGGATGCCTCTGACTCAGGCTCTTTCGAAGGTTATGAGTGTCAGCCAGAGTTAAAGTCATCCCATGGCTCAGCCAGAGAAACCGTCTTCAGCTTCACTAACATGGCTGTTGATAGCCTTCAGGTCTTCACTGGTTGCCGAACAAAGAATTCAGTTCCTTGCCACATGGACTTTTCCATATAACTACGTACAACATCACAGTTTGTTTCCCCAGAATGCAGGAGGAGAGACAGAGATCAATCAACTGATGTTGAGAGATGAGAGAGAGAGAGAGAGAGAGAGAGAGAGAGAGAGAGAGAAACTATGAACAGATAAAAGGAGCAGAATCTTTTTTCAACTCAGTGTCAGAAGTGACATTCCATAATTTTTGCCCTGTTCTATTAGTTAAAAGAGAGGCACCAGCTCACACTCAAGGGGAGGGTTATACAAGGCTATGGATACCAGGAGGCAGGAATTATTGAGAGCCATTTTGGAGGCTTCCTACCACAGATGAATTCTGAGATTACAAATCTGAATGGGCATTCCATTTTTTTTTTTTTTTTAAATTTTTTTTTCAACATTTTTAATTTATTTTTGGGACAGAGAGAGACAGAGCATGAACGGGGGAGGGGCACAGAGAGAGGGAGACACAGAATCGGAAGCAGGCTCCAGGCTCCGAGCCATCAGCCCAGAGCCTGACGCGGGGCTCGAACTCACGGACCGCGAGATCGTGACCTGGCTGAAGTCGGACGCTTAACCGACTGCGCCACCCAGGCGCCCCGGGCATTCCATTTTAAATGTATGTCTCTCAAAAGAAGAGTGAGAGTTTCCTAAGGAAATTACATAATGTATTCTCTGCTTAAATATAAACGATTTAAAAGTTATCTGATGTTCATTTTAATCTTGCTGTCACCATCCTCAGTACAATCAGTGAAGTTAACTAAAATTTGATGCTTGCATACGGTGATTCTCATGTGTAGAGAAAATTAATTATGTCTCAGAATCTGATGTGAGTAATGAAAGAATTTTGAGTCAAAATTATCTTAGATTCTAAAAATCTTCCAATATAAAACATGATTTTACTCTCTATCTGGAAGAGTGAGCAGTTATAGAGAAGACGAACATGGAATAGTAAGGGATGAAACAAATGTGTCCACTTAGCCAAATGAATCGAGCAATATGGTTAATCAATAGGGCTCCTAATGCCACAGATTAATCATCTTTTATCCTATCCCTAAAGCTTATGAGTTTCTCTTTGAGGTTTGATGTCCATAGCAGATATTAATTGGAGCCACCAAAAAACTAAGAAAGATTGAATTCATTTAAAAAAAATCACATTTACTCTGTAGTTCTCCTCCACTCTACTGGGCTGGAGAGAAGTTATATATCATTCAACTGGGGCCAACCTCCCCCTTTCTAGAATTATAAAAATGCCCAGAGGTTTTAAATAGCCTAAAACATATAGGGGATCCCCTCTGGCCTGGATCCACACTGGTGACCATTCATGTATTCATTTCTCCAAGCTGTATCAGGCCTTGGAAAGTAACTGTATCTGTGAAAATCTAAATCCGAGTCAAGGCAGGAGGTCCCAGTAAACGGAGTTCAGTCTCCTAGGTAAAACCACTCAGTGAGTTCCTTCTGAGACACTCACAGTTGAAAGAATGAGCCAGTTTTAGTCTCAAGGGACAATGGCAGCTTGGAACACTTATTCCTTATTTTCCAAGTCCAGAGATAATAAGCATCTCCCTAATTCTCCCCCAGGCCCCACTCTCCATTAACACAATTCTGCTCTTTTTCACATAAATACTTCTTGACTTTGGAACAAAGGAAATATCACCTTTTTCAAGTATTGCTTTATTCGAAAAAACATGGATTTCAGTTGGTAAGGACAGGAAGTTAAAATAACCATCAGTTTTTCTATGGCAATATGACCAAAACGCAAATTAACATGCTTATAAATTTTGCTATCACACACATGAGATAAAATACTCCATCCTGGCGTGCCTGAGTGGCTCAGTCGGTTAAGTGACCAACTCTTGATTTGGATCAAATCATGATCTTCAGATTCGTGAATTTGAGTCCCGCCTCCAGCTCTGCGCTGGCAGAATGGAGCCTGTTTGGGATTCTCTATCTCTCCCTCTCTCTCTCTGACCCTCCCCTGCTTGTTCTCTTTCTCTCTCTCCAAATAAATAAATAAACATTAAAAAAAAAAAAAGATACTCCATCCTGTCATAGTGGCTGGACACTTACCATCAAGTATGACATTTTTCAGTAAGTTATACAAGAGTCAGGCTAATCTGTACCTAAGATAATCACACCACCATTTACTGGGGTAAAAGGAAGCCTGGCTTGTCCCCAGATTTACGGTATATAACACCCTTCTCTAAACCTCTCCTAGTGTAAGTGATCCAAAAGCCTCCAAGTCTGGCTATCTCTCAAATACACTAAAGCGCCGAACCTTGGGAAAGAAAGAAATAGCAAAGAGAATTAGAGAGAAATGTAAGAGGGACTCTTACATTGTTGTTGGCACTTGCTCAAAATTGGAGGCATCCTTGGCATTTTGCTTTTACATAGTATAGTTAAAAATGAATCCATAAGTATGCCTTATGGAGTAATTCTGACAGAAATGTATGTTGCCATTGGTTAACCTTCCAAGCACTCTTTTCTGGCCCAGCTAGAAAAATCAATTGTATTTGTTACCGTGGCACTGGTACATCACAATAAAGTTTATCAAATAAGAAACTTGTTCATTCCAATCTGGCAGTTATTCATGCCTTCCTATGTTGCTGGTGATACCTGTCAAAATATAATTATTTTTTAGCCCTTTTTTTTTTTTCTTTTATTTGTGCATTCTGCAAGGCTGGAGGGGCAGCAAACATACTCTGAGCATCACAGAAATGCCAGGGCCTAGTTCATAGTAGCTAGTCAGTAAATATTCGTTAAAAAATTATTAGAGGTGAATATGAAATATAAAGGCTGGGGGGAGGGGCACCTGGTTCACTCAGTCAGTTAGGCATCCCACTCTTGATTTCAGCTCAGGTCACAATCTCACAGCTTATGAGTTCCAGCCGTGTGTTGGACTCTGTGCTGACAGCTCAGAGCCTGGAGCCTGCTTTAGATTCTGTGTCTCCCTCTCTCTCTGCCCCTCCTCCATTCCCTCTCTGTCTCTCTCTGTCTCTCTCTCTCAAAAATAAAAACATTTAAAAACGTTTTTAGGGGCGCCTGGGTGGCGCGGTTAAGCGTCCGACTTCAGCCAGGTCACGATCTCACGGTCCGTGAGTTCGAGCCCCGCGTCAGGCTCTGGGCTGTTGGCTCGGAGCCTGGAGCCTGTTTCCGATTCTGTGTCTCCCTCTCTCTCTGCCCCTCCCCCGTTCATGCTCTGTCTCTCTCTCTGTCCCAAAAATAAATAAAAAACGTTGAAAAAAAAATTGAAAAACGTTTTTAAAAATAAAGGCTGAGGGGAAACAATGTAACAAATCTGCTCTTTAAAGGCTTTTCTGTACTAAAACAAAGCCAAGTAAATGAAGTTGAAAATCAGGACATTTATTCCCTGCCCCTCCCATTTTTTATTGCATTTTGCAACAACTACGATTTTATCCTGTGCAAAGTCGTAAGTTTTGTGAGTTTTTGAATTAATATTGGCTGGATTCAGGGCCTTCCTCCTGCCATTTAGTAAATATTTGACTTTGGGCAAGTTACTTTTCCATATTAAGCCTCATTTTTCTTACTTCTAAAATGTGAACTATAGCAGTAACCCCATAGAACTGTCCTGAGAATGAGAAAGACAATTTTCTTAACAGCACTCAACATGGTGCGTACCACATGGTAAGTCGTTAATACATAACAGAATAGCAGCTATGATAATATTTTCATTTCACTCTATGGTCATGGACACAGGCTGTTCGTACTGCTTTTTTCTCTCCCAAGAAAACAATAAGGCTCCAATGAGAGACGGAAGTAGCAGCCAGTAGGGGAAAGGGACGCAAAAAAATTGCATGCAGTACAATACTTCTGCTCTTGTATGTCTAAATGGTCTGAAAAGCCATTAGCCAATAGGCTACCCCTCTGGGATAAAGAGGCCCCCACCTAGTGGCCTGATTAGGGAATACATTGTAATGGTATCTATGCACCTTGACCAAAACCCGGGGTTTGTTATAGCAACGTGTCTCCTAGCCCAAATCTATAACATTGTCATTAGTATCATGGTAAAAATAAAAACAACTGTCAATCCCAGAGGACCATCTAGTTCCAGGCTCAATTCTGCAAGATGAGTTTACTATTTACAACTTTAATGGAGAAAACTGATGCTGAGCAGGTTATGTAATGCTCCCTAAATCATTCAGATAATCAGTAACAAAGAATGAACAATAGGCTTTTCTGTCTCCAAGGTCTATGCCCTCAGATTCAGTCACTTAGCCTATAAATATCACAAGGAGGAAATAACATTCCCATGTACCTGACATAAAGTTTGTTTCCCTCATTTGTATATGTTTAAGCATCTCTGTGTTTTTGGTATCATATTTATCTACGTAAAGTTAAAGTCTTTTGCTGAAAAGACTTTAGCTTAGTTAATTGGAACATCCTCTAAGGTCAGATTTAATTTCTCATATGCCAAAACTGGTGTCATCTTCCAGGGGCGTGGTTCTCTAACTGTATCAAATTTCTTCCCATTTTGTAAACTTATCATGCTTTGATTTTTTTTTTTTTTATCTTAGCACAGGTGGCTCCTTCTGCTAGAATCCCATATTTACCTTGCGGACATGTCTGCTTCCTTTCTTTTTTTAAGATTCATGACAAGAACCTCTTTAAAGCTTTCTAAGAATTCTTACTCCACTCCAAGCGGTGAGGTACTCCTCTATAACTTCACCTCACCTCCTACAAATCTCAGCTCTGCTATTTCCCTGGTTTCATAACACTTTTTTTTTACATGTTGCTCTCCTGCTTTGCTACACTAGACTGTAATCTTAAGAGAAAGTTTCATCTTTGCTAGAACTTCTTGTTGTTCCTTATAGGGCTTGATATGTGGCATATGCTCCATTAACATTACTGAATAAATCATCATCTTTATTAATAAATATAATCTCTTATTTGCATTTTTCTTCTCCTCTTATAGATGGCTTCTCCAGAATTTAAGAAAGCTATCTATGCCACTTTTTGACATTCTGTGCCTGTCCCTAACACAGGACATTTTCTGTGACGTTATCTAACACCTGGCCTGAATCATGTCTGAAGCCATAGGTTGCCTAACATAAATCAACATTTCACTTTTAAGATTCAGGAAAGTACAAACTGCTGTTAGAAGTAGCCACCTTGTACTAAGTACCTCCTCATTTCTTTTAATAACCAGTCACCCAAGGAAGTGAGTGATCATACTGCCTTTAGTTTTTCAAAAGCTTCCTGATAGTATTGATCCAAGCACGAGCAGATGGCTTCTTACAAATAGACTCCAGGTGGAACGATATTAGCTTATTTTTAATCATTCCTCTTCTAAATATGTTGTGTTTTTTTCTTTCGCAGAACAAAGAATTGAATCAATTCCAGACTGTCTGGAGCCAGTAGAACTTAGGGAACTGATGACTGCCAGGACATGGATTTTAATACATCTTTATATATACTAAATATATATATTTAATCACATATAATATGATTTGGTTGAAAATAATTTCATAAAAATCAACCTAATATCATGAAGACAATATATTGCCATCCCTAACAATCAAGCCTGTCTCTAAAGAGGTGTTCTAAGAACAAGATTATTGTGACTGATACTGATAGGTGAAGAGTTATCCTCACCACATAGCCTCAAAGATTATTATTTAAAAAAATTAATGTGTATTTATTTTTCAGAGAGGGAAGGACAGAGTACAAGTGGGGGGGGGGGGGGCGAAGGGGGCAGAAAGAGAGGGAGACACAATCTGAAGCAGGCTCCAAGCTCCGAGCTGTTAGCACAGAGCCCGATATGGGGCTCAAACCGAAAAACCACAAGATCATGACCTGAGCCAAAGTCAGATGCTTAACCGACTGAGCCACCCAGGAATCCCTATTTTTTTTTGTTTATTTACTTATTTTGAGAGAGAGGGAGAGAGGGAAAGAGAACAAATCCCAAGCAGGCTCCACACTGCTAGCACAGAGCCCTATGGGGGCTCAAACTCATGAACTGCGAGTTCATGACCTGAGCCAAAATCAAGAGTCGGATGCTAAACCGACTGAGACGTCCAGGTGCCCCTAGTCTGAAAGATTATTAAGCATATATTTGGTCAAGCACTTGATAACATTCACTTACTTAGTTATTCCTTTCCTCCTTTCTTCATTCATTAAATAAATCTAGGGGATATTCTAATGACGGGGATAAAATGACACACAATATGCACACTGACTTTCAGTGTGATGCCATTGTACTGTGTGCATGGGTATAAACAACCACAGTGCAGTGTGAACAAATGCTTGGATAGTCCTCTGTAGGCAGAGCCATGCCAGTCCAGTCGAAGGCTTCATGGTGGAGGTGGTACCTGACAAAGAAGATGACTACAGTGTGATTCCCTTCTAATTTCTAAGAGCCCAATGCTCCATAATTGCCGAATTTGTAAATGAGGTAAACGCATCATGACATCAGAGAAAAGATGCCTTCCCTGGAAATACAGGGGTTAGAAAAGGAAGGTATCCTAGAGAAGGGGACGCTCCCATATGTTGTACAGGAGGATCAGGGATCAGTCAGGCAAGTGTGGTGTAGAAAAGCATTCTAAGCCAAACCATAACTCAGCACGGGAGAAAAACAGGGTGTCTGGAAAGCTGCCAGCCTTTAGACTTGGCTGGTGAACCCTAGACTGGTACTTCCTGCTATGTGCCACCCAACTTTATCCCTGCTGCATTCCACAAGTTGATGCTTCTGATGAATGCTGCAGCCAGGGCCAAATATGGAAACAGCAGAGCTTTGAAAGTTAGCTCTGTTATTTATTATTTGATTGACTTTTGACAAATGACAATTTCCCCAAATTTCTCCATCTGCAAGGTGAGGATAAAGGTGGTCAGCATTCCTTCCATGTGTCCTTTCAAAGTGGTTACATTAATTTAAAAAATATAATTTATGTGAAAGAGCTATGCAAATTACCATTCAAATGTTAGTAACGTTTCTTGGATTCAAAAATAAAGTGAAGAATTAGAGCTAGTGGAAATGTCAAAGAAGAAAAGGCGGGAAGGAGTGAGGAGCAAAAAATAATGTGTAAATGGTATCTCAGGGCACTATATATACTCTAATATTTACAAGACTGCTCTGCAGATATTTTCACCATTCTGAATCCTCGATGTCTCAGAGATTGATTGAGGCCCTGTATTACACTGTATCTTCAACGTACTGTAACAGAATGAGGCTAAGAAAGGTAGCCTAAAGTTCAGTTTTTTCTTTAAATTAATGCTATGTCTCCCTCCTCTAGTTGGTGTCAGGGATTTTTGCTGTCACACTAGCTTTGTCAGACAATAATAAAAACTAAGCTATCCATTGGGGCACCTGAGTGGCTCAGTCAGTTGAGCATATGACTCATGATTTTAGTTCAGGTCACGAGCTCATGGTTCATGGGTTCGAGCCCTGAGTGGGGCTCTTTGCTGATTGCGCAGAGCCTGCTTGGGATTGTTTGTCTCCCTCTCTCTCTGTCCCTCCCCCACTCAGGAATGTGTGTCTGTGTGTCTGTGTGTGTGTGTGCGTGCCCTCTCTCTCAAAATAAATAAATAAACTTAATTTAAAAAAACATGTTATTCATACATCATTTGGCCCTTGTTGAAAGTTCAGATGATGCATGAATAATGCGTTCTTACTATCATATTCAATGATATTCATTCTTCTTGATTCAAAAATGAAAAAAGCAGGAAATGGTTTCTATTTTCTATTACTGCTTGTTTGAATAAAGAAAATGCTAAGGCTGGAGAGTATCACAAACCATACTGGGGATAGTAGTTTACCAGAAATACCTTTTCCTTTCTATGAGAAAGTGAACTAAATATAACTAAAAACAAATACATACATACATAGATATATACATACATACATACATACATAAAGAGGTAGGGAGGGAGGGAGGGAGAGAGAGAGAGAGAGAGAGAGAGATCCCATATCTTAAAATATATTTAAGAGAAGGAATAAATAATTGAATAAATAAATAAATAAACAAATAAATAAATAAATAGGGAAAGGTACGCAGGGAGAGGGACAGAGAGACAGATATTCCATATCTTCAAATATATTTAAGAGAGGGAAAAAAATCACAGGGAGTTGCAAGGAACTTAGGAATGTCAAAAAATGTATTTACTTCCCATGGAAATTTGGTCTATAAATAACTGTGCTGGCAGTACTATTTTAACATCAGGTACAGAGCTGCAGAAAGTGTGTTTAAGGGACTGGGAAACTAAATTCTCATTTGTAAAATTTGAGGCTGGTGGCATGATATGCTCAATCAAATTAATCAAAGATTCAGGAGAATGCTGTCTTCCAGTGAGGTCTGTTGAGGCTATGCTCCCAAGGCTTGTCTTTGCTATAGCATCTCTTCTCCACTTGTATTCACATAGGCTGGCAGGGCCCATGGGATGAGTGAGGTGATTTTATTTAATGTTGTCGTTCTACCCCTCCTCACTGCAAGACATTTAAAAGACATTGAAATGGTTTCACTAAGTATTTTATGCAATCTCCCACTGTAAATTATTCTCCCTGAAATTTTGTCTCTATAGAAAAATCTTGGAGCCAGAAGAGAATGTTACAAAGAGAAAATAGGTAACCACTGCATTAAGCAACTTTTCCTTAAATGTAATTGAAAATCTGAAGATGAGTATTTAATGTTCAGATCTATGTTTTCTTTGGTTCTTTTTTTGCAAATAAACGTATTCAATGCTATTTATTTGCATAATAATGGCCACTAAAATTTAATGATCAGCTATTATACGCTAAATAATATGCTGGCTTTTTTTTTTTCAGTGTTTTTAAGTTTATTTATTTATTTTGAGAGAGTGGTTACACAAGCAGAGGAGGGGCAGAGAGAAAGAGAGGAGGAGAGATAATCCCAAGCAGGCTCTGAGTTGTCAGCTCAGAGCCTGACATGGGGCTTGAACTCATGACCTGAACTGAACTCAAGAGTCAGATGCCAACCACCCAGGTGCCCCTAGGTAATATGCTGGCTTTAAATGAAGTATCTCATGTAATTTTCTGAGGTCCTATAATGTAAGTACTATCACCCCTTTTATCCAAACAAAGAATATGAGACTTTGAAAGATTAAGTAATTTGAGCAAGTGCCACGCTGAGCAAGTGATGGAGGGTTTGTAACTCATATGGCCTGACTTCACAAATAACCGGACTTCAAAGCCAGTGTTAACTCATGTGGTTTGCCACCTCCATCAACCTTGTTACTACCCTTTAATTCCTGGCTACTGGTCCAGTTCATCCTACTGGTTGAGTCATGAAAGGATTCTCAGGTGACACAGGAATACCTAGATTCAAGGGGTGCTGTGAGAGTACCAATCACTGTTCTGTCTCATAAGTCCGTAATATGTGTAGTTCTAGATTTCTTTGTAGGACTAATTCACAAGTTCACTTCATAAAATATTGTCTCCAAACCTGCTACCAAAGACTTCCATAGATGCCCAGAATTCTCCTTCCCTTCTACCAAAAACTGTAACAGGCTATATAAAACAAACACGCTTACCTTTCCTGTTCCATGACCCAGAATGGTTTTATTGCCTGAAATACGTTCGTGCAATGTTTTAGCTATGTTCCTGACATTTATAAGCTGTAGAGACCTCTAATGCAGTCACCAAAGAACTTTTTGTTGAAAAAAAAAACCCTTGTGAATAAGTAAGAAAGATAAGAACTTGTATCTTTTATATATTTCTTTCCTAACCTGCCTTTGAAGTTGCTCACTTGGCCTAAGAAATCATAACTTTTAGTTTGAATAATATCAGAATAGGAGATTCCATTTCTCAGAACTCCATAATCTCTGCCCATCTCCGTGAATAGCCACCACATAGGGAGTTCTTTCCAACTCCAGAAAATGTGATACTCTGCCTACATTATGAAACTTAAGCCTCAAGACAACTCCATGAGTGAGATGATCTCCATTTTAGGCAAGAAGGACCTACAACAAAAGGGATTCTGTGTCTCAGTTACGGTTAAATAGCTGAGATTGGTTTTTTAATCATTGCACTTTTACTGTTTTGTTGTTGCTGTTGCTCATTCATTTTTGAGAGAGAGAAAGAACTGGAGTGGGGCAGCTGCAGAGAGAGAGGGGGACAGAGGATCTGAAGTGGACTCTGTACTGACAGCAGAGAGCCCAATGTGGGGCTCGAACTCATGAATTCATGAGATCATGACCTGAACTGAAGTCAGATGTTCAACCCACTGAGCCACTCAGACACCCCTGTCCTTTCTTTTTTTTTAAATTTTTTTTTTCAACGTTTTTTATTTATTTTTGGGACAGAGAGAGACAGAGCATGAACGGGGGAGGGGCAGAGAGAGAGGGAGACACAGAATCGGAAACAGGCTCCAGGCTCCGAGCCATCAGCCCAGAGCCTGACGCGGGGCTCGAACTCACGGACCGTGAGATCGTGACCTGAGCTGAAGTCGGACGCTTAACCGACTGCGCCACCCAGGCGCCCCACCCCTGTCCTTTCACTGGTAACACATGTTCCCAACCACACTATTATACTCTCTCTCTACTGCTGCCACTTGAGTCTTTAGATATTTTTACTAGGAAAACATAAATGAAATGTATATTCATAATTCCTTTATAATACACTTTAGTGCTTCTTGAAAAAGTTCCATATATATATATATATAACTTTCTAATATAATGACCAGAGATCTGGGATGGGATCTGGGCTCTTTAATATTCATTTGGATAAAATTGGTTGGAAATTACCTAGAGTTAAAATTATTGAATCTGGAGTTAAAAATAGTGTATCCTTTTCTCATTTCACTTTACATTCTGCATAGTTGATAACAGCTTCACATAAATTAAAGGGAACCCTGGAGTCCCACCCTCACTGCTGACAGAGGCAGAGGAATGCCCCCTGTTCCTTTGTGTTATCACGATTACATTTGAAAATGTTGCCTGAAGTCATGTTGACAAAGCCCAGACATTGATAGTGGCTTTCTCCTTCCAGATGTGCAGACTGCAGAGGTCTACTGAGAATAGACTTTTTTGTTGCTGTTACACAAGAGGAAGGACATCTCACACTCCTTAAAGCTATTAACAAACACCTAAGCCCTAACATAAATGCCTTGTCAACAAAGACTCACTAATCTCACTTTTTTAAGGTTTATTTATTTTGAGAGAGAGAGAGAGAGAGAGAGAGATTAGGGGAGTGGTGGAGAGAGAGAGGAGACAGAGAGAATCCCAAGCAGGCTCTGCACTGTCACTGTGGAGCTCGATGTGGGGCTCGAACCCACAAACTGTGAGATCAAGACCTGAGCCAAAATCACGAGTGGGATGCTTCCCCGACTGAGCCACCCAGACACCCAACTAATCTCACTTTTGAAAAATGTTTAAGAAAACTGAATGCAAGCAATTCTGTGTATCTATGATGCCCAAAGCAAGCATGAGTTAATAGGTTGATCATTGAGAATTCTGCTTGTCTTTCTATTAGGATGATTTCAAAATTAAAGACCGTGCTTCTCACAAAGATCGCTCTATTGTTTTTAAATATCCAGTGAAGAACTTTTCTCTCCTGGAGATACTTTTATATATCTGATACTTCCTTAGGATTCCAGACACATCTTTCCCACTCTGTGAAACACAGAGCTTCAATGCCCCCTACACATTAACATGTCTAAAGCTAAACATCAGACTTTGTCCCAAGCTAGAAACTTTTCCTATGTTATGTATTGATCATTGGGAATCACTATTCTTCAGTAATATAAGTTGTAAGTACCTCTAAATATTCCTTTATGCCTTCAATCATTTCTTCCATTCAGAATATACTTGATTTCTTAACATATGCTTCACACTCTTATTTGGTTATTTGGGGCTAACAGAGTGAAAAAATAAATAAAAATTAACAAAAAAAAATGCTTACCTCATTGAACACATTGTAGTTGAGGGAGTGAGACAATGAATTTTAAAATATATAAAATATCAGCTGGTGATAAAAAGCTGTGGAGAAAAATGAAGCAGGGAAATGAGATACACGTGCTAGGGTAGAGTTTACAGACCTGGATGAGGCAGGATCTGGATCTCAAGGGCTCCCAGCGGTAACTGCTATCAACTAAGCTAAAAGACAGTGAATTTGATCTGTTGGTTCCAAGGCAAATGGCGGTAGCGAAGCATGTAGATTGGGGAACATAGCGGGGCAGTGATTCGAGCAGCTTCCTTTTCAGACTTGCCAAAAAGGACTTGTGAAACCAGTTATTTGGATCCCTACCTGATTTATCCAGAGCAAGTGGAGGCCAAGAGCTCACTAAGAACTTCAACAGCCAGAATCATGGGGTCCAGTGAGGGCGGCAGGGCACAGCTGCTCATTTCAGGCTTACCAAACTCCTTTGATTCTATGTCTCTTACCACAACTATTTTATAATCCCAAATTCCAGGTTCAATGAAGTGCCTCCTAGTTGTTTTTTCAGATTTCAAAGTAGAATGGGGGTAAAAACCACAAACCATCCTGTTACACTGAAACTATTAACTCTTAGTATAACCCATTAGAAGGAGAGATCACAATGCAGGAACAGTGTGTTGTTCAACATTTTATCCTCTATACCTGTCTTAGAATAAAAGTGAGTAACTATTTGACTTACCCCATGGGATAGGCTAAACCATTGCCCTCAACACGTTCAGCACTTAGTCCTTGCCTGTGGAGACTAAACTCCTTAACCAGTCCTCCAAACATAAATCAACAGTGTTCCTGGCCTGACTTGACTCCTATTGTATTATTCCACATAAACCACATTCCAATCATATTGAACTGACTTCTGTTCCCTAAACACAATCAGATATGTTTTCAGCTCTGTATTTTGCTCAAGTTCTTCTGTGAGCTTGGCATATATCATCCCTCTCACTTCCAATATGTCATTTTTATTTACTACTGTAAACCAACTCCAGTTTTTTGTTGTTGTTGTTGTTTTCTATAGAGTTTTCCTGAATATCTATTGCACTCACCTGTCATTAACCATTTCCTTCCGTGGGCACCTACGGACTGATGTGAGCGAACTTATTCTATCACACTGCGATTGAAAGTAGTTGTTTGCATAATTGTCACATTTAGAGAAACGCTGTCTCTTATTTGTCAGCAAATCTTTTTTCTTCCCTGCTTCTCCTAGGTCTCAGGGGAATCAAGTCCACTGTAATATGAGAATGACTGGCAGAACTCCAGAAAAGAAAAAAGAGAGAAAGAAATAACAGATTGAGGATTTGTTGGTGGAGGCTGCCTTACAACTAAACAGAATCTCTATTGAATTTTCTTCTTTCAACAGCCTGAAAGACTTGGAGGAAGGAAGGTACTCTTGGAGAAGATTTTTAATAAGGTTTGATCCCAGATCAGGCATGTAAAGAGAGTTCTTTTTTTCCTTCCTTTGTTACTTATATTACATAACAAAACAAAACAAAACAAAACAAAACAAAACAAAATGTCAGTGTCTAACAATAGAGAAGAGTCAAGGGCATGCATGGATTATGAAGAGAATTTGAACAAAAGTGTACATTCTGATAGGTAACAATATTAATTTTATTTTATGTGGAAAAATATATGTACTGAGTATAAAAATAGTTACTTTTTGAATCTTCATTAGTAGACATTACATTTTGTCATTAATATACATATAGTCTCAAATAAATGAATGAAGACTCTAATAAAATAGAGATAACAAAGGTAAGTAGCTCCAGAAAGTCTATTATTTTCATGAAAAGAGCATTATGCTAGTGTATGTATACAGGGAAATACATTTAAAGATAGAACAGTTATGTAATCTGACATCAGTACCCATGGCAATGTGTAAGGAAATTGGCCAATTTCTTGGATGAGGCCAAGACCTACAGTGATACCCCTAAAGTACTCTAGTTAGGTCTGGCCCCGAAGTTAAACCAGTTAAATGTTTTATGAAATTCTGTTGTTATTGGCATTGTTCGTGATGTTTTCTAGGTGATTCAAGAAGTTTTAACTACAACAATGCATTGCAAATATTTCACAAATCTCTGCCAGCAGACCCTGCACTTTTCAATTCCCTCTGCCATTTCTTCCACAGGTTCTGTTCTTCTTTTCTCCAACACTGCATTTCCTAAACCCACCCCTAGAGACTTCCTAACCATCAGAAAGAAAACCAGTCAGCACTTCTTGAATACTTACTACATGCCAGGATCTGCTAAGTCATTCGCAGATATAAGCTCATCCCTTTGGAAATGGCTTTGATGGACCAACTTAAAACAATTTTCCTTGTCTGCTCTTCAAGTTTCAAGTTAAAATATTCTTTGTGATAACATTTCAACAATCAGTACAAAATTAACTCTAGGCTATTATATATCTCATATCAGCAATATAAACTCACGAGCTTAATGACCCTAGATATGTAACATAAATAAGTGAAAGAATACCATATTAAGGTAATGAGTGTTAGTGACAATGGTGAACTGGAGGGTGTGTGCTTCAGATACAGGCACTGAAATTCAAATTTATATTTTTGAACCACTGTATAGATTATAATGTAGACTAATAGGTTCCTAATTTTTTAATGAGAGTTGATAGTTATTATTATCATAAGGCAAAGTGAGATTTTTAATTAAATATTTTGTTTTAGAATAGTTTTAGATTTACTGAAAAGTTTTGAGGATAATACAGAGTTCCTATGTAGCATCAGCCCAATATCTAACTCTTGTTAACATCTTATATGCATATGGCACATTTGTAAAAACTAATAATTAGATATTTTACTTATTATTACTAAATTACATACTTTATTCATATTTTCTTATCTTTCACTAGTGTCATGTTTCTGTTTTAAGATCCTGTAAGGTTATACATTTAGTTATTGTATCTGTTTAGAACCCTCTAGACTAAGATCTTTTCTCATATTTTCCTTGTTTTTTGATGACTCTAGATTTTTGAAGAGTACAGATTAGGTATTTTGTAAAATGTCATTCATTTTGAGTTTTTTTTTCTTTTTTCTTTTTTTTTTTTGTGGTTAGACTGGGGTTATGGGTTTTTGTGTGGAAGAACACAGATAAAGAGTACCATTCTCATCACATCACATCAAGGGAGCATACTATCAATATGATTGATCATTGTTGACATCAACCTACATCTCCTACCTGAGAAAGTATTTGTTAGACTTCTACACTGTAAAGAAAGTTTTTCTCCCCTTTCCATATTGTACACTTTGGAAGAAAGTCACTCTTAGGGAGTTCACTCCTTAGGGAGACCATCTTAAGGGGCGATGAAGTTCGACTCCACCTCCTTGAGGGAGAAGTACCCACGAAAATCATTTGGAATTCTTCTGTATAGGATATGCGTCTATCCTCCCTCACTTACTCATTGATTCAATTGTTATTAACATTAATATAGACTCATGGATACTTATTTTATACTTTGGGTTATAACCCAATATGGTTTTATTTATTATCTTGCTCAAATTGTTCCAGCTTTTGTCCCTGGAGTCTCTTCTAGCTGTGTTCTATGTCTCTTTGACATATATCCATCATTTTTGGTTTGATTTGGCTTGATTTGATTTTGGTTTGATTTCATTACTTTTTGTACTAAAAATGCCCCAGGCTCATCTTGTATATTCCATGCCCCAGACCTAGAATCAGCCATTTCTCCAAAGAGCTCAGGTTGCTTTTGTTGGAGAATGGTACTAGAAACCAAGATCTGGCCACTGGATGTGTTCACTTCATATACACGTACTATAATTTTGATATTCCACTATATGAATCTGTAGTATGCTAATTATGTGTAAATATTGATGTCTCTAACTCCAATCCAGTACCACATGATTCATTCTAGTATTCCTCCTTGCCTATTTGTAACTCGCCACTCTTACAAGGAGAATCTTGGCTCCTACCACAGACCATACATTAACTTTTTTGTTCAATCCAAGTATCCATATATAGTGGTTTCAAAATTTTTAACATGTATCGCCATGGGAAATAATGTTACCAGTTCGAGTAAAGTGCAGCTGTATAGTTTCTTTTGCCTTTAGTTTTACAATTTTCACTAATTTTCAAAGTTACTTAGGTCAGTACATTTTACCCTTCTTGCTTCAGTGAGCTTATGTCATGAATTTTTAATAAGGATGGATTCTTTCCTCAAAGTCTGTGTTCCATCTTGAATCCCTAGATCTCCTCATTTATTTTTAAAATTTATGAATGTTAAGGTTCACTCTTGTTGGTGTAAGAATTGTGGGCTTTGACAAAAGGAGGGTCATGCCTCCACCACTGCAGTATCACAGACTAATTTCATTGCCCTAAAAGTTATCTGTGCTTTATCTATTCAACACTTCCCATTCTCAAGCCTTGGCAGGCACCAGTCTGTGCGTTTATCCTATCTGATGTATTTCAACAGTATTTAGACCATTAACATTTTAAGTAATTATTAATACATTTGGATTAAAATCTACTATCTTTGTAAATTTTTTCTATTGATTACATTTTTTTCTTTGCCCACCCCCTTCTTTTTCTAGCTTCTGTAGTTTTAACTGAGCATCTTCATTTCCATTTAATTTCCGGCCTTGGCGCCTCATTTTTTACTTATTTGCAGAACTTGTTTGTAATTGCCCTGTGGCTTACAGTGTATCTTTTCAAATAATCTAAAACCTCCTTCAGGTAACACTATACTGCTTCACATGTAGTACAGGTACCTTGTAACAGACAATTCACAATTCTTCCTTCCTGTCCCTTGTGACATTATTATTCATTTTACTAATCCACATGATATAATCACCCATTATTTTTTTTATTATGCTTTAATCAAACAGTTGCCTTTTACACAACCCAGAAAAATAAAAATAATTGCCTTATTTTCATTTATTCTCTGATGTCTTTCCTTTTAGGTATATCTAAGTTTCTGACCTGTATTATTTTAATTATTGAAGATCTTTTTAACATTTCTTTTGGGGCAAGTCTGCTGGCAATGAATTCCCTCAGTTTTTGTTTGTGTGAGGAAGTACTTCTTTATTTTTGAAGGATAATTTCATTGGATGTAGAATTTTAGGTTAGTAGTTTTTCTTTTCAGCACACTAAATATTTTATTTCATTCTCTTTTTACTTACATAGTTTCTATCAAGAGTAATTCTTATTGTCGTTCCTCTACAGGTGAGGTGTGTACCCCACCCCCAGCCCAACTGCTTTCAAGATGGTTTTTTGTCTTTATTTTCTTCAGTTTGGATATTATTTGCCTAGATGTTTGTTTGTTTGTTCTTTTGAGGCTAGAGAGTGGAGAGGGATTTATCCTGTTTGGTCTTCTCTGAGTTTCCTGGATCTTCTGCTGTGTTCTTTCTTTCTTCTCTTTTCATATTCCGATTATGTGTATTATGCCTTATGATATTATCTCATGATTTTTGGATGCTCAGATTTGTTTGTTGTTATTGCTTTTGTTATTTCTTTCTGAGTTTCAATTTGCTAGATTTCTATTGACCTGTCTTCAAGGTCACTGGTTTTTTTTTTCCCTCAGATTCTTTGAATATATTGATAAGCCTGCTGAATATATACAATCCTATTACTGTATTATTATTATTATTATTATTATTGTTTCTAGCATTTTCTTTTGATTCTTATTTACTCCATATCTTTGCTGAGAGTAACCATCTGGTCTTGCATATTTTTTTTCCTATTAGATCATTTAATATATTGATCATAATTATTTTAAATTCACTCTTTCATAATTCCAATATTTGTTTCATATCTAAGTCTGATTGTGATCATTGGTTTGCTCATTAGACTGTGTCTTTTCTTACCACCTGGCATGCTTTGTGCATGTTTAAAGTTAGGAATGTTGTATTGTCACACAATAGGTTCTGAGGCCTTGGGGTGCCTGAGTAGCTCAGTTAGTTAAGTTTGACTCGTGATTTCAGCTCAGGTCATGATCTCACAGTTTGTGAGATAGAACCCCATGTGGCACTCTGCACTGACAGCATGGAACCTGCTTGGGATTCTCCTCTCTGCCTCTCTCCCCATTACTAAAATAAATAAGTAAACATTAAAAAAATAGGTTTTGAGGCCTTTAGTGTTAATCTGACCAGCAATTTGGCTATGTTGAATGTTTTTGTATCTATAACTACTGTAGGCTCCATATCCCTCTTGGGTTTTTTTTTTCCTCGTTTGGTTTTGGGCACACTTTTGTACTACTACTCACAGGTGATCTATACCTTGTAGCTCTTTCATTGGCATCTATTATTATTATTGTTATTGAGTCTTCTTGGTGTCATGGTACAGTGAAGATGAGAGGGAAATTTTACAATCTTCTGATTAAGTCCCAGTGTTTCAGTGGGCCAGTGTCTCAGTGGTATGACCTTCACAAGTGTTTTGGTCTCTCTTTCAACGTCATGGTTATTACTGTTGCTTTGTTGTTGTTTTCTGTTTTCCCATGCCTCTTTCTGGTTGCAGCATTGATTACCCATTTTCTTGAAGCCATTTCCCCTGCATAGAGGCATTCCCTTTCTTTGGCCAGCTGCAAAGTAGTTGTACTTTATAAATTCCTGCCCCCTAAGACTAAGTCTTCATTAGAAAGAAGAGTCTGGGAGGTTTCATTGTGGCACTTTTTTCTTCTTTTGCCAGGATGGGGAGGAATTCCTCAGATTTTCTCAGGGGAAGAGTGGTGGGCTGACTGGAGTGCAGCATGTGAAAAAGTGGGAATTCTTGAAGCAACAGACAGACAAATAAAGAAACTGATCCCATTCACAATTACACCAAGAAGCATAAAATACCTGGGAATAAATCTAACCAAAGATGTACAAGATCTGTATGCTGCAAACTATAGAAAGCTTATGAAGGAAATTGAAGAAGATATAAAGAAATGGAAACACATTCCATGCTCATGGGTTGGAAGAATAAATATTGTCAAAATGTCAATACTACCCAAAGCAACCTACACATTCAATGCAATCCCAATCAAAATTGCACCAGCATTCTTCTCGAAGCTAGAACAAGAAATCCTAAAATTCATATGGAACCACAAAAAGCCCCGAATAGCCAAAGTAATTTTGAAGAAGAAGACCAAAGCAGGAGGCATCACAATCCCAGACTTTAGCCTCTACTACAAAGCTGCAATCATCAAGACAGCATGGTATTGGCACAAAAAAAGACACATAGACCAATGGAATAGAATAGAAACCCCAGAACTAGACCCACAAAAGTATAGCCAACTAATCTTTGACAAAGCAAGAAAGAATATCCAATGGAAAAAAGACAGTCTCTTTAACAAATGGTGCTGGGAGAACTGGACAGCAACATGCAGAAGGATGAAACTAGACCACTTTCTTACACCATTCACAAAAATAAACTCAAAATGGATAGAGGACCTGAATGTGAGACAGGAAACCATCAAAACCCTAAAGGAGAAAGCAGGAAAAGACCTCTCTGACCTCAGCCGCAGCAATTTCTTACTTGACACATCCCCAAAGGCAAGGAAATTAAAAGCAAAAATGAACTATTGGGACCTCATGAAGATAAAAAGCTTCTGCACAGCAAAGGAAACAATTAACAAAACTAAAAGGCAACCAACGGAATGGGAAAAGATATTTGCAAATGACACATCGGACAAAGGGCTAGTATCCAAAATCTATAAAGAGCTCACCAAACTCCACACCCAGAAGACAAATAATCCAGTGAAGAAATGGGCAGAAAACATGAATAGACACTTCTCTAAAGAAGACATCCAGATGGCCAACAGGCATATGAAAAGACGCTCAACGTTGCTCCTCATCAGGGAAATACAAATCAAAACCATACTCAGATATCACCTCACGCCAGTCAGAGTGGCCAAAATGAACAAATCAGGAGACTATAGATGCTGGAGAGGATGTGGAGAAACGGGAACCCTCTTGCACTGTTGGTGGGAATGCAAATTGGTGCAGCCGCTCTGGAAAGCAGTGTGGAGGTTCCTCAGAAAATTAAAAATAGACCTACCCTATGACCCAGCAATAGCACTGCTAGGAATTTACCCAAGGGATACAGGAGTACTGATGCATAGGGGCACTTGTACCCCAATGTTTATAGCAGCACTCTCAACAATAGCCAAATTATGGAAAGAGCCTAAATGTCCAACAACTGATGAATGGGTAAAGAAATTTTGGTTTATATACACAATGGAGTACTATGTGGCAATGAGAAAGAATGAAACATGGCCTTTTGTAGCAACGTGGATGGAACTGGAGAGTGTGATGCTAAGTGAAATAAGCCATACAGAGAAAGACAGATACCATATGTCCTCACTCTTATGTGGATCCTGAGAAACTTAACAGAAACCCATGGGGGAAGGGAAGGAAAAAAAAAGAGGTTAGAGTGGGAGAGAGCCAAAGCATAAGAGACTCTTAAAAACTGAGAACTGAGGGTTGATGGGGGGTGGGAGGGAGGGAAGGGTAGGTGATGGGCATTGAAGAGGGTACCTTTTGGGATGAGCACTGGGTATTGTATGGAAACCAATTTGACAATAAATTTCATATATTAAAAAAAAAGACAGACATCTGGAGCACATAAAAAATCACGTGCACCACGATGTATTTTGGGGGTAATTTTCCTTGATTATAAACAACATTTTGATATAATTGTCTCTAGAACATCGATGAGATAGAGTTCGAGTGAATAAATAGTTTCTGCATTCAAAAAAAAAAAAAGTGGGAATTCTCTTATGACTGAGGGTCCCAAGCATTACATTGCCATGCTGGTCAGCACCACATTCAGCACTTGACCACTTAATTGTTTCTACCAGTTTATGGTGTCTAGCTGCTTTTGCTCCAAATAAGTAGACGTCAGCTATGTCTCTTTGCATGCACTTCTCTCTCCACATTTTGGGAGATGCAGTCTTCCCTATAACATCAGTTCACTGCTGAGTATGAGAAAAGTGATTGCTTCTCAGTTTGTCCAGGGTTGTTTTTTTTTTTTTTATGTTTACTTATTTATTTTGAAAGAGAGAGAGAGAGAGATTGTAAGAGGTCAGCATAGAGCCCAATGGGGGGCTTGGGTCCCAATCTCAGGAACTGTGAGATCATAACATTAAGAGTCAGATGCTTAAATAACTGAGCCACTCAGGAGCCCCCTGTCAAGGTTTTCCTGTTTTGTGAATAGGAGTGCTGACTACCTCTTTACATGTTGACTTTACAACTAGTAGCCCTAGGTTACACATTTTTGGTTGCAATATTTTTACCATCTGAACCCTAAGCAATTTTATTATATATATCCTTTTTCAAATAGCAAAGGAAAGGGAGCACTAGAAAATCCTAACAATCTTATGACTATAAAGTACCAAATGCAGAGGGGCTAATTTCACTGTCTAACTGCCAAGGTTGAAGACTCAGAACTTAAAAATGTATACATACCTTACTGATGCAGTTGAGTCTCAAAAAGCTCAGTTGGACGGCAATTGGGATATACATAGAAACAAACCAACAAACAACTCCTTTATTCTATCCACAATTAATCTTTAAAATACCACTTATTACTAAATAGAAAATTAATCATTTTATTTAGTCCCATTTGGTAAACTAAGTCTGCTGAGTAGTTTAAATAGTGCCACTAGGTAAAAATAGCTCCACATCATTAAGAATTATCAGAATTTCTCTGAGCCCCTGACACTATTCCTAAAATGCCATCCAACTTCTTAAGGGAAGAGATATGACTTATGAAATCCCATGGCTTCTGTTTTGATTGATAGGGACAAGTTCCTCAGTTTTTATTCTGATATTCTTTTATTGTATTCTGTCTCTTCTGGCTAATGGGAAGGAGCCTTGTTGACCTCCATGCTGAAGTCTGGGGTTGATATAACATTGTCTTCCTCATGTGGTTTCATAAGATACTCCATCTTAAGGCCTCATCCTAGTTCCTGCTGGCTGTAGATCCTTGAACATTTTCGATATTCTCAATCCAAACTGTGGGCCCACTGGTCTCTGGGGAAGGGTGCCTCTTCCCACCATGGCAGGATCCATGGAATCTTTTGGCTCTCATCTCAGTTTTTACACCATTGGGAACTGAGAAAAGCTCAAATGGCCACATTTATTTATTCATTCATTTATTTTATGTTTATTCATTTTTGAGAAATAGAGAGAGAGCATGAGTGTGGGAGGGGCAGAGAGAGAGGGAGACACAGAATCTAAAGCAGGCTCCAGGCTCTGAGCTGTCAGCACAGAGCCTGACCCAGGGCTCAAACCCATGAACTGCGATATCATGACCTGAGCTGAAGTTGGCTGCATAACTGACAGAGCTGCTCAGTCACCCCACAAATGGCCACATTTGGATGGCTGCATCCAAAGTTGGTGTCGGAATTGCCAGAAAAATGATGTTTCTGGATTCCTAATCTCATGGGCAGTGGCCCAAATCCCTCAGCAAATGGTAGTGTCTTTATTTGCCCATAACATCTCCATCTTCCCTGAGCCTAAGCCAGTATAAAGAAAAACAGAAATGTATCTAATCCTCTAGGTCACTTTCTTTTTCCTCTCCATCCTTCTTTTATTAATCCTTTTGGGCAAAAAGGATGATTCTTTCCTATATAATTCATCTTTCTTGATTTCAAATTTCTGGCTAAGACTAAAATCTGAACCCTTCATATGTGGCTTTTGGTATTGAAAATATGCAGAGATAAAAAAGAACTTAGAAAATCCTTTCTCAATCCTTTGCCATTGCCTGTAAAACTTGGAGGATTATTTTCTTGAGTTATAATTTTAAATACAAGTCCAAATTGAGTATATTTGTTGTTTGTTGTCATTGTATTTCTTATTTAAAAATTTGAAACTCTCCCCAATTAGATGGCTATCTAGGTCTGAGGAGAACAAAGATTGTTATTTAAAAGTTGAAAAACATATTTGTAACTTTCAAATAATCACCCCCATTAAATTAGCAATGCTCTGAGTTAGGTTTGGCCCTCATAGATGAAAAAACGGAGATTCATTAAGAGTAAGTGAATTGCCTGTGTTCACCTAAGGGACAGGGGTGATGGCAATACTGGTAGCTAGGGCTTAACATAGAGCCTGTGTTATTTTCTCCATGCTGCTTCAGATTTTATCACCTGTGAAGTTCTCCTCATCCCTAAATTCAGAAGAGGAGGTTCCCATATGCTTTCATAGAAGGCATTCAACATTCATGCTATAAGATTTACTGATCTATACTATATGGTAAACACGGCACTAGCCACTAGGAATCAACTGTAAGATAGGCAGATGTAATTTGTAAACCTAGAAAGTCTTCCAGGAGATATAAGAATGACAACACAAAATTAAATAACTTTATAAGTGGAGAAAGTACACTGTATTTTTTATATTTTGCTTTGCATTTCTTTTTTCAAACTTTTGTTTGTTTCCTTATTTTGTTTTGTTTCAGGTATTTTGGTCTTTGTCTTACTTATGTACACGTCTTTTTTTTCCCCCCCCTTTGGTCTGTTCTCCCCTTGAGGCCTCAGGGCCTAGAATAAAAATTTTTTACTCAATAGACAGCCAATGGAGTTAAAATAATATTGAATTGAGAGCCAAAACAAAAGAAAATAAAAAACACTTAGTTTGGAATCTCAGCTCAGTTGATTTGTTAGCTGAATGGCCTTAGGCAAGTTACTTGACCACTCTTGACCAATCTTTGTTTATCTATAAATTGAAGGTGATAATAATGACTTTGCATAATTGTTATGCTAATCAAATGAGTTAATACATGTGAATAACACTTTACGTGTGCAGAGGGCTATAGATATATACCACAGTAAAGAATTACGTTGCAAATATTTAACATTCTAGGAAGTTCAATTATACATGGTAAGTATTGAAAAACAGACTGTATCTAAAAAAAAAAAAAAAAACCTTTCTTATAAAATACTATTTAAGCATTTTTTTTACAAAATATTAGATTTCCCTGTAAAGGCTAGTCAACCTAGTTTGTATACAAATAAAGATTTTGGCAATCTAATTATGACTTCATATCCACAAAAGAGTTGCTTAAAGCAACAGAAATGCAGTAGTTTTGGGTTGTTTTCTAGAGATGTTATCTTTCAATGTATTAAATATCATCATAGAAAATATGACAGAAACATGCCTAGCATGTCAGCTCATAGATTATCAGGGAAGGCCTCCTTGAAGAAATGACTCCTCTAATCAGTTCCTGCCACAGATTTTCATACGACAAGATTTAAAAGGCAATTGCCTATAGTTGTTTTTTGTTTGTTTTGTAGCAATAGCAAGACCTAGCATTCTATGCTCTGATAGAATTAATGTTACTTAGTATTCCTGCTCTTTGTATAGCATATGCTTCTCTCTCTAAACCCTGGGACTTTGGAAAGCATTATTCTTGTGCAAATGAGTTTGATATCAACTAACATACTCTTACTCATAAACACCTAGAAAAAACTAGAGGCAAGGAAGTTCAAGGGCACAGACTGGAAAGGGGGAGCTGAGGAGGACAGACAGTTAACTTGCAGACTGATAACATGCAGTGACTGAAGTTATTGAAAGTCAGTTCAGAATTCAACACTCAACTCGCTTTTTGGATACCATAAATTTGATCTAAGAAAAATTTATAGGATGGCTAGTTTCCCAGATATTGGAATTAAATGAATTGTTGAGGCTTATAGAAAGAAAACAATGTTTTAAAGACCAAATAACATATAAAACATTTCTTAAAGACAGTGGTGACGGCAAATGGAAACTATAAATATGATCAGACCTGCAGCAGGACATCATAGGGAAACAGCTTATGTGGTTTTAGAAGATTGTGAGACCAGATAATATGTCAAAAATGCACTGTCACAAGCTTATTTTATTGAACTGGGTCGAGAATGTATTCATTGTTATCCTGACAGGGGACGCAGGAAGCCAAAACCAGAAAGTCTTATCCTCAAAGTACCTAAAATGATCAGATGAATAACCAGAAGAAGCTTAGTTAGAAATTACCTGTGGAGTTTGTTGGCCACTTCAGATTTCTTAATAAATTCAAGAAGAGTCATATGAATGAGTTAGCATAGCAAAGTCATGAACATACCTCACTCTCCCTAGCTGGGCTGGTAACTCTCATACAGTGGATATTAGAGTAGGGGTGGCAATAAACTGTTGATTTATAAATTTAGCGAGTTGCATGGATCACACCACAAAAAATAAATGGAAAAATTAAAAGATCAACAGTGATATTTCCATTTTAATAGCAAGGACTATACTCATCAAACTCAAAAATGTTTCTTGATGTTACATAAATATTTGTGAGTTTTCCTCACATAAACATGAAATGTACCCTAAATTATTTATGAGATGCAGTCATGAACCCAGGCACAAAATTTTATGCTGGCACAATTGTTGCAAATTGCAGGAAGGCTGGCCAGGGATAGTGCCAAATCTGTAACTCCAGCAGGTACCCACCCAAGGATTACACTTAGTTTCCAGGACCTTGCTCAAGCAATCAAGCTAACCTGCCACATAATCCCTAATAAAATATGAGCCAATACCACATGGCTATCTGACCAGAAATAATCTAAAGAATTGTTGAATCTCTGTATTTCTGGAAGAATGGGCTGAATCTACTGGTTTGAAACTTGAGAAAAATGAAAAGACCTGCATTTAGGTCTGAACACCAATTATATAAGCATGAGGTGAGGAGTTCAGAGCTAAGCACAAAAAAATAGAAAGAAAATCTAGGGTATTTAGATGGTATAAGTTCCTAATCAATCAACCATGTGATATGGTTGCCTAGATTTGAACAAGGAAACAAACCAGTTGCATAATTGTCAGAAGCATCAATCTATAAAATACCTTATGTCATTTTTCAGAAGAGGAAAGAGAGGTATGAAATTTAAGTAACTTGTCCCAAATCACAAATCTATTATTATAGCTGAAAATGGAGCCAGATCTTACTCCAAATGCTGTGTGTTCTTTTCATTTCCTAAAATCACACTAATGAGGGAATTCAAAACCCTAATACATGGGGAATAAATGATTAGAACTATAGATGTTTCCCCTAGGGATTAGAATACATGGAGAATGGCGAAGGCAGAAAAGTCATGATTCCATCTGATGATCCATTAATGACACACAAGATAGTAATATAGGAGCAAGTGGATAGAATTTAACAATAGCAAGCTATCTTCTGAGCTAGAAAAATCAAAAGAAATGAATGGGTTACATAGAGGGTAATGAATTATCAATCAAGAAATGTGCTCAGGTAGAGAAAAAATATTTGCCAAAAGAATTATTACAAACGGATTTTAAATATTGTGCAATAAACATATTAGTTTTTAGAAATCTGATTATACAGGAAAATCTCTAGACTAGCCTGTCAAGACTTTAGTCCTGGGAGCCTGGGTGGTTTAGTTGGTTAAGCATCTGACTCTTGATTTCAGCTCAGGTCACGATTTCACGGTTGGTGAAATCGAGCCCCATGTCAGGCTCTGTGTTAACAGCGTGGAGTCTGCTTGGGATTCTCTCTTTCCCTGTCTCTCTGCCCTTCCCCTGCTTGCTCTCTTTCTCTCTCTCTCTCTCTGTCAAGATAAATAAATAAACATTAAAAAAAAGATACTTAAAAAATATTTTAGTCCTGACTCTTTTCTCTGATCCAAGAAATAGAGGAAAGAGGGAAAGAAGGAAAGAATCTCTGTAGGCTTCAGCAAAGCAGCATCAATTTAAGTATTACATAATGTCATTGTCCATGATGTTTGGTGTCTCAAGAGATGCTCAGTGATTTGATTTAGGCAACTGCATCATGTTACTCACCCCAATACCTGTTTGATGTCCTGCTTCCCCTGAGGACCAGATAATAGCTTTCATTGGTCTAATAATACTGTGCCCTGAGGTCTCTTGCCTCTGCTTCCCTCCATTACTGATTGGCTGCATGACCTGACCAAGTTACAACTGTCTCATGGGGGTGCTGAACAGTGCTATCAGTCTTTCAATCTAATTTACTGTAGGAATAAAAAGTAACTCAGAAATGATCTATAGAGCAGTGACAATGCACAGGAGAAACAGTGAACTCTAGAGCATGGTGTTTGTAGCAGAAGCAATATCCAGGTCAGTAATTTAACTTCCAACTCAGAAAATAAACATGCAAATATTCATTTTAACACATATATTGAGGTAATTTAGATACGCATTGCAGAAGGCTAAGTGGTCATGAGGATTTGTATGAAGTCTTTTCATGCTCTTTGATTTGACCATTTTCATGGTCTTTGATTATGGGAGTATCTCATGTAGACACAGTAACATTAATGGGGTCCTGGAGTTCTGATGAGGGATATTGTCCAGGATAGGAATTAGGTAAAGCCATAATAGTTCTATACCAAGCACTGTCATAGGCTATTTGCATTATTTCCAATAATCCTCATGTTGACCATAGAATATATGTACAATTATCCCCATTGCACATATGGGGACAAATTCATCAGTGATAGATAATGATCTGTCCCAGTTCCACTCTTATCAATCATGCTGCTATCAATCATGCTCATGATTTAACTTCATTTGAGATGCAATTTTTGCTTCATAAAATGTGTGTAATAGTAATGCACACATTTTATTGCATATGTATTTTAATATGCAAAATGTGTAAAAGAGTAAGCATAATATTATGATAATGAAAGCAAAAAAATTGTAGCATAGCAAAACACTGTGATAAGATAACCTGCAAATTTGCACAAAATGTGATCTGCAATTTCCCATCCTCTTTCCTTCACCCAACCAAAATTTTCAGATGGAGGCAGGCTAAAGTTCTTGTACTGATGGAAATGGGGTTGGGGTGGAAAAATTAGAAGGGTAGGGAGAGTAAAAAAGGGGAGGAAGGAAAAGTCAGGCTGAGAAATAATATCAAGCACCCTTCCTAAGGAAGCAAAGAAGCAAACTGTGGGTCCCTGGGTCACCAGAAATCTCTTGGCATCATTTCCCCTGATAGACCTAAGAAAACAAGTGTAAACTAACCAGGAATTTCCCAGAAGTCCAGGACAGCTAGAGGACTCAGAATCTTTCTTTTTCTTTTTTTTAAAGCTTATTTCTTTTTGAGAGAAAATGTGAGCAGCAGAGGGTCAGAGAGAGAGAGAGGGACAGACGATCTGAAGTGGGCTCTGAACTGACAACAGAAAGCCCGATGCAGGGCTCAGACTCAGGAACTGTGAGATCATGACCTGAGCCGAAATCGGACACTTAAACAACTGAGCCACCCAGGCGCCCCAAGAATCACTTCCATTAATATTTAAGCTACAGCTAAAAAAACAAAAACAAACAACAACAACAACAACAAAATACAATACCAGAGTGCATTATACAGCAGCTTGAACTGGTACATGTTTCAATCACTGACACTCTCCAGAAATTCCCAGTTTCCAGCTGTGCAGGTTCACAGGGCAGCTGGCCCTGCCCCCTGGCCTGCTCAGGCTCTGCTGGCCTCAACGGTGGCCCCAGCACACGTGGCCACTCCTAGGGGGCTTGAAAGCACATGTGCATGCCCTTGCACAGCATCCCGACGGTGCACCCTGGCACCCGCATACCCACGTCTGACCACCCAGCAGGGCACTCAGGCGGGTTCCTTCTTATCCAACCCTTCATTTTACTCAAATTAAATTTATTTTCACCAAGTCTGTCAAATCATCACTATTTTCCTTTAGTAATGACCACTACCATATACTGAGATCTTCTGTGCCCATCACTGTTTTAATCCCTATTCATGTATCATCTCATTTAATAATACTAATTCTGTGACATTAGTACCATTACTATGTGCTGCTTCTAGATGAGTAATTGAAGCTTAGAGGCTAAGGTAAAGCTAATCTTTAAGGTTAATCAGTGTTGCAGTTATCTACTGATGTGTAACAAACCACCCCAGAACTTAATAGCTTAAAAACATCAGCCGTTGTGTTTGCTCATGATACCTGTCAGAGATTTGGCTGGACGCAGTGGGCAACACCGCCATGTCTGAAGCCTCAGTTTGGATGCTTAAGGGTTGGGGCTGGATGGGATGTCCTTGATGAGCCATATGTCTGTTTGCATTCTGGCTATTATCTGTGTTCTCTGGTATTTCTCCATAAGACTAGTGTGAGCTCTGCCTGGTGATCTCATGGTTGTAAGAGACAATGTTCCAAAAAACAAGGCAACTGTGAAAGCATTTATTAAGCCTCTGCTTGCATTATGTTTGCTAATGTCTCATGTGACTTTTTCACATGAAAAAGTAATGTAAATGTTGGCGAGGGCTAAACAGTCTAGAAGACAAGAAAATTGATACATGTATTCTAGGGAGCTACGACACCCATCAGGAGGCACAATTATGCCACACTGGTAAGGATGTATGTGTACAGGGAAGAGGCTTTTCAGGTAAGATTAGAAGGAGGCAAATCATAGGACTGTAGAATTTCAAAGAAATTCAGCCCTTCATCTTACATGTAAATAAATTGGGGTCACAGTAGGAAAGGATCCTGGCTAAAAACACAAACCTAGTTATTGGCAAAGGTTAGACTCAGAATGAGTAACATTCTGAAATCCAAAGGAGAAGTTCTAATGGAGAATCTGAAGCATGTGGAAATACAAGACAAAGTGATGAGAAACATGGGCCGAGTGAGGCTCTGGAGGAATAAGAGCCACACAGCTTTGAGCCTAAAAGTTGAGTCCTGAGAAGTTTCTTTTAAGTAGCCCACTTGACAATCCATTAGACCCACAATGTGTTGTTGCCTGTCGCGCTGTATCTGTCCACTACAACATGGGCCCAGCATCCTTCCTCTTACTTGGAATACTTGCATTTTGCTGTTTATCTACAGATCTCCATTCCCATCTCTGCCTTGGAGTATAAGCTCCTAGAGAACAAAAGGCCGCTCATCTTAGGTACAGAATAAAGTAAAATTAAGGATGCAATAAATGTTTTAGGATTATAAAAATGAAGAAACACATGCGGTCCCTAAATTCACAAGGGAAACCAGTATGTCTAGAGCATCTGCTATGTAGCCAATTTTGTACCGTTTTACATAAAGCTTTTATTTAATCAACTTAAAAGAAAACTATAAGGTAGATGTGCGTATGGTCTTTTTTTTTCCTTTTTTCCACAAAGGAGACTAAATGTGCAATGGTTAAATGACTTTCCCAGTATCGCAGAGCTAGTAAGTGGCACAGACAGGATTTAAAATTTGACCACTATCCTGTGCTACCCTTTCTTTTATGCAATGAAATGAGAATCACATGGGAAGCCAGGGTAGAGTGTTTAAAACCTTCTGGGGTTTGAATGCAGGGTTGTACATTTATCTCTAGTGTGGTCTTGCTAAAATGATATAAGCTCTCTGAGTCTGAGTACTTTCATTTGCAAAATGAGAGGCTAGACAAAATTATTTCTTACATGCACTCCATCTCCAAAGTGTTTCTAACATTCATGGACAATTTAAAATGCAATGCTATTCAATGCAACGCCATCTGGTGTTCATTGATAAGATTACTTGATGGTTCTTGGAAAAGAAAAAAAAATCAGTTCCAAGAACTCCAAACTTACTACAAAATTAATAAATACACACTATTTACCCCAAACGTACCCTACTGTGAATTTCATTCATTTCTTGTATAATATGTATAAAGTAGGTGTTAAAATATCAAAAGCAATATAGTTACCAGATGGTTTGCAATGTTGTATCAAGGGAGAGACACTACCTTCACGTACAAATAGGTTCGATTATACCTGTGGGTTTCATATTCAGAATAAAAGCAGAAATAGGTCCCATAACATTTTTCTGTAATTAGTATTAAGTACATTTTAATCCCATGTAGCTACATGTATTTGAACAGTAACCAGCACTATTGTATTCGAACTGTGTAATTACATACTGGATCTCTCAGTGGCAGAAACTGTGTAATTATGAACTTCTCCACAATATCAGGAAAAAAAACAGCTATATGGTGCGGAGCAAAATCACAATGAGGTTATGCTGCCTGTGATTCCACACTCCTTAGTTCAATGCCTACTTAACTTTCTATACGGTGTAATTAGGCATGGGGTTGGGTTGGAGACAAACCATAGCCAATATATTAACAGCAACTCTGATTCACAAATAGCTAAAGAATATTCCACCAAGTTCATGCCACCAGTTTCCCTTGCATGTACTATGAGTAATTCACCACTCCACATGGAGTAACACTATTATATTTTGTGTCTTTTAAAACAAGATTCCAAAAATAGTTTCCCAGGCCACTCAAAATGCATCCCTGGTGTTGCTATTATACAGGTTTTGTAGATTCATGAAACATAATGACACAGGAGAGTAAAGTGGCTAGGAATGCTCAGTAAGTAAGAAGGAATGCAAACTGAATAGGAGCTAATTTTGGATTTCTTGTTTGCTCTCGCCAGATGAGAAGCTCCACAATGACTTTCCAAAGGTCATGGCTGAAGGACATGGCTTATTTTTTGTAATTCTCTGGCACTTAAATATAAACACATTCATTTAAATTTGTTTAACAATTAATTCAATATCTATGGAATTTGGGAGAATAGTCTTTACAGCAACTCACAAGAAAACCTTAGTGGAGTAGAGCCTTCACGAGGGCCAACAGGCAGCACTGGTGAGTCCAACATCCAAGTCAGCAAGTCACAGTCCGCAGTGCTTTGGTTAGGAGAGTGAATGTTCTGGAGAAGGTGGAAAACAAGAGATCAAGTAAAAAGGAACTGAACGGCCTTCATGTGTTGCCTGGGCTGAGCAGGAATTTATATTACAAACACAATTTTCAGATAATTAAAAGGGCTACATAAAGGCAAAATGTGCTGCAGTAGAGCAGACGAGGAATGCAAAAGCTGTGGAGAAGTGGTGACTCTTCTGAGAAGGAAACAGTTGAGCTTAAAGCTAAACCATGAGATGAAGGGAGCTTCCCTGATTCGGGGCAGGGCGCACACAAACGCAAAGTCCTTGAAAACAAGTAAAGAAATAAACCCAGAGAATCTGAAGCAAACAGAGCAAGACCATTAGCAGTGACCCCCTTAGTACTGGATGTGCAAACCAGATAAACATCCTAGATTCAAAGAGAGGCTAGTGTCGTTTGAGAGTTAAACTGGGAAAGGGTGAAGGAATCCGAACATTCGACTGTAGAGTCAAACCGTATGTGAAAAGAAGTCTTGTCACAATGGAATCCAATTTATGCTCCTTGATTTCAAAGAAGCTATTAATTATTCTCATTTAACATATTTTATTCTACACAGCAGTTCACTTTATTTGTATGTTCAAGTTTTTGGAGGTATTTCCTTTGCCATTTATCTCATTTCTATACAATTAAATGAGCATTAATGAGATGGTAGAAAACATTTCAGGTTATGAAAGGCTATTTGTGGATTAATACACATGATTATTTTATTAATGATCTCATATTTAATCAAAATGCTTGGGTTTTAGATATTAAGATATCCAAGAGAGTTGTTTTTACTTTCTTTTTAAGTCAGACAGGAAAAAGATTCTACCATTCTTTCCTCTAGAAGCTATACTTTGTTAGGAAGACCATAGTGTGCAATGCAATGAGAACTGGTTTGTGACTAGCCCTGACTCTGCTACGTACAAAGCATAAGAATTTGGGGAAGTCATAAGAACCTCTCTAAGGCTGCTGCATCATGATGTAAATTGAGACTGCATTATATGCCATATCTTTATAATTTTCTCCAGTCTTCTAACATTCTATTATTATTATAGGGTAAAACCTTGGAATGTGATCAACTTGTTCTGTGAGTGTTCTGTAAGATGAGCAAACATTTCTAATAAATTTTTACTTGGTAAGTGAGTGATGTCTTGCAACACGAGTAGTACATGATGCCGAACATCACAATATCACAACTGAGCCAGTGGTTCTCTCTCTCTCTCTCTCTTTCTCTCTCTCGCTGCGGGATTGTGAATGTTTGTCTTCCATGCTTTGATGCTCATTCTCAGGACACTGTGCTTGGCAGGTGCCCACATCTGGCACTAGTGTATTTTTTGTTACTTCAAAGCACCTTTGCTTTTCCATACAATATGCTTAGGAATGCTTTGCTTCATTCTAGGTCAGGCTGCCTGCAGATATAGACAATTTGCTGCCTTATTGCCAATTACATTAAATACAGTATATAACAAGAGTTTATTAATACTGTACTGTAGTCAACATCCATTAGTGTGAGTGAAAGTTGTCCTACATAATAACCCTCCTCTCTCTTGTCTCCCTCACACCAACCATGAAGGTTTTCAAACTTAAGTGTAGGTTAATTTGCTTATTTTTCTTTATATTTTGTATTTTCTTTATTAGTTTGTATTATATTATAATATTGTAATCACTTTTATATGAACATTTTTGGGTTGTGGAACAAATCATCTGAGCTTCCATTATTTCTTATAGGGAAATTCCCTTTGACATCCAAGTGCTTTGGATTACAAGCAAGTTTCTGGAATGAATTATGCTCACAAACCAAGGTTTTATTGTATTTCTATTTCATTTTAAGTCTCTCTGGATATCCTAACCCTTATAGAAGAACTGTACTTTTGCAGTAGACTATCTCTATAACATATATAGTGCATGTTAAGAGTATATATTCTTGTAATGGATTTTTAAAATATTTATTTTTGAGAGAGAGAGGGAGCATGCAAGAGTGGGGGAGGGGCCAAGAGAGAGGGAGACAGAGGATCCAATGTGGGCTCTTTGCTGACAGCTGAGAGCCTGATGTGGGGCTCAAACTCATGAACCATGAGATCATGACCTGAGCCAAGATCAAGAAGTGGATGTTTATGACCAATGGAGTCACCCAGGTGCCCCAAAGAATATATATTCTTATAATGGATTTTTAAAATGTGAATTTCTGGGGCACCTGGGTGGCTTAGTTGGTTGAGCATCCAACTTCAGCTCAGGTCATGATCTCACGGTTTGTGAGTTTGAGCCCCGCATCAGGCTCTGTGCTGACAGCTCAGAGTCTGGAGCCTGCTTTGGATTCTGTCTCCCTCTCTCTCTGCTCCTCCCCCTGCTCATGCTCTGTCTCTCTGTCTCTCTCAAAAATAAATAAACATTCAAAAAAATTTTTAATGTGAATTTCTGATGTGTTTTTCCAATATTAATGTAATTTGCAACTATAACGACATATTAACCTCTCAACAACATATTAATTTTCAACATGTTAATTTCTCATTACATCTGACTTTCAACTTCTTATATGTAATTATAATAGCTCTTTAGTCTTCAATGTCAAGTATCCATATTATTTTTATTTCCTTTCTCAAATGAGTGGAAAATATCTCCCTTCCTCTCTCTTGTGCCACATTTCCCATTCTTACTAAATAGCGGATTTGTAGGTCAATTTAGCTATTAACAGTTATAAAATTTATTTTTTAACTAAAAAATACTTTTTATTATTTTCACTTTTTTTCTTAGGACAATTCTAGCACTTCACTACAAAAATTATATATAAAGTATGTATTTTTAAAAAGTCAATAAAAAATTCCTGTCCATTTTTGTGGCCTATATCACTTAGAAACACTAATGTAAACAGTTTTGTTCATTCTGAATTATGGTATTGTTAGCAAAAGTAGTTATTTTTCTCAAACTTAGGTCATGTTCTGTACTCCAAACATAAACTTTCTGAAAATACCATGTAACAGATTTTTTTTTACAAAGGATTTGTTATGCTTTTTGATTTCTGATTCAGGAAAAAAGTGAGAGACTCAGGCACTTTTGTGGTTAGCAGCAGATTCATGGGTTGAAGAGAAAAATAATGTTTTGTCTTATTTTTTTTTTCAATAAAAAGGTGGAGAAAATCTACTCATGAACCCTTCCCACCCATGATATTGGAACACATAAGAATTCAGTCCACACTGGAGTATCCTTAGTGAAGACTATTATTCCCTCAGGAGACCTTAAGTTCTGTACTTAGAAAGTTAATTTTTTTACGTTTATTTATTTATTTTGAGAGAGACAGAGGGAGTGTGAGCAGGGGAGGGACAGAGGGAGAGAGAGAAAATTCCAAGCAGGCTCTGTGCTGTCAGCACAGAGCTCGATGTGGGGCTTGATCTCATGAACCATGAGAGCATGATCTTAGCGGGGATCAAGAGTCAGACACTTAACCGGCTGAGCCACCCAGGTGTCCCAGAGAGTGAGTTATTTATTTATTTATTTAGCTTATGTTTTGCTTATTTTAACCATTTTTAAGTGTACAGTTTAGTGGCATTAAATACATTCACATTATTGTGTGACCATCACCATCATCCATCCATACATCTTCAGAACTTTTCTTCATCTTGCAAAACTGAAACTCTGTACCCATTAAACAATAACTCCCCATATTTGAAACTTTTAACTTTCACCCTCAGAGTGGCAGACAGAAAAGACACATAAGAATCAGCCATAGGAGAACTTAATCTCTCCTGAAGTTAAACATAAAAGATCTCACTCAAGAGGGAATACAGTATACAGATCTGCAGAAGAGCAGACTCTTCCTTGAACTTTATAATTTAGAGGTAAGAATCAAGACCAATGTGTTCCCTGCCTTGTTGGGTACAATTGCATAGAGGAACAGGAGGAGAAGCCCATAAAAGCACATGAATTGTATGCATCATTTTCTAGCTATAAGTAGCCCAATGTTCCTCTCTATCTTTGCATCGCTTGTCTGCTGAGGACCAGATGGCATAACCCAGTGCAAAGAGACACATCTCTCTTCCAGGAACTCATTTGTCCTTAAGTGGAGTACATACATTTAACTTAATCCTGTGATGGAAACCAGAACCTTCTCTGTAGTTAGTCTCAGTTTAAAATAAGTCAGGAGGGTAGAGAAATACAACAAATGAGAAGACAATGAAGGAAAAGAGATGATAATAATTATTAAATGGCACTATGCTAGAGTACATACACCTTTATTAATACAGTTTTGTGAACTCTGTATTTTTATTCTAACCTCATAGGTAGTAAGTTAAACATTTATAGCTGTTTACTTTTCCCAAGGCTGCATGTCTATTAGGGTTGGGTTTGAAACTCACTCCACAGCCTTTCCCACTTGCTCCGATGTCTGAAGAAAGGTGTCTGGATGACAGTCTTCTAGCACTTTCCCACACATATGGGAAGATCATGCCACTGCTACATACATGACATCAATGTAAACAAGAAAGACATGCTGTTCACTGAGAACTGGAGACAAAACTAGATGGCTTCCTCAAATGTGCTCTAACCTCTTGATTCTACAAAATTCATGATAATTAGCACCTCAGTCTTGTAAGCATTTTCTACTTTTTAGAAGCATAAAATGTATAGAACTGAGATGGCTTTTTCAGCATACTTCATGAAAGTTTTACTATTGAAAACTTGACTCACGGAAACTAGCATATCCAAGCTGAGGCAAAAATAAATCAGCATTGGCTGGTTTTTGTGCTATGCATTACATTAGTACTTGATCTATATACTCTTCACTGTGCTAGGTAATCCAACTCTCTTGTCAACACTCTGGGGAAAGAATGATACGTCCCAGGAGTTGTGTGGACATGTATGCTTGTGGTAGAGGATGGAGGTAAGGACTGAAACAGACCTGGAGAGAAGCCTGTCTTCCCAGAGAAAATTAAGAACTATTTGATTGTTGACCATGAAATTTCCCTCCAGAGAAAGAGAACATTTAAATTCTGAAATCATTCAGGGTTGCAAGAAATTTGCCTGGATAACAGCCAATAATTTGGGGGTGAGACACATCTCTGAGACATTAAGTCAGACCAAATGTATTCTTTTCATGGAAGAAGAACAGGAAGGAAAGAAAATCAGATGGTCTGTTTTCAATACTTGGTAAGATGTTCTTCAGGTTTTTTGGAGCAGGGAGGTGCTATAAGGAAACTTAGGTTTGAAATAAAGATCTATTACTGATGGGGGATTTAAAGGTAAATCTCTTGCTAATAAAAAGATGAAGAATATGTTGTAGGGCAAATGCTGAACTAAGCATAAATAATGTTGGGGTTTTTATTCCAACAATTTTTTTAAGAAAAGCCGTTTTTTACATTGTGGATTTATTGTAATATTTGTAATATTTGAAATTGAATTTATTATAATATTTTTAAAGTTAATTTACTGAATGTTTATTGCCTAGGTTGAGTGGAAATGGGTATGAAATGGTTTAATTTTTAATTTTTTAATTTTAATTCCAGTATAGTTAACATGTAGTGTTCTATTAGTTTCAAGTGCACAATATAGCAATTCGATAATTTCATACATCACCCAGTGATCATCATTTTAAGTGCACTCCTTAATCCCCATCACCTATTTCACTCTTACTCCCACCCTCTGCCCCTCTGGTAATTTTCAGTTTGTTCTTTATTGTCAAGAATCTGTTCCCTCTTGACAGGGTTTACCCCTCTCTTTTTTTTTTCCACTTTACTCCTTTGTTTTGTTTCAATTGCCACAAATGAATGAAATCACATGGTATTTGTCTTTCTCTGACCCCCTTATTGCACTTAGCATAATACTTTCTAGCTCCATCCTTGTCATTGAAAATGGCAAGATTTCATTATTTTTTATGGTTGAATAATATTCCATGGAATGAGATGGTTTAAGCAAGCTCTTGAGCTATTTATCAAAGGACATTGTTTAAGGGTGTCACGCTAAAATATCATGTCATCTTCCAATGGGAAAGTCATATTAAGTCCAGACCCTAGTCAGAAACTGTATCACTTACCCAATGGGAGAATAGTAAAATACAGTCCTCATTTCTTTTAAGAAACTTTTTTAAAAGTTTATTTATTTATTTTCAGAGATACAGAGAGAGCCTGAGCAGGGCAGGGGCAGAGAGAGAGGGAGAAAGAGAATCCCAAGCAAGCTCTATGCTGTCAGCACAGAGCCTGATGTGGGACTTGAACTCACAAAACTGTGAGATTATGACCTGAGCTGAAATCAAGAGTTGGGCGCTTAACTGACTGAGCCACCCAGGTGCTCTGGTCCTCCTTTCTTTTAAATAAAAATTGTACATATTTAAAGTGTACAATATGATGACTTGATACTTGTATACATAGTGAAATGGTTACTATTTTTTTCTTGAGACTTATTTTTTATGCAAATTTCCAATATTCAATACAGTATTATTAATAGTCATCATGCTGTACATTAGATGTGTAGACATGTTCATCCTATCTGACTACAACTCTGTACCCTTTGACCAACATCTCATTTCTCCCATCTCCCTGACTCTAGTAAGCACTGTTCTCTTCTCTGTATCTATGTATTCAACATAGATTCTGCATATAAGTGAAATATAGCAGTGTTTTTCTTCCTGCATCTGGCTTATTTCACATAGCATAATGTCTTCCAGGCCCATTCATGTCATTTGCAAATGAAAGAATCTCCTTCTATTTTTAGGACAGAATAATATTCTATTCCATTCTGTCATAATTTCTTTATCCATTTATTCATTAATAGACATTTGGGTTGTTTCCATATATTGGTCATTGTGAATAGCACTACAATGAACATAGGAGCAGAGATATCTCTTTGAGGTATTTCATACCCTTTGGGTATATAGCTAGAAGAGGGATTACTGGATCATATAATAGTTCTATTTTTCTTCTGCCCTCCTTTTTGTCACAGCTGGAGCAGAATATCAAAAAAATATAAAGAAGTCGGGTAATAGAGAAGGACAATAAACTATAGATTCTCATGTATGAGTTTAGAAAACAATTTCTGGAAAATAATTTATAGAAGACATGTTGCAAAGCCTATTAGAGAAAAGCAAATTTCCTTCTACCATACAACTAACAAAAGTTTGAGAAAGTGAATAGAGGAGAATCAAGGTTTTGATATAAGAGTAGTATTGAGGCATAGAACCGCATAAGGTCAATACAGTTTAAGAATGTGCAAGAGACTTAGCAGAAACTGAAAACAAGAATAAGGACCAGACATGAACAGAGAATATTCTCTAAAACTCATTGGCCAACCTGTTTTATATTGAGGAGAAATTGCAGACTTATGCTCTAAACACAGTATAAACATTTATTGCTCATGATTGCAATGACACTCATGTTTGCAATGACTATACTGGAAACAATTTATAGTTTTCATTCCATAGTCTGGACTCTTTCAAGATAGCCTTTGGTTGACTTCATGAAGATCCAAAGTAAGGATGACACTTCTATTCTGAAGGATAACAGAGGCAGGAAAACCAACATCTTAATACATCAGTTAAAATCATTATGATCCGAGCAGGCAAGAAAATGAAGAATTCTTCCTAGATTAACAAGGTAAACCAGGTTTATTTCTGCCAGCATTTCCACAACAAAGTTTTGGAAAGGATGAAAACCAGAGTATAAGGTCCCTGACTTTGAGGTCTTTTTACAATCCAGAAAGGAGTTAACAAATGCCATTTAACCATTTTCCCTTATCACTCTTGTATTTCATCTGAAAGCTCACACTTTCTTTTTTCTTCAGGCCTTTCTTATCGATCCTAATGTTACCTCTCCATGTCATTTTATTTTCTTTAAAATCTTCCTTTCCTATTGAGTCACACTAATGCAATAAGAAGCTTGGAGCATCATATGTATGAGAAAAAAGACTATTCCTGACATCATTATGATTCCACTACTTTAAAAGCAAATTTTTCATTTATACAGCATAATAAAAATACCTCCTATGCACCCAAGAGACATAATTTTAATTTATTCTGAGTTCTTGTCAAAGGTACTCTGTTGTACAGTGGGGAATATATTATATTTTTAAGTAGCATAAGGCAAAACTCACTGCAAAGTGATTTCAGATAAGAAAGATAGCATATTGGTGAAATCTAGTGAGAAGGAACTTTGTAGAGGAGGAAGTCTTTGAGATGGCTCGTGTGTAATGATACAAATTTAACAAAAGTGATATTGGAAGGTATTTGGGGGGAAAGGAATGAAGAAGGGTGGTTAGGCAAACTGGGGCAAACGTTTAAGGATGGGAATATGTAGAAAGATGTTTAAAAATTGTTCAAAGCATATGATGAAAAGGATGAAAGAAAAGGTTGCTATAAAATGTCGCACCAGAATCAGCAAGCTGGAAGTCTGAAAGAAGGCGCTGGCTTGAACTGAGAGATGAATGGCTTACTGTGAACCAGAAGGAAGTGACCGGAAGTTTATGAGCACCTAAGCTGTAGTAGACTTAGTGGGAACAAAAAGGAGGAGTGATCCTATCCATGCAACTTGGAAATTTGGGGATGCAGGGAGAAGGATAAGTGATAAATGTCAAATTAAAGAATATCTTGTAGTTCTGAAACTAGATGCCTGGAAAAATTGAAATCCAGGGACAGAAGGGGTATTGTGTTTGATTTTAATCTTGTGTGTCTGAGGACTTTTAGAGATACCCAATTCATGGAAAAACCTTTTAATAATCAAGATCCCCCTCTATTTTAGAGTTTACTATAATAACAAAATGTCTGAGCTACTATACTTTTCTAAACAATTAATTCTTGAAAGGAAGATTCATGTCCTATTATTACTGCAAGAATGACAGGAGTAAAAGGGATCTGGGAAATGTTAAAGATCAAAATCACACCTAATGCTTCAAACTCCCTCTGCAAATGACCACCATGGGTGCTGAACACTGGAAAGATAGGATGACTGAGTAGACTTTTTTACAGCACCTCCTAGTTGAGCAAAGTTGAGTAAATTATTTAACTTTGCTGGTTCTTAGAATTCACATAGGTAGAATGAGATGTGTGTGTAATGATTAATAATGTATGCCCATCTCTTTACACAGAGCTATTGTAAGTATTAAGTGAAGTAATAGCAAATGTCCCTAAAGGAGTCTATACACTATAAGACACTATAAATTGTGTAGCATCATGGCACTGGGAGCAACTTTTCAGTGCTGGTAGATACTACTAGTGGTTATGGATGGAATGACTGCAATTATCTCCACTAAAACAACTAATGCTACTTCTGTTACTAATATCACTATTGAGGTCATTTTTTTAATCAATGGGATATTCACCTTTATCAAAGATGATCAATTGGTCATTTGATTATGTTGGTCTCCTCCAGAATCCATTACAAAATGATAGTAAAGGAATAAAAATATTATAAATTAACAGAGATGAGACATAATGTGGTGGCTGATTGCCAAAAAAAAAAAAAAAGAGAGAGAGAGAGGAAGAAGAAGAAGAAGAAATGAAGAAGAAGAAAAAGGAGAGAAGAAAGAAAGAAAGAAAGGAAGGAAGGAAGGAAGGAAGGAAGAGAGAAAGAAGAAAATTGAAAAGCAGATTAAAGAGCAGTCACTGATTTTTACAAAGAGGAAGAAGATATAGCAGAAGTTCATGGGAAGATTTCCAGAAAGTTACAAGACCCAGCAAAAGATAAAGAGTGGGAATGAAAACAGAGGAATCATTTGAAAATCACTATACTGAATATCTGACTCCACCCTTTTTTGCACCCAATGTCAAGATTATCAGCAGATAGATATTTAAGTTCACAGGCAGAATTTTTAAGCATTTTCCAGGAGAAATATATCCAGAAGCAAATATGAGGAAATTCAAAGTCATGATATGGGGAAAGGGGCAAGTGAGGCAGAGAACTTAAAACAAGGAAGTAAAATGAACATTTGCTCCCTGAGTGGTCAGACATATGCCTCCCACTGGGAGCCTGGGCAGCAACAGTGACTGCCACATCTTTCCCTGGAAGGGCTAATGGAGACATGATCTCTAAATAAACTGAAGATTCTCAGAAAAGTAATATGTACACATTCATATTTTGGAAGAGTACTCTAGCAAAAGATCCAGGTGCCTACCCAGTTACTAGATCTAGCCACTTATCTTCTGGTTTATCAGAACACAAAAGAAACTGCCATTGTAATGATTCCCTTTGTATATAAGAAGGGGCAATTAAAGATCACCTAACAGTTGAGGAAAGACCTCAAAATGAAAGGCAGACAATAGATGCAGAAAAATGGTATTTGTCTTCAGGAAAGACAGACAACTCTGTAATCAAACAAACACTTTAAATACTTACTCTCTCCACAAAGATGACTTAACACACACAAAAATATTTTAAATGCTATGAGAATAAAAATCAGAAAACCAGAAATAACTCTTGAAAACTAAAATATTACAAAAAAATAGTTCAACTAAAAGTTGTGAAGATAAATTTGAGAAAAAATTAAAAAAAAATTTTTATGTTTTATTTATTTTTGAGACAGAGAGAGACAAAGCATAAGCAGTGGAGGGGCAGAGAGAGAGGGAGACACAGATTCTGAAGCAGGCTCCGGGCTCTGAGTTGTCAGCACAGAGCCCGATGCAGGGCTCAAACTCACAAACTGCGAGATCATGACCTGAGCTGAAGTTGGATGCTTAACCGACTGAGCCACCCAGGCGACCCATTGAGAAAATTTTTTAGAAAGTAGAACAAAAAGATATAAAGTTAGGAAACATGAAATCAAATTACTTAAAGGATCAAACCTAAGAATAATTTCTGACTTAAAAAATCCTAGAAAGCACAGATGGAAAAAATAAATCAAATGAATTACCCAAGAAAATTTCTGGAAGTAAAGGACATGAGTCTATAGAGTTCCTCATACAATCAATGAAAAAGTCTTATATCAAGGCCAATTGTCATGAAATTTCTAAATGTCAGTAATAAAGGGAAGAACTTAAAGTCTTCGAAAGAGAGCAGGGTGGGGGGGTTGGAGGAATGCCATAATGACTTGAGATTTCTCAATAGAAACTATGGGTTCCAGAAGATAATCGTCTTCAAAATTCTGAAGGCAAATAATCTTCAACCGTGCCTTCAACCTTCAACCTTGAATACTATTCCAAGTCAAAATATTCACTCATTATGAGGGTAAGATATTTCTTCACGAAGTTTGCACACACACACACACACACATATAATATATATACATATATATATTATATATATGTTTAAAAATTAAACCACAAAAGTAGATCCACCCAGGAAAAAGGAAAACAATTATGGAAAAGAGGTTCCCCATTAAAAATAGAAATTTAATAAAATGATATAGCATTTGAAAAAAAATAAGGTTATGTGGATAGCATATTTTGCCAGTGGAAATAAAAGCAAATTGTTACTTCCAAGAAGACCAAATAGTAATATGAAAAAGGAAATATCATAATAGTACTTGGCTCTGTTGTTGTAATTACATGGTTCTAATGACAGAAAATTCAACTAATACAATCATAGTGATATAAAGCTAGGAAGACTTTTGAAGTACTATTAGAGTTCTAGATATTTATCTAACGTAGAATATCTAACATAGAAAGGTATTTGTGTGTAGGTTAGATCTTACACAATCTTCCTGGTTTTCCTGGTAATGAAATATTTCTAGGTGCAGGATTTGGGGTACTAGGATCAGGACAGTCCCTCAGAGGGAAGGATATTGTGAAAGGCAATGAGAAAAGAGAATCCTTTTTTAATATTGTTATTGTCATTAATCTTCATTGTCATCATCATTATCATTGTTACTAATAGCAGTAATAGTGGTAGTGTTATAAACCTTTTGGTTTTGTTTTTTAACTTGAATGCATGCATCAATTAGAAAATAAAAAGCCTTTAAAACATGATACTGCATTTGTCCTCGCTGTCATTGTTGTGGGTCATTCTCTGCCATTTCAAAACAATTGATTGAAATGTGAGCATCACACTAAAGGACTACTTGCCAGTATGAAGCCAAAAAGAAGTTTCCTTTGACTTAATGTTACATAATTAAATTTTCTCAAAATAATGTGAAAATTCATTTTTGATGCACAGAAATTAACCAACTGGTTCTCTCGCATGACAAAAAGGCC
Source organism: Neofelis nebulosa (assembly GCF_028018385.1). Lineage (NCBI taxonomy): Eukaryota > Metazoa > Chordata > Mammalia > Carnivora > Felidae > Neofelis > Neofelis nebulosa. The sequence goes on along the minus strand of NC_080791.1, from coordinate 42,062,937 downwards.
AATATATTCATACAATCTGACATAGACCCTGAAAACCTTCCCCATGTCTCTCTGACCATATGTATCATGACATTGTCTTATTAAATCAGAATTGTGTTTTTATCTAACAGGAAATTGAATGATAGAAAACTTTTGGTAACAATATGAATAGCATCCCTATAGTGCACATTACCAACATGTAGCCGTCCATGAGAGATAGGAGTCAGACTGTCTTTGACAATTCAGCTCACCACAGTTCAGCCAAGGCCTTTAGAGGTCAGATAGAACCTCCTGAGTATTAAAGAAGTATGGGAATTACTGTTACTCACTTAAAAGCTATGCCTTTATCAAATTTTATTATGATCTTTAAATCCCACCATGACAAAGATTCACGTTCAAACGGTCTTTGTTCCAGAGTCGCACAGTTTACCTAGAGTCAAATTACAAGCTTGTATTTTTAAAACTGCAGAGGCTGTTAACCACTTCCTCTCACTAGAGGGCAGGGGGAAACATCACTAAAAGGAACTAATGCAAGGTCTAAGAAAGATTTCTTTCCTAAGATCAAGATCCATGCTCCATGGATCCTATTCAGATAGAGGGTTGCAGCCAAGCAAAATGTGAGGGTTAGATGCTGTGTCCTTGATACCACTGAATCAGCAGGACAGAACGGCCGGCTGGCTAGTTTAAATTGTGCATGCTTCGGCAGATTTGCAGTGCCACTTACAAAACAAATGATTCCCTTGTCATCATGTCAACATTCAAGGCACGTTTATCATTAATTCACAGGTCACCCAAAATGAAGAGACTAAATGGCACTGAGGGTAAAAGACTTCTACCTTGTCATAATAATACAGGGCTTTGGGGAGATACTCTTTTAAAGTTCCTTCCACCCAGTTTTATATAGACATCCATGTGATTTCTTTAATTTCAGTGTCTTTCATAATGTGTAAACCCTGAGCCAGACATGTTACACCTATTTTCTTACATTTGCAAGAGACTGTGTAATGCAAGTTATAAATGTATCCTAGGCTGATTGCTCCTTTAAATCCTAAACATTTCAATGTCTCCTGTTCTCAATTCTTCATTCATATGTTTCAATATTTTTATGTTATGACTAAATATAATCAAACTTAAAAAATGCTTAGTACCCAAATTGGTTAAACACAGCTGAATCTTTTGAGAGTTCAAGCTATGTAATGTCTATGATTCTCATTTTTAGTGATGATTTACATGTAAGATAGTAAGAGTTGGAGTGTTAGAGTTTTGATATCATAAGAGAAAAACAAAAACATACACCAAACTATAAAAATATAGTATTCAGACAATAAAAATATTTTTTATATGTGCCACTTAAATCCCCTATAAAAATCAAAACTGCTTGTCTACTTTCCTAAAATAGGTTCAAATAAACTCTCAACATTTCTATAGTTTATGCATGTAAGTTGAATACAGAAATGAAAAAGATTGCAATGGCAACAAAACCATTTTTGGAATCCCATATGTTGTAAAACATGCACTTATTAATATAATAATTAATAAAAACCAGGAGGCTAAGTTATTGTAAAAGCACCCCTTTCCCAGTTCTATAAAGTATGTGCTCATAACATATGTGCTTACAACACTAAATGTTAAATGCAAACTGAAAAATTTAATCAATTATCAAGGTATTTAAAAATATTTAGTAACAAAAATATCCAGACATTAGGCTGATCATTTGTTGCCATTTTCAAACACATGTTTGGAATCAGAGTCACAAAAGTTACATTAAACAGTTTTCCTCTTAAAATGAAAATCAATATGAGACTGTACCTACTTACTTTTTTTAATATAAAAATGATCTCAACATAATCCTTACTCTTGGAGTAGCATGGCACTTTGTTACTGCATCATTAGTAATTTATCACATCATTTAAAAAATAAGAACAAAAACAAAAAACTTGTCCACCAAAAAGTCAGAACATCTGCATGGAAAGTAAATGTAGCATTCACACATCCAATTGATTGTCTCCAGAGTACATTATTCAGGTATTTGCAAACCTTATCTAACCATCTAAGGACATCCATAAATATTTTTTGGCCACATTAGGGAAGCGATATAATGCCAAGACAATTAACATGGTTAATGCAATGGTTATGTCCTTTCCTAAAATAATTAAGGTTTTTCCTAAAAAAATAACCTAATGAGTAAGGCTATTTTACTTTCATAGCCACTGACTAACAAATGATATTTATAATGACAGTCACCTACAAAGTATACAACTAAACAATTTGTCAAACTAAAAATAATAATAATCAATAAATATGTTTACTGATTAGAAATCAGAGAAAAAACACTTGGTTACTTTTATTACGGCATAAAATAAAAAAATGTTATTGAGGAATTTCTGTAGTTGATAGAAAATGATTCTAATAACTTAGTCTATATTGTCTATCTTGAGTGAAGTAGGGTGAACCCACAATATTCCTAACTTCTAACAGGATTATATGCAGGTACAGTTTTATATATTATTTGTATACACATATATGTGTATATTATATATTTTATGTATGTATATATTTATATATGTAAATATATAAATATATAGAGTATATATTTTATATTATATATAATTTTAGTTATATATAACCCATGATATTCTTAACTTTTTTTTTTTTTAATTTTTTTTTTCAACGTTTTTTATTTATTTTTGGGACAGAGAGAGACAGAGCATGAACGGGGGAGGGGCAGAGAGAGAGGGAGACACAGAATCGGAAACAGGCTCCAGCCTCCGAGCCATCAGCCCAGAGCCCGACGCGGGGCTCGAACTCACAGACCGCGAGATCGTGACCTGGCTGAAGTCGGACGCTTAACCGACGGCGCCACCCAGGCGCCCATACCCATGATATTCTTAACTTTTAATAGCATGTGAAACACATATATATGTATAATTTTATATATATAAATTTTACAATATGTGGGATTTTTTAATAGGTTTCGTAGCATGCAGAGATATATCTTTCACTGATGTAGTCTAGTGGAGAGTGTCCCTCAGTTCCATATTAGAAAAAAAGGCTTGTTTTAAACAAAACAAAACAAAACAAAACAGCACAAACAGACTCATAAATACAGAGCACAAACTAGTGCTTGCCAGAAGTGAAAGTGGTGTGGGGATGGGCAAAATAGGCAAAGGGGAGAGGGAGATACAGGGCTCTGGTTATGCTGGTTATGGGATGAAAAAGTCACCAGGATGAGAGACGTAGCATAGGGAATATAATCAAGGTAATGGTGTTGTGCGGTGACAGTGACAGACCCTTGCTACACTTGAGGTGAGCACAGCATAATATATAGAGTTGCAGAATTGCAAAGTGGTACACTTGAAACTAATGTAATGTGTGCCAACTATACTTCAGTTTTGTGGGGTTTTTTCCTTAAGTTTTGTTTGGTAGTAAATCAGGATGGATTGATATGTGGCCTGCCATCATCTCTGTTACACACATACTAATTTTTTATTTGCTTATGATATACCCAAGACAATTAGGTAGAACTTGTCCCCAACTCTTGTCTGACTCATTTCATATTTGTAGTGGTTCTCTGGCTCTTCTACAACTGAGCTTATGAGAGAAGCTAATCTCAGATTTCCCCATTCATGATGTTGTTTGTGGTCCAGTTAGTAGTAAGCCTCACCATTGCTAAATGCTTCTTGATACATGGATGAATACCACAGTAATCATCAGATATGACAAAATGCAGCAACTGCTCTAATACTGAATAATACTGAAATGGTAAAACTGGACTTGAATTTTATTTGGATTTATCTACTTAGGGACTTAAAACTGTACAGCATCTAATTAGCAGATATCGAATCTCTGATCTTATATCAAACTGTTTTTTCAAAAATTTGATGTTGGCATCACAGGCAGGTAAGCAGCGATGACACAGTGGCATTCATTTATTTGGCAAGTACTTATTGGGCACCTATTCTCTCTCTTAAGTGCTGGAGCCATGAAAGTGATTAGGAAAGACATGAACCCTCTTCTAATGGACTTTAAAACCCGGTTGAAAGAAAGAATAAAAACAAGTAAGTAAAGAGTTTTTTTAAAAAAGAAAGAATTGTGGGGTGCTCAATAAGAGTTGAGCATCCAACTCTTGATTTCAGGCATCATGGGATCAAGTCCCACGTCAGGTTCTGCACTGAGCACGAGACCTGCTTGAAATTCTCTCCCTCTGTCTCCTTCTGTTCCTCTCCCCTGCTCCTTGTGTGTTCTCTCTCTAAAAGAGAGAGAGAGAGAAATTGTGATAAGTATAAAATAAATGTAAGTTGAGATATGTCATAACAGGAGAAGAGAGGGAAAGAGAGGGAGATGGAGGGAGACAGAGAGAGGGGGAGAGAGAGAGAGGTGCTTAGAAAAACCTTCTGGAAAAAAGAAGTATTACATTGAGACATAAAGGTGGGGACCAAGATGGTTTTCTAAGGAGCAAGGAACAAGCATTCCATACATAGAAGACAGTATGAGCCTAGTGCTCTGAGAGTTACACAGTGGAACATTGCATTGACTACAGTTGCATATATAAATATATACTACTGTAATCTTTTACCTCAAATTACTTTCCTCTTGCTTTTAGAATGTGTTCTGACTTACCATTTTGGAGCTCAAAGTGAAGGTTACTTTACTCTTTATGAAAGAAAATTTTTGGAGCTAGGTTGTAGGTGAATATACTGACATAGGAAGAAAGTCCTATGAATCCTTTCTGAGTAGATAGTGGATGATAAGTAACTCAGATAATCATATCATGCTCTCATTTTTAATATTCACTATAAGGAAATTCTTCCATGTGATTAACTTCAGCCCTCATGCCATATATTTTTCTGTTCTATTTTTCTCCCTTGTGGAAACAGAAAAGTAGAGTTAAACATTTCTCAGTAAATTTTCACTATAAATAATAATAATTACATGTTTCCTCTCCCCTTTCCTTCCTGTATCAAACAGGGTTATGCCAGAGAAGAGGAGCCAGTAAGAGATAGATACTAACAGATTTATTGCAAGGAATGGGTGTATGTGATCACGGGACTATTTAGAAAGTTCAGAAACACAGGACAGACCACTCAGAACAGCAGGCTAGCATTCTGGAGCATGGTGTGAAACTGCTGTCCATAGGCAAAATTTCCTCTCAGGAAAGCCTTACCTCTGTTCAGAAGGCTTTTGACTGATTGAATCAGGTCCACAGAGACCATCTAGAATAATCTCCCTAACCGGAAGTAAACTTATGAACTTTAATCACATCACAAATATTTTCAAAGTAACTCCTAGATTTGTGTTTGACTTAGTACCTGGGAAGTGTAGCCTCATCAAATAGACATCTCACTTTCTTCCTTCTCTTCCCTCAGTAAAATATTTGGTCCAGGTTGTATTACTTGGATCAGAGTACGACAGGTGTCCACACAGAAAGGTTGAAGAATGGCAAGGAAGAGGAGGAGCCAAGATGGCAGAACAGCATGGGAGTGTTTTTTTTGCATCTCACATCCATGAAATACAGCCAGATCAACACTTAACCATCCTGCACACCTAGAAAACTCATTTGAGGATTAACACAACAATCTGCACAACCTGAACCACAGAACTCAGTAGGTACGCAGCACAGAGAGGTAAAATGGAGATGAGAGAAGCTACAGAGGGCAGGGAGCTGTTTTTGCTTGTGAAGAAGGATGGAGACAGGGGGAGGGGGAGAGTTCAGGAAAATCAACCCCTCCCCCAAAAGCAGCTGGAGAGAATGTGGAAAAGTGGAAATAGCTGCAGGGACTGAACTAAAAAGGGAAAAAGGAGAAAGGAGAGGGTTTCAATTCCATTAAGACTCTATAAACAGGGAGAGTACAGAGAGTCTGAAACTCTGCAGCTCAATATCTGGTGATGCTCTGGTAGGAAGTGTGAATCCCCAGGAGCAGAGTGGGTCCAGGAGGTCTTCAGGCCACAACGGGAGAAGCAGTTCCATGGCTGGAAGGATATTTGGTAGAGACTGTGTGGCCACTCAGTGTCAGCAGATCTCAGAGAACAACCACGTTAACTGGTGCTGGAACAAGGTCAATAAGGGTGAAGTCTGGTGCCAGATGTCTGTTGTGATTTTCCATTATCCCTGAAATGCTGCTGCCACACGATCATGTGAACTTTACCTGGGACAGGCTGGCATCCAGCCACAGTCTCTGGGCATTGGCAGTGGCACAGTGCCGCGAACGTTCCTGGGGGGACCAGCTCTGGCCATTTCTCAGTGACATACTCCCCCAGAGGATCTAAGTGGGTCAAAGCCGCAGCCCCTCAGAAGTGAGGGGTCGGAAACACAGCCACATCTGAGATAAAACTCAGGAGGAAGGTGCCGCCTGGACTGCTTGGTCACAGAGAGTGTAAAAGCAGAGGGTGGATGTAAGCCAGAGACAAAGGATAGGTGTGCCATTTCTGGTTGAGGGGAGCACAGAGTTCCTATACTAGAGTCTGTGTAGCTGGGTGATGCCATTTTCACCCCTCCTGTGCATGCACATACACAACTACAAGCACCATAACAATCCACCCCAGTAAGCTAAGCAGTGCCATCTAGTGGAGAATGGAGCCGTTACGCTAAGCTCTGCCCACCTGGGACAACAACGTTCTTCAGGAACACCACAAATCTCTCCACCTGCTTAGTTTACAGACTATAAAATACTTCATAGTTTGACTTCGAGAGGGAAATGATGTAATTTCAATTGTATTTCAGTCTGTTCACTAGTCCATCTATTCAATTTTCTTTTTTTTCCTCTTTTTTGTTTCTTTCCTTCTTCTTGAATACAGAAAGAGAAAAAAAATTATTTTTATTTTAATTTTTATTAAAAATATTTTTCTTTATTTTTTTCTACTATATTTTTTACTTTTTTGTAAATTTTTCAACTTCTATTTTACTTCCATCATTTCATTTTATTCTTTTCATTGTATTAATTTTTTTCAAATTTTCAAACATTTTCCTCCTCCCCCCACCCTTTTTTCTCAAATCTATCAGGTCCTTTCAACACTCAGACCAAAATACCCTTAGGATCTAGCATCATTTATTTGATATTTTTGTATGTTTGTGTTGTTTTTTAGTTTTTTTATTTTAATTTTTTTACCTTATTAATTCTTTTTCTTCCTTCAAAATGATGAAATGAAGGACTTCACCCCAAAAGAAAGAGCAGGAAGAAATGACAGCCAGGGACTCAATCAACACAGAAACAAGCAAGATATCTGAACTAGAATTTAGAATCACAATAATAATAATACCAGCTGGGGTCAAAATAGATTAGAATTCCTTTCCGTGGAGATAAAAGACATAAAAGTTAATCGGGATGAAATAAAAAATGCTATGATTGAGCTGCAATCTCGAATGGATGCCAAAGTGGCAAGGGTGGATGAGGCAGAACAGTGAATCAGTATTATAGAGGACGCAATTATGGAGAATAATGAAGCCGGAAAAAAAAGGGAGACTAAGGCAAAAGAGCACCATTTAAGAATTAGAGAATTCAGTGACTCATTAAAAGGAACATGAGAATCATAGGGGTCCCAGAAAATGAAGAGAGAGAAAAAGGGGTAGAAGGGTTATGTGAGCAAATCATAGTAGAAAACTTTCCTAACCTGGGGAAAGACACAGACATCAAAATCCAGGAGGACAGAGGACTCCCATTAGATTCAACAAAAACCGACTATCATGAATGCGTACCATAGTCAAATTCACAAGATACTCTGACAAGGAAAGAATCATGAAAGCAGCAAGGGAAAAAAAAAATCCTTAACCTGCAAAGGAAGACAGGTCAGGTTTACAGCAGACCTATCCACAGAAACTTGGCAAGTCAGAAAGGAGTGGCAGGATATATTCAATGTGCTGAATCAAAAAAGTATGCAGCCAAGAATTCTTCATCTAACAAGGCTGTCATTTAAAATAGAAAGACATAAAAAGTTTCCCAGAAAAACAAAAATTAAAGGAGTTCATGACCACTAAACCAGCCCTGCAAGAAATTTTAAGGGGGACTGTCTGAAGGGAGAAATGACAAAGAAAAACAAACAAACAAAAGCAACAAAGACTAGAAAAGATCATAGAACACCACCAGACACTCCAACTCTACAGGAAACATAATGCCAATATATTCATATCTTTCTGCATTCACTCTAGAAGTCAGTGGACTCAATGCTCCAGTCAAAAGATATAGGGTAACAAATGGATAAGAAAACAAGATCCATCTATATGCTATTTACAAGAGACCCACTTTAGACCCAAAGACACCTTCAGATTGAAAGTAAGGGGATGGAGAACCATCTATCATGCTAATGGTCAACAAAAGAAAGCCAGAGTAGCCATACTTATATCAGACAATCTAGACTTTAAAATACAGACTGTAACAAGAGATGAAGAAGAGCATTATATCATAATTAAGGGGTCTATCCACCAAGAAGACCTATCAATTGTAAACATTTAGGCACCAAATGTGAAAGCACCTGAATATACAAATCAATTAATCACAAACATAAAGAAAATCATGGATAATAATACCATAATAGTACGGGACATCAACACCCCACTTACAACAATGGACAGATCATCTACTCAGAAAATCAACAAGGAAACAATAGCTTTGAATGACAACCTGGACCAGATGGACTTAACAGATATATTCAGAACATTTCATCCTAAAACAGTGGAATATACATTCTTCTCCAGGGCACATGGAACGTTCTCCAAAATAGATCACATACTGGGACACAAATAATTCCTCAAGAAATACAAAAAGATGGAGATTATACCATGCCTATTTTCAGACCACAATGCTATGAAACTTGAAATCAACCACAAGAAAAAATTTGGAAAAATAACAAATACTTGGACACTAAAGACCATCCTACTAAAGAATGAATGGGCTAACTAAGAAGTTAAAGAGGAAATTAAAAAGAACATGGAAGCCAATGAAAATGATAATACCACAGCCAAAAACCTTTGGGATGCAGCAAAGGCAGTCAGAAGAGGAAAGTATATAGCAATCCAGGCCTTCCTAAGGAAGGAAGAAAGATCTCAGATACACAACCTAACCATACACCTTAGAAAGCTGGAAAAAGAACAGCAAATAAAACCCAAAACCAGCAGAAGACAGGAAATAATAAATATTAGAGCAGAAATCAATGGTATCAAATCCAAAAAAAAAAAAAAGTAGAACAGATTAATGAAACCAGAAGCTGGTTCTTTGAAAGAATTAACAAAATTGATAAACTACTATCCAGTTTGATCAAAAAGAAAAAGGAAAGGACTCAAATACATAAAATTAAGAATGAAGGAGGAGAAATCACAACCAACACAGCAGAAATTATGAGCAATTATATGTCAATAAAATGGGCAATCTGGAATAAATGGACAAATTCCTAAAAACATATGAACTACCCAAATTGAAACAGGAAAAATAGAAAATTTGAACAGACCCATAACCAGTAAAGAAATTGAATTAGTAATCAAAAATCTTCAAAAAATAAGAGTCCAAGGCCAAATGGCTTTCCAGAGGAATTCCACCAAACATTTAAGGAAAATTTAACACCTATTTTTTTGAAACTGTTTGAAAAAAAAGAACTGGAATGGAAACTTCCAAACTCTTTCTATGAAGCCAGCATTACCTTGATTCTAAAACCAGACAAAGACACCACTACAAAGGAGAACTATAGACCAATTTCCCTGATGAACATGGATGCAAAAATCCTCAACAAGATATTAGCCAACTGGATCCACCAATACATTAAAAAAATTATTCACCACGACTAAGTAGGATTTATACCTGGGATGCATGGTTGGTTCAATATCCGCAAAATAATCAATGTGATACTTCACATTAATAAAAGAAAGGACAAGAGCCACGTGGTCCTCTCATTAGATGCAGAGAAAACATTTGACAAAATACAACAGGCTTTCTTGAAAAAAACCCTCAAGAAAGTAGGGATAGAAGGATCAGACCTTGAGATCATAAAAGTCATATATAAAAAACCCAATGCTAATGTCTTCCTCAATGGGGAAAAACTGAGAGCTTTCCCCTTAAGGTCAGGAACAAGACAGGGATGGCCACTCTAGCCACTGTTATTCAACATAGTATTGGAAGTCTTAGCCTCAGCAATCAGATAAAACAAAGAAATAAAAGGCCTCCAAATCAGCCGGGAGGAGGTCAAACTTTCACTCTTTGCAGATGACATGATAATTTATATGGAAAACACAAAAGATTCCACCAATAAACTGCTGGAACTGATCCATGAAGTCAGCAAAGTCTCAGGATATAAAATCAATGCACAGAAATCAGATGCATTCCTATACACCAACAATGAAGCAACAGAAATTGAAATCAAGGAATCGATCCTATTTACAATAGCACGAAAAACCATAAAATACCTAGGAATAAATCTAACCAAAGAGGTAAAAAAAATCTATACATTGAAAACTACAGAAAGCTTATGAAAGAAGTTGACGAAGACACAAAAAATGGAAAATATTCCATGCTCCTGGATAGGAAGAACAAATATTGTTAAAATGTCAATACTACCCAAAGCAATCTACATATTCAATGCAATCCCTATAAAAATAACACCAGCATTCTTCACAGAACTAGAACAAACAATCCTAAAATGTGTATGGAACCAGAAAAGACCCCGAACAGCCAAAGCAATCTTGAAAAAGAAGACCAAAACAGAAGGTATCCCAATCCTGGTCTTTAAGCTGTATGACAAAGCTGTAATCATCAAGACAGTATGGTACTGGCACAAGAACAGACACTCAGATCAAGGAACAGAATAGGGAACCCAGAAATGGACCCACAAACATATGGCCAACTAATCTTTGACAAAGCAGGAAAGAACATCCAATGGAATAAAGACAGTCTCTTCAACAAATGGTGCTTGGAAAACCAGTCAGTGACATGAAGAAAAATGAACTTGGACCACTTTCTCACATGATACACAAAAATAAACTCAAAATGGATGAAAGACCTAAATGTAAGACAGGAAGCCATCAAAATCCTAGAGGAGAAAGCAAGCAAAAACCTCTTGACCTCAGCCACAGAAACTTCTTACTCAATATGTCTCTGGTAGCAAGGGATACAAAAGCAAAAATGAACTATTGGTACCTCATCAAAATAAAAAGCTTCTGCACAGCAAAGGAAACAATCAGTATAACTAAAAGGCAACCGACAGAATGGGAGAAGATATTTGCAAATGACATATCAGATAGAGTTAGTATCCAAAATCTATAAAGAATGTATCAAACTCAACACCCAAAAGACAAATAATCCAGTGACGAAATGGGCACAACACATGAATAGACACTTCTCTAAAGAAGACATCCAGATGGCCAACTGACACATGAAAAAAACGCTCAACATCACTCATCAGCAGGGAAATACAAATCAAAACCACAATGAGATACCACCTCGCACCTGTCAGAATGGCTAACATTAACAACTCAGGCAACAACAGATGTTGGCCAGAATGTGAAGAAAGAGGATCTCTTTTGCATTGTTGGTGGGAATATAAGCTGGTGCAGCCACTCTGGAAAACAGTATGGAGGTTCCTCAAAAAACTAAAAATAGAACTACCTATGACCCAGCAATTGCACTACTAGGCATTTATCCAAGAGATACAGGTATGCTGTTTTGAACAGACACATGCACCCCAATGTTTATAGCAGCACTATCAACAATAGCCAAAGAATATAAAGAGACCACATGTCCATCGATGGATGAATGGATAAAGAAGATGTGGTATATATATATACAATGGAGTATTACTTGGTAATCAAAAAGAATGAAATCTTGCCATTTGCAACTACATGGATGGAACTGGAGGGTATTATGCTAAGTGAAATTAGTCAGGGAAAGACAAAAATCATATAACTTCCCTCATATGAGGACTTTAAGAGACAAAACAAATGATCATAAGGGAAGGGAAACAAAAATAATATAAAAACAGGGAGGGGGACAAAAGAGAAGAGACTCATAAATATGGAGGACAAACTGAGGGTTACGGGAGGGATTGTGGGAGGGGGATGGGCTAAATGGGTAAGGGGCATTAAGGAATCTACTCCTGAAATCATTGTTGCACTATATGCTAACTAACTTGGATGTAATTTTTAAAAAATATTAAATAAAATGGTAAAAAAAAGAAAGTCTGAGGAACTAAAGAAGTCTAGCTTGATGTATCACAGCCCAGTTAGAGAAAGAAAGGCATCCTTGAATTGTATGGTACCAGCAGTGATTCAGAGTGGGCAATTAGCGCCTGAACAGAGTGAGAGGCATTTATGGTGGACAGTGGCCTAGCATGGGAAGGGGAGGCCTATATGGGATGAAAAGAACATTTACAAGGCAGCGGTAGATAGAGAAATGGTCTGTATGAGATGTCAAAGCCTCAGAGGAAAGATGAGTATGTCCACATGGGGGACAGTGAGTGGAAGTTATGGCCAGACAAGGGTTTTATTTTTATATATAGGGACTATAAGGAATATACATATGTATATACATATGAGTAATGAGGAAAGGTAGAGTCCAGATCTTGGCTTCAAATATCATTCTCCCCTCACAAAAACCACGACTCCTTGGGGAATTAGCTGACTCTGGGCCTGGGGGAAAATAAATACAAGATAAGCCTGGAATATCTTATTATGCCAATAAGTAAGCAAGGGCTCAAAGAGTGATAGGGCATGCTAAAAGAATCCAGAAATCACCTTCTCCAGGGTTCCCACTAGGGAAATTTGAAAAATGGGGCTTTAAAATAAATAATGATAGTAATATAATATTATTTATAGAATAAAATGAGCACTACTTATATAAATAAATAAATTGAAAGTTGATGAGGAACAGGATATTTTTCATAGCCTCAAAGTATCTCTACCCAAAATACTTACTAATTACAAAAGGGGGAAAAAAGAATAATTTTACAGTGGAGAATCCCAGCAGATACCATTTTAATTAACTGACCAAAGTCAACATCACCAGTAATGGGATGATATGAAATCATACATCACCTGAGATAATGCAATAAGAATAGCACCGCTTTTTAAACTATTTCTGCTAAAGATAAATCACCTATATTGAATTCTGAGAACATATCAAACGAACACAGACTGAAAGACATTCTACAAAAGAGTTGGTCTGCAATCTTCCAAATTATCAAGATGATGAGATTCAAGGAAAGATGGAAGAAATGTTCTAGATTAAAGAAGCCTAAAGCGATGGGAGCATGTTCATCTAACTCTCCCAGTACCTTTGAGAAGAATTGAGGGTGAATATTTTTATTATGTAAAGAGAGGCCTAGTGATCATAGAAATAAATGTGCTTTACTATCTATAAAAAAGGATTCTAGGGGCGCCTGGGTGGCGCAGTCGGTTAAGCGTCCGACTTCAGCCAGGTCACGATCTCGCGGTCCGTGAGTTCGAGCCCCGCGTCAGGCTCTGGGCTGATGGCTCGGAGCCTGGAGCCTGTTTCCGATTCTGTGTCTCCCTCTCTCTCTGCCCCTCCCCCGTTCATGCTCTGTCTCTCTCTGTCCCAAAAATAAATAAAAAACGTTGAAAAAAAAAAAATTAAAAAAAAAAAAAAAAAAAGGATTCTAGCTAGGAAGAGTATGGACAATTATACATCTTAAATATTATTTTCAGTTATATCCTCTGAACCTGTGTTTTTCAAACATTACTGGACAGGCATACAAATCACTCAGGGATTTCATTGAAATATCAATTCTGATTCCATAGATTTAAGGTAGGGCCTGGGGTTTTGAATTTGTAATTAACTTCCAGGTAATGCTGAGGCTTCTAAACCATAAACCACATTTTAAATTACCAAGTTCCTGACTAACATTAAGGCATGGGTAGAGTAGGGTCCTAATATAAATGTTACTAGTCTTGTGTTTCTATTATAATTTGTTTAAATATATTATAGATGGACATAAGGGTTTATTTTTATGGGTTTAATTTCTTGACAAAATCATATGTTCAAGCTACTTTTAAGTTGCATGCAGATACTCAATGTTGCTATAATATGTGCATACATGTATTTAAATGCCAGTAAAATGAATCACTCTCTTTTAATAGCTGATCAAAGTTCTCAGTCCACTCTTCTTTCTCAGCAAATTTAATCTTGTAATCTCCAATTGGCTAGGTGCATTATGGTTTATGTTTTGTCTGCCCCTGAAACAGCAGAAATGGGCCTCTGCCAGCAAGGGCTATTAGATTAAATGGACAATTAATGTGATTTTCTGTGCCAACTCTTGTGTAGTTTAGCCAAACGGCTAAAGTGACACAGACTAAACATTTAATGTAAAGTGGAAGTGACGTGGATACAGAGTTCTAGGAAATTTTTTATCTGGAAAAGAACTGTGCTGCATTCAAGGAATAGATTTTCCCTACAATCTTTGTGACTAACAATTATAAGCAGCTGGCAACAGAAGTGCCTTCTGAGAAGCCAAAGTACTTTGATCTAAATAAATAAATCTTTGAATCTGAACCAGTGAGTACATTAGAATCTTATTCTCTGAGGGTATTGTTTTACATGCCATGCACCTGTTTTCCCAGAATCTTCCATAAGGAAGAAATTCTCTACTCTTAGTATAGTCTGCCTCTGATGCAGAAATGTTATGATTTTATAGGCTATCCATCTAATTAAGCCAAACTAAGTCACCTAAGCAACATGTACCCCCCCCACACACACACACACAACACACACACACACCCCTAACTGGGAATAAAAGCAAAGCAACATTGAAAGTTTGTATTCTCCAGTCAAAATGAAAACAAATACAATTATCAAATGTAAGATATCTAAGATATCTAACAACTCTAGGGGCTTCCACCAATCTAAACATAGGTCTTTAGACAAACTGTCCAGAAAACCATCTCATAGTCCCCCCCCCAATAAATGAACTGAAAAGGTTTTTATCAAGATGTGTACTGTAAACAAGGTGAATAAAATAGTTGACAAAACACATGCAGAAAGAAAAAGAAAGCTGTAAAAAGAATATGGCAATACATCTATGTAATAGAAAAGGATAAGAGCAATTTGATCTAGCAAAACACATCCAGGGATAGGACGGAGTAATATGTTTTCTACCAAAGAAACTAATAGTTCATGTTTTTTGTAATTGTTTCTCCACTTTTTTAAAAAAGAAAAGTGTTTATTCATTTATTTTTGAGAGACAGAGAATGAGCAGGGAAAGGGCAGAGAGAGAGGGAGGCCGAATCCCAAGCAGGCTCTGCAGCATCAGCATAGAGCCAGATGCAGGACTCGAGCACACAAAGCCGGAGATCATGATCTGAGCCAAAACCAAGAGTTGGATGCTTAACCTACTGAGCCATCCAGCAACCCTGTTTCTCCACTTTTTAAGCTTAATATTAATCTAGCTTTGCATGAATAAGGTCCTGTTTGTTAGAAATAAATCGGTTTATTCTAAATGAATCAATGGAATGTAGAAAAAAGGACTATTTTGAGAATATGAAGTTCTTGGTGTATCTAGTTCAATTTGCCTCTAAAGACCACAAAGATCTGTGTCTAAGAAGCTCTCACATGCTTATTGCAAAATACTATTCCTGTTTCTCCTGAGTGTCAGAACCTGCAACACAGAATAGGGAGGAGGTGGCCAGGTACTATTTCTCGGACACAAAGACTAAAGGGTCATACACCCAGTGCCCTCAAGTAACTCTTCCTTTACAGCCATGGTTCCTTCCCTGAGGGGAGCTTTGGACTCTGTGCAGCAAACCAGGAACTCTGACTTGGGAATTAATAAGCATTAAGCCATAGTATAGTCAGACTTGCACACCTTAAAATCAGTGGAGCTTTATAGTCAAAAATTTAACATGGAACATTTCAAATTGAATGTTTCCCTCTATAATTACCTCATGATACCTGGTCCTCACAACGTGTTTGTGATCTCAATGAGGAACACCACCATGTTCTCTTGTACCCTGATCGTAAAGTGTGGGGTTACCACACTCTCTTTTCTTCACCTCCTCTAGTCGGTCATATAATCCTGTCAGCAATCATTTCCTATACCTATATACAGGTTTAAAGGGTTAACAAGATCAATGAAGAAAAAAAAAGTATGTTTATATGTGCGTATGTAAGTTTATCAATTTTACTAGTATGGAGTATGTGTCACACACATTTTACAAATAATCAAAATATATAATACTCTATTAAAATTCCACATAGCCAGTCAAGTCTCTCAGATGCTTTAGCAGATTTTTGCTGAAGTTTTGTATGCCGAGTAGATCTATGGTTGCAACAGAGGAAAATAGGTAAACAACTGTGGTCCCTACAGAAATGTTGGTTCATATTCTCATTTGTATTAATGATTAAGAGAAAAGTGAAGCAAGTAAGGCATATATAGTAGTTAAATCATTAGTAAATGATGTGAGTGATGTCTTTGCTGAACTAGATAATAGTTTTTGAATACTGGCAGGATATTTCCTCTGTTCTGTGTAGTATTTTCAGTGTGATGGCACAGACACACTTTTATGATTCGCCTGGATTGTTCAGTTTTGTCACCACTTTCTCAAGTCTAGAAAATTACAGAACAATGCATCAAGCCTAATTCACAGTGGTTTCAGATTTATGTGGTGTAAATATCTCACCACGCTAATCCCAAGCTACCAATGTTACACCACTGAATGCTGTGATCAACAGTGGCACACAATTGCATAGTATTTTCACCATACAGATAAAATAGATGTAAACAGTCACAAGAACATAGGAAATAGTTACTGTTATAAAATAATAAGGAAATTATGAATTTTCAGTATTACCTTTGTTTTCAATGTAGTATATTACGAGTTTATATAACTTACACAATTTAGTTTTTATTAATAGTCATGTTTAATGGCTAGTTTGGAAAATTCTCACAAATTTAACAATGTGCTTTAATGAGCCTGTGGGAGTTGGTTTTAGCATACTGTTGCATGACCTATCCCTTCACTATACCCTAAATGCCACCACCCTACCTAGTGCAGGTCTAACAACTACTTTCCTTCTCTGTTAAGGTAACATCTAAACTGGTTTCACTGTGCCTTGATGGCCTTTGAAACCAGAGGGAACTTGCACAAATCTTTATATGAAATTTTCCTGCTTAAAGTCCTTTAATGCTTTCCTTTTATTTTGAAGATGAAAGCAAATGCTTTGTTATTATAAACTATTAAGTTCTGAAAAGTGTGTGTGTGTGTGTGTGTGTGTGTGTATGTGTGTGTATATATTAATTTTTTTAACATTTATTTATTTTTTAGAGACAGACAGATCATGAGCAGGAGAGGAGCAGAGAGAGAGGAAGACACAGAATCCGAAGCAGGCTCCAGGCTCTGAGTGGTCAGCACAGAGCCGTATGCAGGGCTTGAACCTATGAATTGTGATATCATGTCCAGAGCTGAAGTTGGGCGCTTAACTGACTGAGCCACCCAGGTGCCCCTATATATAATGTTTATTTATGTTTGAGAGACAGAGTGAGTGTGTATGTGTGTGCACAAGCAGGGGAGGGGCAGAGAGAGAAGGGGAGAGAGAGAATCCCAAGCAGGCTCCACACTGTCAGCACAGAACCTGACACAGGGCTTGAACTCATGAACCGTGAGATCATGACCTGAGCCAAAGTCAGACGCTTAATCAACTGATCCATCCAGGTGCCTCAAAAGTATGTATTTCTTGATTTCAGCTCCCCAAACACTAATAAATGAACTGCAATGCTCTAGGCAAAACAAACCACTTAGCATTTCCTGAACACATTCTCTTACATTTGATTTCATTACCTTTTGTCTTCCCCCAATTTTATTCCCCTGACTTATTTAGCTCAAACAAACCCTTGTTACTGAAACCTCACTTGACCTAACTTGGTGAGTCGGGTGGACTTTCTCTGTGCTCCATGCATAGCCCATTTGTATCTACAGTCTGAATTTTAATAGTTGATTTATTTGACTACATCCTTAAATAGTTTGAGAGTTCCTTGTGTAGAAGCAAATTAACATTAGCTTCCTTCAATGTGAGGAACACTGCACTAAGCAGTTTCCATATTTATCTCATTTGCTTGAAGGGATAAGTAATATTTTACATATTAGGAAACAGGGTCTCAAAAAGCATATATATATCGCCTGAGGTCACATGGCTCCAAATGGTGACACTCAGAATAAATTTAAGGTAATCATAAAGGCAGAGATTAAGCTCTGCAATGTGCCATGCTTCTTAATTTATCTCCAGACTCCGAGAGTCTAGCACAACACCTGGAAAAGAGAGATGCTTGGTAACAGCAGAGAGTTTCACTTAGAAATCCAGTGATTCTCCAGTGTTTCCTGTTGTTCAGCCTTAGTAGAAGAGCTGATTAAAGCCGATTCACACACCCCACTCCAGACCTACAGAACATGGCTCCGCATACATGTCAAATATTGACAAACTCTGGATTAATCATGGGTTTGGGGTGAGTATTATTAACTTTAGAAATTATTTTATATTTTTTCATACTTTTATTCACTGCAGTCTGATACACAGTGGCACACAATTATCACACCGTTTCTGCCATGCAGATACACTGGGCATCAGTATTGTCAAGAGCAGCCTGAAGCATCACCTTCCCTCTTCTGTGAATAGATAATCGTAAGGTTTCTAACACAGAAGTCTGACTAGTTTTGTCAGAAGCCCCATACTGGACCTAACCTTGAAAACCAGATGCCTCCCCGAGAGCAGTGATCTGTGTTGGAGCAGGTTCATACTCATGGAGTACACTTCATCCCAGCTCCATGTTTACTGACCTCACATTGTTAACTTGAAATTGGCTTTGGTGGGATTATTTCCACCACGGAAATCAGGAAAGGCTATCAATTAGGCCTGCCCTCCTCATCCCCAAGAGCCAGATTCTAGGCTTTTACCAGAATGTACTGAAATCGCCAACCTAGTACCTGCGGTCGCTACGGAACAATCGTTTTGGAAAGTAGTGATAGTGTCCCTCTTAGATTTCCTCAGCCTTATGTTGTCAGGCTCATCTGCTAGCGACATCTTATTTCAAAACTCTTCCCATATACAATTCTCCTAGTTCAATCAATATTCATTCCCTTGTGTTGTGTGCTTTCATTTCACATCCTCAAATTGTTAGCAGCAGTTTAGTGCTGTTTTGGATTCATGATGGCTGTTTATATTATCCTCCAATTTACAATCATGTGTGAAATCAATGTCTTTTTTTGTCCTGTCTAAAGTTGACCTCTCTAATATCATCCCATAATCTGAATATCATTTCCTATCTTATTATCCACTGATTTTAAGAGTACACTAAGCAACTAATCCATGTGGTGCTACTGTTTGCCAATTCATTCTAGTTAAATTTAAAAGTAAGATTATAGGAGGCAGACAACATTATTTTCACATAATATTTACTCTTGTCTCTCCATTCTCAAATTTTGTTTGAACTCCATTCCAAGTGGAAATTATACTGTGGTAAGTCGCTTGTTTTAAAAACATAATATGTATTTCTCTCCTTCTGGATGCCTAAAGGTTTTAGCTCATTAATTGAAACTGTGAATTTGAATATTTAGCCTGAAAAAGAAAAGGCTAATTTTACAAAGTAAACTGGACATAAATTCAACTTATAGAGCTAAAAAAAAATCAGGAGATAGTATTGGCAAATAGTACCAGTGGTTACCAAGAGTGTTTACATTTCCTTTCCTTGGGCATTATTTGAATAGTTTGGACTCTGATTTCATATAGCAGATACTAACTTGAGAGCACTTTATTTAAAAGAGGGGATACTTATTATAAGGATGTAAGGATATATCACAGCACCTGAGGCAAGGATGAAAATGCAGCTAGCCCATAAGAAAAGAACCAAAATCATGAAATGGAATGTTACATAGAAACCAGAGGGGATTCTTTTTCTACTTCTTATTTCTCTGTCTCTACTACCTTATTGTCTTTCTGTAGACTAGCTTTTCCCCTACTCAGCCCACACTTTAAGAGATTACTTCTTTACAGCTCCTGTTTGTTAAATGTCCTCTACTCGAGACACAAGCCCCAGACTGAGACTAAAAAAATCTTAGCCCAATTCCAAATTCTCTGGGAAAGGACCCTGAGCATTTTTATTCTCAGTATTTTACTATATAATATAACCATAACTGTTGGGGACTGCATTCATTTTCCATGCTGCCTAACAAATTACTGCAGATGTAGAGACGTAAAATAATACATATGTATTATCTAACAGTTTCTGTGAATTCACAATGTGGATGTTTTGCTTCTTCAAAGCCAGCAGGAGACTCTACCTCTCTAGCTCAGATGGAGTCTTATAAAATATACTCAAGGTAGTGGCATCTCATTGCCTTTGCCATATAACTTAATCAAGGGAGTGACATCCCATCATGCTTGCCATATTCTGTTAGTTAGAAGCAAGGCATTGGTTCCACCATCACTCAAGAGATGATAAAAGAGTACGACTCATTGGAGATTATCATATATGTGTCCATCACAGGACCCAACTCTGTGTCCTATAGATGTGGAAAGGAAGGGGAACAATTCTCAGAGGAATTATTACAAGCTAGATGAGCTGGCAGAAATAATAAAAGGTATCTATACCATCTGCTAAGACCAAATGACATTGGAAAGACTTGGTGCCATCCTGTAAGGAGTTTACACAATAACAGCTGGAAATCTGTCACTAGCTTCCAACTTTAATGGGAGCATCTGTAATGTTTCTTCTTTAAATAAAGTCTTACATTTGGGTAGGTATTCTTTTTCATGTTACCATGGCATTCTTTTATTTCTAATTAACAAAGATCTTTTAATTCAGAATGAATTTTAAATATGACCAAATGTCCTTTAGGCATGAGAGAATTGTCATTTTTCTCCTTTAATTATTAATGTGATGAATTATAATGATATCTTTCCTCATTTTGAACCATCTTTACTTTTGTGGAATAAACCCTACTTAGATTGAATAAACCTGTAAATATTACATAGGAGTTTATTTAGGATTGTGATATCTACATATAGAGATTGTCAATATCCTTTTTTTTTTTTTGCAGGCAATTTTTGTCAGCTTTTGGTGTCACGGTGATGTTAGTATGGTAGTAACCTTTTCATTACTGTATGCTCTGAAATGGATAAAATAACAAGGAAAGTGTGTTTCTTGATGTTGTGGTTGAAATTGCCTGAAATTTGCATTAACTCAAAATTTTTAATGAAGATAGGGAATCACTTCTAAGACAGTGTTAAAATATTTTCATA
This sequence comes from Neofelis nebulosa, assembly GCF_028018385.1. NCBI lineage: Eukaryota > Metazoa > Chordata > Mammalia > Carnivora > Felidae > Neofelis > Neofelis nebulosa. The sequence continues at coordinate 42,041,740 of NC_080791.1, read as the reverse complement.
GTTATTGGATGGTTTAAGTTCTATCTTTCATAGGTCAATTTTCTTACATCAATTCACAATTTATATTTGATTGCCACAACTTATGTTAAATATTCAAGAACGATTTGACTGTAAAATTCCTTCATTACTTATTTTACATAAAACTTAGCTAATAGCCTGCTGTTGACCAGAAGCCTTACTGATAGAGTAAATTAACACATATTTTGTATGTTAAGTAACTATATACTGTATTCTTACAATAAACTAAGCTAGAGAAAAGAAAATGTTAGTAAGAAAGTCATAAGGAAGGAGCGCCTGGGTGGCTCAGTCGGTTAAGCGTCCGACTTCACCTCAGGTCACGATCTCGCGGTCCGTGAGTTCGAGCCCCGCGTCAGGCTCTGGGCTGATGGCTCGGAGCCTGGAGCCTGCTTCCGATTCTGTGTCTCCCTCTCTCTCTGACCCTCCCCCGTTCATGCTCTGTCTCTCTCTGTCTCAAAAATAAATAAACGTTAAAAAAAAAAGTCATAAGGAAGATACATTTATAATACTGTACTGTATTTTTTAAAAAACTGCATGAAAGAGAACCAGTGCAGTTCAAGTCTATGTTGTTCAAGGGTCAACTGTATTTATTTATAATTATATTAGAGGTTCCCAGCTTACTTTCTAATAAATTAAAGCAATTTATCTTTACCCAAGAAGTATGAGTATTCTTTTGCCTACATCTTGCCAGTAGTAGGTACTGAAACTCTTTTTAATTGTTTTCAGTATGGCTAGTATGAAGTATTATTTTGTTATACTTATCATAAATTTAAAAAAAAATTGCAATAAGGTCTATACAGAGGCAGTTAAAATTATAATAAATCCTTAAAAATCAACAAGAAGATAATTAAAATGCAATTTTTAAGAGCAATTCACAGAAGGGCAAATCAAAATCTTAACAATCATGAAAGAAACGACACAAATTCACAGGGAAACAAAAATTAAAATTGTAATGGGCAATATATACTCTGATCTATTCCTGAATTCCCTCCCCTGTTTCTACAGACTTGATTAGAGCAACACTACTGTTCTTCAAAATGTTATTGACTATTTTTCAACAATTACTCTTTCATTACAAAAGCTTATACTTCAATTGTAGCTTCAGTAAATTTTATCCTATTTATTTAAAGTTCATTTATTTATTTTGATAGAGAGAGAACATGAGCGAAGGATGATGGGCAGAGAGAGAGGAAGAGAGGGAGAATCCCAAGTAGTCTCTGTGAGGTCTGTGAGTGGAGCCTGATGTGGGGCTCCAACCCACGAAACTGTGAGATGATGACCTAAGCCAAAATCAAGAGTCGAATGCTCAACCGACTGAACCACCCAGGCACCCCAGTTTTATCCTATTTATATAAAATTGATGTATTTATCATACAAAGTCTTTCTAGTATATGTTTACCTTAGTCCATATGTTTATTTTTCAATAAGAATTTATAGTTTCTATTCATAAAATTCCTTTATGATTCTTATTTCTAAAAGTTTTAATTTTGTTTACTCATGTCAACTTTTATACAACTGTACAATTCATATCTAACCCCTTACAGATTTTTAAAAATGGTGCTGGCAGTATGCTAGTAGGAGTCTCTTTGTTTTGTAGACATACAACCCTATCATTGACAAAAATAGACATCATATACCTCTTCCAATATCTGTAGTAGCTTTTCCATGTTTGATTCATTACATTTCACAGGACAATATTAAATAGTATGCTATCAGTAGGTAATTATTTATAGTGTTATATTTGGTTGAAATGGATTTAGTGTTTCACACTGTGATAATATATGCTATGGAATTTGATAAATTATAATTATAATATTATAGTAATTTTTCCATTAATATTTTGCTTATAGTGTTATTAGAAATAACTACTGAATTTTATCAAATTCCTTTTCAGCATTGATTTATATGACCAAATTATTTTCTCCCTTAATTATTTTAATGAATAATGAAGATAGATTTACTGATATTGAATCACATTTTCTGCAATAAAATCACAAAGTCATAGTATAGTACCCTTGAGATATGGGCAGATGGATTGCATTTTCTAATATTATGTTTAAACTTTTCAGTTATGTACAATGCAAGATGTTTTATGTATTTCTCTTTATGTGATCTTCATCATATTTTATTATAAATAATATTCTGACTTTCTAAAGTGATCTTGGAAATTTTCCACTTGTTTCTATGCTTGAGAAAGTTTTTCAAATATGAATGTCATCTGCCATTTAAAAGAAATTAAAGCCTTTTAGTAAATGCCTTTTTTCATTTTTTTTTTAGAGAGAGAGAGTGTGTGTATGAGTGGGGGAGAGAGGCAGAGGGAGGGATGGAGACAGAGAGAGGGAGAGAAAATCCCAAGCAGGCTCCACGCTCAGCATGGAGCTTGATGTGGGACTTTGATCCCATGACCCTGGGATCACAACCTGAGCTGAAATCAAAGAGTTGGATGCTCAACCGACTGAGTCACCCAGCCACCCCACTATTGCTTTTTAAACAATGTATTTTAAACACTTTGTAATGTATTCTAGGGAAATTTTTCTATTGTATATTTTTCTACTTGTGTGTCAACTTTTATAATTTCTATTTTACTTGGAAATCATTCATTTCTTCTAAGTTTTGAAATAAAATAGCTTAGAGTTGTAAAGCTATCCTTTCATAAATTTCAAGCCTTGTCTTTTACCTATAGTTGGGTCTCTTTTGCCCCATCTAATATTTTCTATTTTTACCATCTTCTTTTTAAAAATATCAGATTAATGATCACCTCTTCACTTTTAATATTTTTTTAATCTTGACACAATTTATGTAATAGTTATTGGCATCTCAGATTTACAGATGAGATATGAATTTCTCCCAATCAAAATTACATATATATTTTATTTTATTTTATTTTATTTTATTTTATTTTATTTTATTTATTTTTCTACTGATTTGTTTATTTTGAGAGAGAGTGCATGTGCACGTGAGAGTGGGGGAAGGGGAGAAAGAGAGAGAGAGAGAGAGAGGGAGGGAGAGTCTCAAGCAGGCTCTACACTCAGGATAGAGCCCAATTAGGGCTCAATCCCACAACGCTGGGATCATGACCTGAGCCGAAATCAAGAGTTGGACACTCAACCCACTGAAACATCCACGTGCTCCAAAATTACATATATATTTTAAATTATAAAATCCATTTTCTATGCTAAAAAGTGGTACTATTTAATAGTGCTGGTAAACTTATATACGAAGATAATGTTTTGTCTGCCACTGAATAGCAAGTGAGAAAAGTCATGACAATGCTTGTCCTCTTTAAACATAGCAATTGTACTTTTAAGACTTTATCTTAAGGTAAGAATTAAGATTGTGAAGAAAGAGTTCACCAACTTGGAATGCTCAGTGTAATATAACATACAATCTGAAAAAAAATTGAGACAAAAATATACATGACCCTGAGAAAGCTTTGGATAAATAAACAATGGTACAGGACTGCAATGAAACGTTTAAACACACAAACTATGCAATCATTAAAATAGTTGCTATAGCTGGGGTGCCTGGGTGGTTCTGTTGGTTGAGCATGTGACTTTAGCTCAGGTCATCATCTTGGGCTTTGAAAGTTCAAGCCCTGCATCAGGCTCTGTGCTGACAGCTCAGAACCTGGAGTCTGCTTCAGATTCTGTCTCCCTCTCTCTCTGTCTTTCCTCTGCTCTCTCTCTCTCTTTTTTTCTCTCTCTCAAAAATAAACATTAAAAAAAGTTGCTACAGCATTACTCATATGAAAAAACATCTATGAAATAATACTAAGATGACAAAAGTTTACAGCCAGTATGATCCAAATTAAAAAAAAAAAATAACTACAAAAAAATGCAGGCATAAAAAGTCTGAAATGTTGACACTGGTGGAATTATGAGTGTTATTTATTTTTTGTTTGTTTATTCATATTTTTATAACAATGATAGGCTTATGTAAGAGCATATCAAAAAACATTTCCTTAAATATTTAAGCTAAATATAATTGTTTTGATATCATTATAAGCAACAGCAGCACTTGAGTTCTCAAACTTTCTGACCTAGTGAACCAGGTCAGTGAGGCAGAAGAGTTCATGCTATTAACTTATTTATCTGCACATTGATTCCACCAAAAGTAACACATTTACCTGAACTAAAAGCCCCAGAACAAATGTCACCAGCAGAGTATTTGATTTCTACGATCTCTCAGTTAAAACTGCTCCCTTCATACTCTGACCTTTATCTATATCTCTTTTCAAAGCATTTACTACTTTAGAGTTTTAACAGAATACTAATAGAATGACCGCTAGTGGATTGTAATCTCCATAAACCGAGGGAACGTATTTACTCACCTTCATATCTCTTACTGTGCATGTCACTGTGACTTAAGTAACATAAGTAATGGTTTTTCAATGAATGAATGAATGAATGAATGAATTAGGATTGTTGTGAAGACTGTCACTACAATGACTCACGAAGAAGAAGGCATGTTTTAGCGTGGGGTCCTTAGAAACAAAGGATCAGGCAAGGATAAAATATCAATACTTGATTTGGGATGTATAATTTCAAAGCACGGAAGGAAAAGGGAGCTAAGGCTTTAGAAGAAACACAAGGTAGGGGCGCCTGGGTGGCTCAGTCGGTTAAGCATCCGACTCTTGGTTTCATCTCAGGTCACGATCTCAGGGTTTGTGAGTTCAAGTCCTGCATGGGGCTCTGTGCTGACAACATGGAACCTGCTTGAGATTTTCTCTCTCTCTCCCTCTCTCTCTGCCCTCCCCACATCTCTCTCTCTTAAAATAAATAAGCTTAAAAGCAATAAAAAATCTTTAAAAAAGAAGAAGAATCGGTGCAGTGATGGACTTACTCTGTTGGCCATTCCTTCTTGACAAGCCACAGAAAAATCTGAGCACGTCCACTCAACCACTCAGGATTTCATATGCAAGTCACAGAGGAAACACTCTTCAGCACAGTGTAGCAGAAGGAAGAAGGAAGAGACAGGGAATTAATCTGCCTGTTTTGTCTGACTCTTGTTTCCCCTTATTCGAAGTCTGCCCTACAGGGAGTTGACCAGATCAGATCCCACATCTCCTCACACTCATTTCCGGTTATATAACCTTTTGGCAACGGCTCAGTAAGTCAGATCCTCTATTATGTGTCGTGTGGCCTTGAGATGTCTAGAAGTTCTGGGGAGAGCCAGGAACTCCAGCCATATTGCTGATGGTCCTTACGAGACACACCTCATGGGCTAGCTTGGCACCTGCAGGCCTTGGCAGAGGCTGAGAGGGAGTAAGTGGCCCAGGGTATGGAAGGCAGATATGACTGAGAGAATTTGAGGAGGTGCAGAAGAGGTATTCAACACCAGGCAATATCTGATTTCACTGAAATACAAATAAATCATTAATTATTTTCAGGATCACAAGCAAGTACTGTCATCAGTACTTGCGTTCTTTTGTGGGATATTTTCCAAAACTTAGGAAAAAATTAAATAAGATTGTCCTATGAGAGTAAAACTAGTAATGCAGAATTTATTTGTACAAAGATATGCAAACAATTAATATTGAATGCTTACTATGGTCCAGCCATATGCTAAATGCTTTTTACATTAAAAAAAATCTATCACTTGGTACACACAAAATTCTTGAAGGACTCCATTAGGACTCCAAATTTAAAGATGAGAAAAGTAAGGCTTAGACACTAATTTTCCCTAAATAACATAGCTAGTAGGTGATGGAGGTGATTTTCAAACCCAGGGTGTCTTATTTCAGAGACACTTAGTGCACTCAGGGCACTTAGTGTACCGCTCCCAAATTGCAACAAGACAAATTACTACAAGGTGAGTACTGTGAGTTCCCTGAATGTATCAAACAGAGTGATTACCAAGCAGAGTCAATCACCTATGGCAACTAAGGGCAACAGAATCAGGGAAAAAGCACTGCTTACAGACACCGTGCCTGAGTCTGAGTTTGAGACAATATCTAAATTTGATGGCAAATACATAAGGAAGAGGGAACTTCAGATCCTTAAACACAAGACTGGAGGAATATATTATATATGAGTGCAATTCCATTTGTGCTTTATATACTAGATTCTGGGAGTTTATATAACATATCAGTAACGATGAGATAGAGCTACTGCGCATATTTGGGAAAGCAAGTTTCAGCGATTGCGAGGTGGGAGCAGAATCTGGACAGTAGTGAATTCACCAAAGAATGGGGCCTTGTAAGTGTGTTTTTTCTCCTGATACTTTTTTTTTTTTAATTTAATGCCTTTTGCATTTTTGCATTTATTTTATGCTTTTTCGATTTTGGGTGCAATCTTGCTCAAATAAGAGTCACTTACTATATCTTAAACTTGATATTCCCTTAAAATTTCTATATAGCAGGAAGAAAACCTTAAAAGCATAATTCTATATCTCAGCCTATATTTTGGCCTAAGACTTGGATTACTTTTTTTACTTCCCATTGAATATAGCCAGATACCCAAATAATCTTTGATAGCGGTCCCTAGGTACAGGTGAGCAGCCCATGACACTACCCATTCAGGGCTTTACATTCAGACATAAAAAAGTAATAGCTTCCTTGTGAATTCCTTGCCCAGTTAGCTGATCTAAACTATGGGTGTGACGGTGAGCAGCTTTCAGGTTAAAAACTTGTGTTTATTTATCGCTTTCCATCCGGGGCCCCTGGCTGGTTCAGTCAGTGAAGCATCCAACTCTTGATTTTCGGCTCAGCTTATGATCTCATGGTTTGTGAGTTCGAGCCCCACATTGGGCTCTGCACTGACAGTGCAGAGCCTGCTTGGGATTCTCTCTCTCTCTCTCTCTCTCTCTCTCCCCTCCTCCCCCCCCAAAATAAAAAATAAAAAATAAATATTTTATTTATACCTTTTCATTCAAAATGCATTGCAAGAATCAAGAATACATGGGGTTAATTTTGTTGCCTAGAACTCTGGCTTACATCACCCACCTCTCTGGCTCTTATTCCTTTCATAACCATCCCACAGATTTCAAGGAGATTTTAATAACAAACAAATATAAAAGTTCTTCTACACTGACATCTAACAAACACTTGGTTTAATAAGCCCTTGTGAGTTTGAGATTTTAAGGAACCGAAACCTAGCAATCTTGCTGGAGATGTGAGACTTGTTCCCTAACAGCCTTTTGAGAGTTTCCAGTGGGTGAGGCAGAAAGTGTACCAGGAGGGAATGCACACTGTCATACCCAACGAAAGAGAAGGTTTTGCAAATTCACATCTCGCACCAGTTTCACATTATTTGTTGCAAGCCCCTGTGTTTTCATTACCTGAAATTCTATAGGAGATACCGGTGACCTAAGTGAAGTTGCTTAGCTCAGTGTCCAACTAACAAGATTGTGTTAAGGAGCTTTGGGTTTTTGTTTTTGTTTTTTCATGTACATTTGAAGGAAAACAAGTTCAGATCTTTTAAACACTACAAAGAAAATTTTGACTTACACTAGTGTTCAGTCTGGTGCCAGACTGCCAATGAAGTTCAAATTGGCATATTCTGAATTTTATTCACCGAAATTATTCTAATAGAGTGATGCTTCACCTTGGTACATTCAACCGTCTTAAAGTTTCCTAGATCAAACTCCTCTGTTCCTTGACTAAAATGATGTTAAAATTTAAAGAAGAGACAAGAAAAGAAGAGCATGGTATTAAGGCAAAACTCTCTGCTGGAATGCTGTGGTTTTTTTACTGTAGAATCTTTAGCCATTTTACCTACATTCATTCCATAATTAGGGTGGTATTTCTCAACTCTGCATCAAGTTTGTGAACAATGCAAATCCTCTACCGGATACCCAGAAATGTGTGAGGGCTAATGCACAATGATGCAGAGAAAGACAGCTAAACAACTCATACTTGTAATGGTCTTGCTGAAAAGGAAGCATGCAGGACGGATTACTCTTGAGACCAGTTCCCTAAACCAACGAAGCAAGGCTGTAATCTCTTGGAATTGTAAAAGTTGCTGTGTAACTCCAAGGCAATGCCAATTTTGAGAATGGAGACATCTACTATGCCTTCTAATTAAATTAACTATTTTCCATACTTTTTCATATGATTGAATTAAATGCTGAAAAGCAAGAAAATTGGGATTCTCTTCTCCTGTCAACAACCTTTCCAAAGGGGAGGATTCTTCTCATTACTTGTGGCTTACTGATTTACAATTATCTCTTAATTGACTCTTCATAACCACATTGAATATTTAATATTATACTATCATTAGCACATTTATTATTCATCTAAATCACACAATTGTGGCAATTAAGTTGGCTGCCTTTTAAACCCTTGGTTCATTGATCCTTAATTACACTTGTAAGAACTGCACTGAACAGGAAAGTTGCTAAGTGGCACAATTCCATTTTGTTGCCCTAAAATTTGTGATCACTTCATGTAGATTTGGAAAGTAGAACTGAAATTGTCAGTGATAGATTCCTTCTTTATATATTGCACAAAATTTCTATTTCTCTTAATAATTGTTTTGTTTTCACTTATTAATTTCCAAATATTTAATGAGTACCTACTGTTCCAGACACGATACTACTAGGTACTGGGTGTAAAATGACGAATAAGGTGAATTAAGTTTCCTGCCTTTATGAGGCTTACATGATTGATGTAAGAAATAGAAATAGGTAAGAAATCGGGGCGCCTGGGTGGCGCAGTCGGTTAAGCGTCCGACTTCAGCCAGGTCACGATCTCACGGTCCGTGAGTTCGAGCCCCGCATCAGGCTCTGGGCTGATGGCTCAGAGCCTGGAGCCTGTTTCCAATTCTGTGTCTCCCTCTCTCTCTGTCCCTCCCCCGTTCATGCTCTGTCTCTCTCTGTCCCAAAAATAAATAAACGTTGAAAAAAAAATTAAAAAAAAAAAAAGAAATAGGTAAGAAATCAAATGAAATAATTCAGACTGATAATGGGGAATTAAGCTGAAATTTTTTTTCACATAGAAATAGTAAGTGCATAGGAGAAAAAAATAAGATACTAAAGATAGTAAAAACCCTTTCTTAAAGAGATGTTAAAGTTTGAGGGATAGAAAGCCATTGAAAACAAACAAACAAACAAGCAAAACACCATCCAGACCACTTCTCTCTTTGAATCCTTTACCATAAACAAGAGAAGCTGCACTTTTTTGGTCCAAATCCCAGCTCTTCCCCTTCCTTGCTACATGAACTTAGGTTAGTGGCAAAACTCCACTGAGCCTCAGTTTCTAAACCTGTGAAATGGAGACTATTTTTTTAGAGGGTAGTTGTAAGGATTAACTGTGTTCATCTATATAAAGCACTTAGAACAGTGAATGTCACACAGTAGTAGCTATTACTATGATCATTCTTATTGTTATCATTATTAGAAACTCCTCTAAATAGCAGTGCCAATAAGGATCCTAAATTAACTGTATGCACAAGTTGGACAGTAAGAGGAGAGGATGAAAACTGATGTTTGCTGTGAAGGGGAGCACAATAGGCCACCCCAAAATAAACCTCTTTGGCATACTGTTTATTGTGAGCTGGTTATTTACAAGAAACAGCAGATGCAGGAGAAGCTCTGAAAACTGAGAAATTACTCTTCTCTAAGAAACATTTTCATTTCTAAGGGAAAGCTCCATTTGAAATGGTATCCCCCTCTCAGTACTAGAAAGAGAAAGATGACTCTCTAGAAACTCTTATCAATGGAGAAGTGGAAGGTCTGTATAAATGACCTACATCTGTCACTGCTTTTCCTGGTGACCCCCCCCCCCCCCATAACTGGCTGTCAGCCCACACCCTCACATCTTCTTTTGTCTTTAGCTGGAGATGATATTAAAGGTGGTGCTTTGGGTCATTTTGGAGTGTTACTCAGTTTCCCTGTGTCTCTCCCATGTATACATGTTATTAAATTTCTGTTGATTTTTTTTTCCTTGTAGTCTTGTTATTAGGGTGGGGGTGGGTCCTCAGCCAAGACCAGAAGGGTAGAGAGATAATTATTTTTTCTCCCCACAGTTGCAGTTTTTCTCTGTGTCAATTACTGGGTTACTTGTTTATACGGAGTAGTTCCTTTGATCACACAGCAGATTATTCAGGTGGATATAATTATTTTCTCTAGGGTGTAAATTCCATGAGGGCAGTTGCTGCATCTGTCTTACAACTATCTCTGATGGTTCATCTGATGTGTCACCTTGGCAAGCTATAGTCCCCAGTTGTTTGGTCAAATACTGATCCTGATGTTGTTGTGAAGGTCTTTTGTAGATGTGATTGACATTTAAATCAATGGAATTGCGTAAAACAGATGATCTTCCATGATATCGATGGGGTTATCCAGTAAGTTGAAAGTCTTAAAAGAAAGGACTGAGGTTCCATAAAAAGAAAGAAATTCTGTCTCCAAACTGCTTCCAGATTCAAGGTTGCAACATCAAGTCTTACCAGAATTTCCAAACTGCTAGCCTGCTCTGCAAATTTTAACATTGCCAGTTCCCACAAGTGTGTGAGCCAATTCCTCAAAAACTCTATACATTTCTCCAGTCTTTTTCTCTAAAGAACCCTGACTAATAACAATCTCCTAACAATGTTACTGCACATGGAAGTCAATCAATCAATTTTCACAGGTGCAGATATATGCACTAAAAAATGGATGAATGAATGAATGAATAAATGGTGATAAAGAAGATCAAAAAAGTTGAATACATGTTTTCAAACTCATGTAGCTGACATGTGGTGAAGTTGAAATTCAGACCTATGTTTATCTAAATTCAAAGCCATGATACTTCCTCTCTTAGATCATTCCATCTCTTCCATAGACCAAATAGACAATAACAGTAATAATATCATCACTATTACAAGCTGCTTATTATCTCTCACACATCTATTTATTTCCCACACATAGCTTAACAGATAAAAAAAAAAATTATTACCCAAACCCAGGCCACCTGATTCTAGGTTTTCTGTCCTTTTTGACTCTACTTGCTATTGGAACAATTTCTAGTCTTTCTTCTCCCTGTCAGATTATTCTACTCTTTCCAAAATAAATCATCTAATTTGAATTCTGCCACTGAATGACCTTATGATCCTACACATGTGTATCAGTTTCTCTGCTAATCTATCCCTTTATAGTAATTTCTTTTTAAGTGTCTCTAGGCAGAAAATATTTCATTAAAAAATATGTCAAACTCCCATAATGCACAAAAACATCCAAGCTGTTAAACATGCTGTGTAAAGATTCCATGACCTTTATATTTCTCTATGTTTCTGGTTATGTCTTACTCAGAGTCTTCAGTAATAGGAAACTTACCCAGGTGCCTGCACACGCCATTTTATACTTCTGTATCTCTGCTTACACTGTCTCCCTTTTGGAATGTCAAAATTCAGAATAGTATCATGATGTGAAGGATTTATTTCCTAAAATTCTTGATGGTACCATGTGCCTAGGTTTGCACGCCTTTACTTCCAATATATGTAGGCATACCTTACAGCAACTATATTATACTGAATTTACTGATATATATCTAACTTGTTGATAGTTATAAGTAATTTGAATTGAGAGATTACATCTACTGCATCTATATGCATGTACTACACAGTAGATTCCTACATATATCACAGCTTAATAAATGCTTTCAAACTCAACTAAAATAACATTATATTGGCTCATGGGTTCTATGTAAAGATTTTATATATGTATGTATACTTATGTATATTTATATATACGTATATATTTATTCTCTCTCTATAGATTTATTTATCTATAGATATAGATATATAAATATAGATAGAGAGCACAAAGTTTTAGCATAACCACTCCCATGTGAAACGGAGTAGCTAGTGACAGACAAATGCTTTTCCTATGAACAAAAAGAAAAGTTATGTGACTAGAAAACTTTTGCCATAACGAGATCAGGAGATGCTAATATTCAAGTGAAGTTAAAACTCAGGTGAGCTGCACAACTTGAAATTAACTTCAGAGAAATCTCCACAACTGCTCATGTGTGGGCAATCTTCATGCCTGTTGCTATATGGCCCCCCAGAAAGATCACCAGAGACATTCACATGGTAAACCAGAAAGATCTGTCAGATTGATTGCCACTGCATGCCCTCACTCTATCTAAAGGTGCTTTGAACCCAACATCTAGAAATTTTCTCAACTGGCTGCTCTTCCAACTCAGAAACTGAATTTATAATTTGCTGGAACTAATAACCTTTGTTTTTCTTTTCTTTCTGTAGAAATGCTTCTCACTAAATTACCTGATTACTCATATCATAAAGAGGCCTAATTTACATGGAAGTTCACCTGCACAACTGCCTTCTGAAATAAAGCTTTCTCATTTTCATCCTGTGCTCAGTAATCACAAGGATATGTGATTGCTAGTATGTCATGTTGTGCCTATGTAAATAACTTTAAAAAATTATGACCATTTGAGTTATTTGGTTATTTGGTTAAATTTTGGCTTCTGAGAATCTGTGCTCTGGGGAATTTTTCAATCTTTGACTATTGTTCTTATAATCATCATATTAACCTCTCTAGTGCATTGTATACTGTTGAGTATTTTTCGTCACTGTTAGCAGCCACTCACATGCCAATTGGTATCCATGAGGATCAGAAAACTGGATGAAATCAATTATAACCACACAACTGATGAAGACAGTGAGTACATGGCCCATTGGCCTGACAACTTAACTAATGGAAACAGAGAATGTGTGATTCTTGGGTCTGACTACATCAATGGCTGTATCAGTGGGCCCTCTTACTCAACTATAGACCCCAACAGTTATCTATTATTGCACTTCCTTGAGGCATTGACAATGACTGGGACATCCAACCGCCAGGCCAGAAAAACCCTGCAATGGAATGCCTGGAAGACCACATCCCACACATCCTCTTCCTTGAGCATATCGTGGGCTGAATGCATATCAACCCCCATCCATTACTCCACACTCTCTGCCTGCTCTCTTGCACATACCCAGAAACCCCCTTTTGCCCCCAACATCTCTCTACACATTTCTAGGAATCCATCTTGTAGAAGAGAGGTCAATTGTTAAGGTCTGAGCCTGCCACTTCCCCTGGCTGCCAGCACCCAAAATAAATTTCTCCCTTTCTCTTTTCCTAACCTTAATCTCTTGAGTTATTGGCTACTCTTGCAATGAGTTTATCCGAGTTTGTTTGGCAACAATATTGGCAAAGCCAGCCAGGAGCTGCACTCTTCATTTGTACGGCACCCTTGGGATTCCTGGGATGGAGCAGTTGGTGGCAGCACCAAGGCTTCCCCAGTCGTTTCCTGACAGCGGTAGCCAACAATAATGAGCTCTGGCTGTTCATACTCAGCCTGCTGAGAGGATGCCCAAGAAGGGTATTGTTTAAATAAAATACAGAGACCAGCCTTGAAAATTCTCTGAGCAGGCAAAACCAGTTCAATGATACAAACAAAGCTTAATTTAGTTTAATTTGCAAGACTAATTTGTCGTGGGTCATTTCTTGCTTATGTCCCTGGAATTTATAAGCAAAACTTAAACAATTTCCCCAAATTGATATGAAGTAACCACTAACCAATTCCCTATCGTTTAAGAAAATGCTAATATTATAACCTATCACTGTGAAGAATAAACAGTCACTGCTTTCTCACTGAAATAGCCGCTTTCTAACAATGGAACCCCTGAGCCTCGTTCCATATTTTGGTTTGAGTGCTCCTGGTTTGCAAAATTTTGGGTGTGTGAACAATAACCCTTACTAATTAATACTTCGGTGATTCATTGTTTTTGCTTTTGTTATTTCTGAACATTTGACAGCACATCGTAATTAAACTGCTATGAACAAAAGGCAAAGAGAAAGTTGTTTAAAAGGAGTCATATGCACTTTTCTTTACATATGTATAATTCAATTAAAATATTTAAAAACTGTAGAGAAGGGGCACCTGGATGGCTCAGTCAGTTAAGCATCCGCAATAGGCTCAGGTCATGGTCTCTTGGTTCATGAGTTTGAGCCCCGCATCAGACTCTGTCTCCCTATGTCTCTGCTCCCTCCCCTCAAATGAATAAATATTTTTTTTTTAAATGTAGAGGAAAAAAATGCACTTTACCTTCAAAAGAACACAAATGCTGATCAGCTGGCTCCTCCCTATATATGATAGAAATCATAAGATATATAATAATAGCTTCAATTTTTAAAAGAAAACTACGAATTTAGAATAAATTTAGAGTAAAAAATATACTGCAAAAGTGGAATTAAGATGTTTTCTGACAAACTAAACAAGTGAATTGGTGACTAATAAGCCTCTATGATAAGACACATTAAAGAAAACAGTTTTAGGTAGAAAGAAAATGATCACAAGGGAAAACGGCAAAGTCATGAAGGGCAAAGAAAATAATATGTGGGGAAATATAAATGACTACTCAAATAAAAATGGAAAAAAAAGACACAAGGAAGCTTTCAGGGTGTTAGATATGTATGTCTGTTACTTTGATTGTGGTGATGGTATCATGTTTGACTATATGTCCAAACTAATCAAATGGTACACATGAAATATGTACAGTTTTTATACAACAATTACACCCCAATAAATCCATTTATAAAATAAACTAAAATTTGCAGAAAACAACAATCATCATGCCTTGTGGTATTAAAATATATAAAAATTAAAAATGCATGACAGCATTAACACCAATGACATAGTGAAAGTGTCCTAAGATTCCTGCATTATTGAGGAAGTTGTAAAGTAATAATTTGTGTTTGTATTCTTATTCTAATAAATCAAGGATAGATGTGTAATCTTGAATGTGACTATTAAAAAGTCATAAAAATGCATATGTAACAAATTGGTATATGAAAAAAAGCAAAATACAAATATTTGATTAATCCAAGGAAGCCAAGAAAGAGAGAAAATTAATTATGAAACATATTGGTCAATTCTATACAAATAATGAAATGGTAACTGTAAACCCAACTACATCAATAATTATATTAAATACAAATGGACTAAATACTGCAAGTTAAAAACAAATATTGTTAGGCTGGATTAACAAATAAACAGAAACAAAAACCTCAAAACAAACAAATAAAAAACCATATTATATTTAAAAAAGATACATCTTAAACAGACAAGTATCTGAAACAAAAATGGTAAAGATATACTGTTCCCAGACAAAACAGAAATATGCAAGAAAAATGACTGGAAACAAATTATATAACATGATATTTATATTTACATTATATAACAATAAGAAGTATATTCAACAGAAATATAATCTTATGTATGCACACAGTCACATAAATTCAATTCACATAAAACTGACAATTACGAGCAATATGCAAATCCACAATCATGATAGAAATGTTAAGAGCCTTTCTTTTATAAAAATAAGCAGACAAAAAAAAAACCAATAAGGATAGGG
The DNA here is from genome assembly GCF_028018385.1 of Neofelis nebulosa. NCBI lineage: Eukaryota > Metazoa > Chordata > Mammalia > Carnivora > Felidae > Neofelis > Neofelis nebulosa. The sequence continues at coordinate 42,026,381 of NC_080791.1, read as the reverse complement.
TATGTAAAAAAAAAAACAATAAAATGATGATTAGGTATATGTAATTTGTATATATAGAAAACTGAATTTAAATGGCCAAATAAAGTAAAAAATTGTCTTTTTTTTCCAGTTCCTATTTAAAGATATTTAAAATCAAGGGGGAGGCATAAAAACTTTTTTTTTTTTTTTGCTTACAGTGAAATTCTACCCAAGGACATACTTAGATATAAGGTCTCTTACATGTACTCAGAAAACATAATTTGCAATCTTTCTTACCACAAGGAACATTTCCATTTGCACTTGAGCAGTTAATTTAAAAAGGTGAACCCATGCCCCAAAGTCGAACTCGTGAGAAAATAAGCACTGTATTGCTTCCTGGCTCCATTACTGTAGTTTGAGTCAGGTTTGACACAGTTCTAATAAAGAGAGAATTCGGCACATATGTCATCATCATTGTTTATTGTGACTAGTTTAATACAATTAAATCACAAGCAGATTCCAAGTCCATATTGCATTGGGTTAAAATCTTGAGCTTTGGAGTTGGGCACATCTAGATTTAAATACAATGTTGGTATTTCATTAACTATGATCTTGGGTAGGTTGGCTAACCTCACCATAGAATGGAAATAATATCCTATATCAAGGTTGTGATAAAAATTAAATGAGCTAATTTATATAAAATGCTTAGCAGAGAGCTTGGTATTTTATAAATCCAGACAAAATTGTGACTATTATTCTTCTTTTCATCAGTTCAGGAGTTCACTAAATTCATTGTTTTCTAGTCCTAGATCACTGTATCTCCTTAGGTAGTACAGAAGGGGGCAGGGAAGTAGGGAACAGGTAGAGGAGAGGAACAAAGGATCTTGGACACTATTTTGAAAAATAAAGTGAATAAAATTATTCCCCAGCAATTGAGAAATGAAGTGATAAAAAAGTTATAATCATGCTTAATTTAAGAACCTCTAATTACAAAAGTAGAACACTTTATGAAGTCACAGAATGCTTTAAAACATGATTCATACTCTCCAGACTGAATACAGGATATGAATGCTAATCTTTCTAAAACATATGAGGTCCTACTTGGCCATTTTTTTTGTCATGAAATAATGTTTTGATGGACTCTGGCAACATCTGACTCTCGGACCCTCTTTCATCTATGCTGTCATTATTGATCAATTTCCCATCTAATTAACAGGTCTTGCTTTAACCATCTGACAAGTCAATAACTTCAATCAGATTAAGATAAAATCTTATGGATATTGGATCCATTGTGCACCTTCAATAAGCAAATGTATCTATTTGACCTTATCAATAATAAGTTGAATTAACTGTCTAAATCTCAGAAAGCAACATTCTTATCTTTATTTCCAAGTTGTCTTAGGTGAAACACCTCATGTCCACACCCACACATTCCTAAAATCCCAAAATCTCAAAGCATTTGAAAGCAAAACACACACACACACACACACACACACACACACACACAGTTTCCAATTTTATATTTATTCCAAGTGTATGGAGGCTAACCAACAGCTTATGCTGTTCTTTATAGAGTATAGATAGTGTGGAATATACACAGATTCCTTTTTGCCCCTGAAGTATACTTGCCATATCTCTATGTGTATATTACTTTTGTGAGTAACATAAAATAATGGACTGAATAGTTTTAACCCAGACCTCTAATTAGCACTCAATAGAATCATTTGGTTACATGTTTCTACCACTTGACCCTCAATCAGCTGAGGATAGTGACCAAATCTTATGTAAATATCTGTACCTCTAGCTTAAAACAGTGATGAATAAATAAATTACTGCCAATGAAACATTATAAATGGGCATTTTTCATGAAAGAAAACATATTATTATATTGCAAATTCTATCTTTTTTTAACCTTTAAGTAATGTGTACTATTTTATAACTCTGTCCAAAGGAATTTTTTTTTCAACATTTCACATTCCTCTTTCCTCACTTCTCACTCCAACACTGCCTTTGCACAGGTGAAGAAGAAATTAGAAACTGGGCCATTAAAAATGCAGTGGTGTTTCCAGAAGCTATTGGAGGAGAGTGCATTTGAGTCTGAAGCTTTATCCACCATCTAATTTTATTCCTTATCATGGAGCAAGTAGACATTACTTCATGATCCTTCTCCAAGCTAAAAAAAACAAAACAAACAAACAAAAAACCTCACTGGCAGCCGTGCATCATTTGGCTGTTAATGATAACTTATTAATCAATTCTCTTTTCCTTGCAGAACAGCAAACAACATTTTAAGAGCAGCCTTTCAAAATCTTCAAAGAGAAGATAATTCTTCAGTATAGGAAATAGAGGTGCAGCACAGATCATTGCAGCCAAGTCATTCAGCATTCTTTACCTGTGACTGCATTAAAATAGGAGCAATGCCGCCATTTTATTTTGACACATATTCCTTTTCAAATAAATATACTTGTAAGAGGGAAGAGATGATAATGATATCTACCACACAAGATATTTTTAAAGATCAAGTGAAATCATAATGAATGACAAATGTGAAATGTAAAGTGTCAGAGAAATAGTAATTATCATCAGCAGTATTGTCATTGTTAGTACTGTGATTATGTATAGGTGAAATAATCTATCGTCTATATGATACAGTTTAAAAACATCTTGAAGCCACCATGATAAAACAAATTGTCCCAGTAGCCTCTGAATACTATTAATGTATGATTTACTTGTTAGAAATAAACAAATGAACACCATTTGGAAGGAGATGAATTTGTTATTCATTCACACACTAGTATGAATTAATCAAATCAGATCATTTTAATCTTAGCTACTAGTGGAAAACAACATATTGAAGTGTAAGAGGGGAGGAGGAGTCACAAGTTTTTGGCATGGGACACAGGAGAAGCACGAGCCTGGTTAGAATCCTATAGAGGGCAGTATTCTGTTAATGTAATACAGGACAATTCTGTAGAAGTACAAGGTCGAGAGAGCTGTAGGAATGGGAGGTAATACAAAACAAACAAACAAACAAGACATCAAAGTTAAGAAAAGTTGTTGTCCTTGTAATGGTCTGACTGGCCATCTGTCAACAAAGCAACTAAGCCAGGGAGTAAAAGCTAGCAGTAGTTTGGCAAGGAAGAACATACTTATATTTAGCTTGACCAGATAAGGGAGGTTACCACTCTGATCTCAAGTTGCTACTACCACTACCATAAGCTCTGATGCAGTATATGTGTAATCAAGGTTATTTCCTGATAATACTGGATAAGTAAAAGTTAGAGGAAAATAATGGGAAAACTATTGCAAACAAAAGAGAAATGTCTTCTTTTAGCCAACAATATAACCTTATATGTCAACTGTGTAAAGAGGAAGTCGCAAGAAGAGATCGCAAGTATGTTTTTTCACATAAAATGAGGTGTTAGGATCACTTTTCAGACCACACTTTGAGTGTGATATGAGATTTTGGCACCACACCTGAAGAGACAACAACAAATAGCAATTCATTCACAGCAGAATATTTGTTATGGTGAACTAAAAAAAAAAAAAAACAGGGGAGGGGTGCCTGGGTGGCTCAGTTGGTTAAGTCTCTGACTTCGGCTAGGTCATGATCTCACGGTTCATTAGTTCAAGCTCTGCTCTGTCTGCAGAGCCCGCTTTCAGATCCTCTGTCCCCTTTTCTCTCTGCCCCTCCCCCCTGCTCTTGCTCTCTCCCATTCTTTCAAAATAAATAAACATTAAAAAAAGAAACACATGTTATATGAAGCATAGTTGAAGGAGCTTATGTGTAAAGGAGGTTTATACATCAAGGAAAGGAAAGTCATAGAAAAGGGAGAGAACACGGATGGCTGTGTACAAAAGAGATATTCAATAAACAGACATCAAGGGCTATATCCACACCCAGCGCCCTGCTCATACAGCAGGGGTATTGCCCTGGGAACAGTGGGAAACTGTAAACACCCAAAGTTGCGGATCTGCCAAAAAAAAGAGGCAAGGTTTAAGTACAATAATTGTAAACAAATCACATCAGGTCAATAAAAGAAAGAACTCTCAGGCAAGACTTCTAGAACAGAAACCTTCTTCTCAACAACACAACCAGGATTACTTGATTAGTGAGAATAACAACAAAAACCCAAAAGACAACCACCTTTAAGTCTCTAGAAATTGTCCTAAGGGCATACAGAAAATGGACAAATGTATATTGGACAATATCTATAAAATTTTTCTAAGAATAGCAAGTCTGTAGCATTTTGGCTACTCTTCATTCATTTCACACCCTATAACCTAGTGTGATAGAAATTTCACTCTGGTCAAGTGTGCCAAAAATGGGCTGACTTGTCCCCCTGCTCCTAGTCTTGTGCTACAGTTTCTTGCTAGAGGAAACAGAATGCCAATGTTTCTCACTCTCCTCACCCTTGCTACCAGCTCCCTGTTGCAGAAGCTCTATTCTTGGCAGAGTAAAGCCCAGAAGTCTGGAACTCATTTTCCCCATAGAGCCTCCACCCATAAGGAGAAAGGTCTACCAGTAGTTAGAGAGGTCAGTAATACTGGGTCCATAAATGTATGCTTACTTTCCATTTTTCTCTCTTTTTCCTAAAAAGACACAAAATTATAAGAATAATTTTAACTATGTATTGTCAGATTTTAAACACATATAGATGGCATATGGATACCAATAAGAGCATCAAAAGTGGGAAGAGTGAATAGAACTATGTAAAAATAGTGTCTTTATATCTCACAGAAATTAATTTGGGATAAATTTGAAATTGATTCTTATAAGCAAAAATGTATACTGGATGCTGTAGAGCAACCACTACAAAAACACCAGAAAGCTTTGGAAATCATTTAGAAAGTAAAATGTTACATAAGAAAATATTCATTAATGCAAAAGGAAGCAGAAGAGGTCAATAAAGGAAGAAAAAAGTGAAAATATAGAGAAATCAAAGCATAAAATGTCAGGTGTCAATGCAGCAATATTAATGATAACATCAAATGTGAATGGACTAAACAATCAAAGGGAGTGATTATCAGATTGGGTTAAAAAATAGGCTCCAACAATATGATTTTCACAAGAGACACATTTTGGATTTAAAGGTACAGATAGGTTCAAAGCAAAGGATGTTTGGGGCACCTTGGTGGCTCAGTCAGTTAAGCCACCAACTCTTGGTTTCAGCTCAGGTCATGATCTCATGGTTGTGAGATCAAGCCCCATGTGAGGCTCTGCACAGACAGCATGGAGCCTGCTTGGGTTTCTCTCTTTCCCTCTCTCTCTGGCACCCCCCACCATTCTCAAAATAAATAAATAAACTTGAGAAAAAAAAAAGTAAAGGATGTTTAAAGATATACCACACAAGCAGCATCATAAGAGACTTGGCATGCCTGTACTAATGTCTGACAAAATAGACATCAAAATTTAAATGAAACAAAATGTTCCTACAGATAAAGTAGGACATTTTATTATGAAAAAACAATCAATCAGAAAATATAATAGTTATCAATACATACACACTTAACAACAGACTCCAAAGTACATGAAATAAAAAGCTGATAGAATTAAAGGAAAAAATGGACAAATCAACCATACGAGTTGGAGACTTTCATGTCCTCCACTCCCAATAATAGATGGAGCCCCTAAATAGAAGGGAAATACAAAAATAGAAGTTTTGACAAACACTATAAGCCAATGAGACCTAAAAGAAACCCATAGTATCTTCCATCCATCAAGGGAAGAATACTTATTTTTCACCAGCACATTTGTAACACTGTCCAGGGTAGACCAAATTCCATACCAGCCCATACAACAAGCCTCTATAAATTAAAAGTTATTGAACTCATACAAACTTTGTTTGCTCACTACAATGGGATGAAATTAGAAACCATTAACAGAAGGAAATTTTAGAAATTAAAAAATACATGGAAATAAAACCCTAAACTTCTAAATAACCAATAGATTCAAGAAGAACTCACAAATATATTAGAAAATGCTTTGAGATGAATAATACTACTATTAAATACTGTTGTCAGAGGTCTTTAGAAAGAAATGTATAGCTACAAATTCTATAATAATAAATCTCAGATAAATAATTAGGTAAAAAAATAATATACATTAGAATGGAAATAAAATAGAAAACAAAAAAATAGAAAAATTAATGAAACAAAAAGGTGTTTTTTAAAAAAGGGTAACACTTTTACCCTTAGATCTGGAACAAGAATAAGATAGATTTATCAAACTGGAAGTTCTAGCCTGAGAAGGCAAGAAAAAAAATTAAGGTATCAAGATTAGAAAAGATGAAGTAAAATTATATTTGCAAATGAAATGAGCTTGGCTGTTGCAAGTTTTAAGAAATCCATTGGGTTAAAAAAAAAGAAACTTTTATTACTAATAAACAAGTTCAGGCAGTTTTCAGAATGCAAAATCATTTCAGAAAAACTAGTTGTATGTCCATACACTCACAATGAGGAATCTGACACTAAAATTAAGAAAAAATTTTATTGACTCAATGGCTCAAAAAACCAGAATACTTAGGAATAAATTTAACAAAAGAAATGTAAGACTTTTACACTGAAAATTTAAAAATATTATTAAAATAAATTATAGAAGACCTAAATAAATGTAATCACATTATTATGTTCATGGATCAGAACACTTATAATTTTTAAGATGGCAATATTCCCTAAGTTGGTATACAGTTTTAACACTATTCCTATCAAAATCTTAGCTGGCTTTTATTTTGGTGAAAATTAATAATTTAATACAGAAATTGTAGCAAACTTTAGAAAACTTCAGAAAAGCCAAAATAATCTCAAAAATGAAAACAAAATTCGACTCAGAGTTCCAATTTTTAATTTTGTTTATGTTGATTTCTTTTTGAGAGACAGAAAAACAGAATGTAAGCGGGGGAGGGGCAGAGAGACGGAGACACAGCATCTGAAGTAAGGTCCAGACCCTGAGCTGTCAGCACAGAGCCCAACACAGGGCTCAAACTCAAGAGTCCTGAGATCATGACCTCAGCCAAAGTTGGATGCTCAATGGACTGGGCCACTCAGGTTCCCCTCTAATTTTTAAAACTTACTGCAATCTACATTAACCCAAACCATGTAGTACTACATAAAAATATGTATATAGACTAAAGGATTGAATTTAAAATACAAAAATAAACTCATATTTATGGTCGATTGATTTTCCACAAGGGCACTGAAAAATTTAATGGGAAAATAATAGTCTTTTCAAGAAATTTTGCTGGGAAAACTGGATATTGACATGTAATACCCATATAAAAATGTAACTTTATTATTATTTTTTTAAGTTTTTAAGGTTTATTTATTTTTGAGACAGAGACAGGGCAAGCGGGGGAGGGGGAGAGAGAGAAGGAGACACAGAATCCGAAGCAGGCTCCAGGCTCTGAGCTGTCAGCACAGAGCCCAACATGGGGCCTGAATCCACGAACTGTGAGATCATGACCTAAGCCAAAGTTGGACACTTAACCGACTGAGCCACCCAGGTGCCCCTACAAAATGTAACTTTAAAAAGGACCATTGACCTAAATATAGGAGATTAAAAAAAATAAAACTCTTATAAAAAACATATGTAAATATTCATAACCTCAAATCAGGCAAAGTCTGCATAAAACTGTTATCAAAAGTAGAAATGGCACAAGAAAAGAAAAATGGATAAATAGGACTTCATAAAAATTAAAAACTTGTTCTGAAAATGATACTATCAAGAAACTTAAAAGTCAACCAACAGAGCAGGAAAAAAATATTTTCATGTCACATAGTGGATAAGGGACCTGTGTCTAGAAAAAGCAAAAATTCTTACAAAGAGAAAAAAATCAGCATGATTAGTATTCGGTAAAAGCATATTTCATACCTTCTAGGATCACTAAAAAAAAAAAAAGACAGACAATAACATGTTGGCAAAGATGAGGAGAAACTGAAATTCTTACACATGGTTGGCAAAATACAAAATGGTACAGCCCCCTTGAAAAACTATTTGACCATTTCTCAAAATGTTAAACATAGAGTGACCATATGATCCAATTCCACTCCTAGGTCTGTACCCAACATAAATGTAAATATATGTCCACACAGAAATGTGTACATGAATATCTACACCAGCATTATTCTTAATAGGCAAAAGTTGGAACAGTCCAAATGTCCATCAACTGATCAATGGATAAAATATGGTACAATCATGGAATAGAACATTATTCAGCAAGAAAAAGGGATGAAGTACTGGTACCTTCTACAACTACATATATCATGAAAACATTATGATAAGTGGAAGCAGCCAGTTACAAAAGATCATATATTATACAATGACATTTACAAATCATGTCCAGGATAAGCAAATGTGTATACAGAAAGTAGATTATTGCTTGTCTTGAGCTCAGAGGGAAGAGGGATGGTGACTGCTAATGAGTACTGGATTCGTTTTTGAAGAGATGAAATGTTTTAAAAATAGAATGTGACAGAAGTCGCACAACTCTGTGTCCGTACTAAAAACCATTGAGTTGTACACTTTAAATAGGTGCGTTGAATGATGTGTGAATTATATCTCAATAAAGGTGCTTTAAAAAAAGAGTCATGGAGTGTCTGGGTGGCACATCGGTTAAATGTCCTACTCTTGATTTTGGCTCAGGTCACGGTTGTGAGATCGAGTGCCACATCAGACTCTGTATTAGTCATGGAGCCTACTTAAGATTCTCTCCTTCTCTCCCTCTGCCTCTCCCCTGTGCACACACACACGCACACACACACTCTTTCTCTATCTCAAAAAAAAAAAAAGAGTCACAATGAATTAGATAATAATTGATTAAGCAAAAAATCTAAAATAAGTACACATGAATTACACTTGAATGAAAAAAATACCAAATAAAGTAAGTGCACACATTAAGGCTATTTTTACTGGCCTACATTAATCAGAATGGAATCTCCCTTAACTGACACCTGTTCTTAGAGTATTATGAATTATACTTACTCCTCTTAGAGAGGTTATATTTCTTTATTTTTTCTTCAATCATTTAAAGTAATCACTAAATCAAAAATTGCTAAAAAAAATTGCTAATCTTAAAATTGTTTAACTCAGCAATTAGAAAGCAATAGGCAGGCACAATTGTCTATTTCATGCACACATTTCTATTATTGGATATCTAGTTGTAATACTGTCTTATCTCATAAAATTAAGACACAAGAACATAGTCTTCCTAAGATTTCTTAACTAGGGAACCAATAATTAAATTAAAATATTGTTCTCTCCCAACCACTTTAAGTGTATGAAGTTGTTCAAAAGCAGGTGAGTAAGGCGGGTATTTACCATAAAAAATAATTTTTCCATACTCTGACAGGTGAAGTGCAATGCACTGTTTTGAACTCTATGCATACTTTATCCATTGGTAAAACTGATCGAGGGGCACCTGGGTCGCTCAGTTGGTTAAGTATTGGACTTCAGCTCAGGTCATGATCTCACCATTCGGGAGTTTGAGCTCCAAGTCCAGCTCTGGGCTGACAGCTCAGAGCCTAGAGCCTGCTTCAGATTCTGTGTCTCCCTCTCTCTCTCTGCCTCTCCCTTACTCACACTCTGTGTGTGTGTCTCTCTCTCAAAAATAAACATTAAAAAAAACCTGATCTAATCACTGCAGAACAGTGGATCACTTAAGGAAGATGTATTTTCTTTTTCAATACCATCTAAATGCTATTTAATATTTCCTATATAAAACAATGTTCTGAAAATTCATTTTTAATTTTTATTTCAGGAAAACTGTTTTCTATTCCTTTTTTTTAATGTTTATTTTTGAGAGACAGAGACAGAGCCTGAACAGGGTAAGAAGAGAGAGAGAGAGAGAGAAAGTGAGAGAGAGAGAATGAATTTGAAGTAGGCTCCAGTCTCCAAGCTGTCAGCAAGAGTCCAGTGCAGGGCTGGAACCCACAAACTGTGAGATCATGACCTGAGTCGAAGTTGGAAGCTTAAAGCACTGAGCCACGCAGGCACCCACTGCATTCTATTCCTATTAACTTGTATGCATCCTCTAATTTGATAATTAGAACTATGTTTTAAGTGATTTCTAATATACCTTGGAAGAAGGCATCTAATAAATTATAAATCAGTAAACAATTTAACCTTTGTTTGATCACTTTCACGTTTGTTGTGACTTGACAAAATTACAGTATTTCCTTGAGAAATTCAACATTTTTTTTTCACATTTTTGATCTAGCTTCTAAACTCCTGGAAGAACTACACACTTTCAATGTCTGTTTATCCTTGAGCCTATCATTGTGTCAGCTACATAAATGTATCTAATTTTTAATTAAAAAACACTCTTAATAGAGGGAGTTACCCACAATAGGATGTGCTGCTTTATGGTAGTGACTTCCTCCTAAGGATGGATTGATCAGCACTTTGCAAGTATGTCAGAAGTAGGGAGTCATTCACTTAAGGGGAGTGCAGCCTACATTAAATCTATGGTCCTTTCCAATCTTATGATCTTGTGGACATGGGTATATTGCACATTTACTTAGAGATTTTTTTATGTATTTTTATAATTTTTAATTTTTTTCCAATATTCTTCCCAGAGAAAATGTACACCATTCCTTTAATCAGTGTCAACTGGATGTACATTAAAATGGCACTGTTTTCATTTTTTTTATTTTTATTTTTAAATGGCACTGCTTTTATAAAGAGCACTATCTCATGAATAAATAAGAGTTCATCAAATCTTTAATACAAAGTTTTAAACATAGTAGAGAGAGAGATTTGGGTAGACTGAGTTTCCTTAATGTAGTTTTAATAGCTGTGTTTACCACCATGCAATGTCTAAATCTAAATGTAACGTGTAATTAATTTCATGAAAAGTATGTTTATTTTTCATTGAAATAATTTGTACTCTCTGTAATTTTGCCAAGAAACTCAACATGCATATACTTAAACATGTCAGAGGTGAGTAGCTACACATTATATATTCGTGAGTATTGCATATTGTAGTGTGGCAACACTAGTATTGTACATAATGAGCCCCTTAGCCCAGAAAGATACATACATTATAATGACTTCTCAAAAAGTTAATGCAGGGGCGCCTGGGTGGCTCAGTCGGTTGAGCGTCTGACTTCGGCTCAGGTCATGATCTCATGTTTCAGGAGCTCGAGCCCCATGTCAGGCTCTGTGCTGACAGCTCAGAGCCTGGAGCCTCCTTTGGATTCTGTGTCTCCCTCTCTCTCTGCCCCTTCCCTGCTCATGCTCTGTCTCTCTCTCTCAAAAATAAATAAACATTAAAAAAAAGTTATAAAAAAGTTAATGCAGATAAGTTTGTGTCAATCAGTACTGGGGGACAGGGAACAGATTATTTTCATAGAATCTTTGCTAAGAAAGTAAGTTCCTTTTCATTAATTTTGAATAATAAATGCACTCACTATGTTTGAATTGAAAATAAAGCTCATCATATTAAAATGAATACTATATGCTTGTGGAGTCATGTTATCATTCACAAAGGGATGTCAAACATATTACCTTATTTTAAATTCATGACAACTCTGAGACTGGTTGGACAACTACTATTATAGCCATTTTAGAGATTGGAATGTTGTGGCTTAGGGAGTTATGTTTTCCTCAAAGCCACACTGTTAATTCTTAACAAAGCTAGTACATGAAAACCAGATTTTCTGGATCATCTAGCATGGTGTCTGGTGAAGGGTAGGTCTTTAATGAGTATATGTTGAATGTATATTCAAGACTAAAAGTTTAGCCTTAAGTTAGAGGGCTCTGTCCACCTCACATCCCACTGTGTTACAATGTCCACGGATGCTTTTCAGTGGTATCCTCGGAAAGACTTCATTCAGAAGAGCTGATAACTTCAAGCTTTCCTATTCAGATAACTAAGGTTTCTGACTATAAATTTAAACGAGTGGAAATTTTAAATATATTTGCTGCTCTTTAAACTTGCAGGTCATCTTTGTTGAGTGAAGATGGGGAGGCTCTTGCAACACTAACTTTTTGATATCTCATTAAAAACATGAGACACCAATAATCACATTTTGCTAATTGTATCACTTTATCTTCTTCTGTCTATAACATAGACATTATGAGAAAGTCAGGGAAAGGTCAACAGATGTCACTGTGAAACAGTAAGAGAAAAAATGATTACCACTTCTCAGTGCTTGTTAGTGCAAAACCACAATGGCTCACTTTGATGTTTTTTGGGAAAAGGTCATTCGGGTCAGCCATGTGCTGGCATATTAACTTAATTTCTGCCAAATGAGAGAGTCCATAGAGAAGCCATGATTTATGTGAGGGTAGATACAAATCAAAATCTCTTTGCTAAAGAGATGCTGGAATGCACTTTTGATATGTGCGGCATGAGGTGGAGAGCATGGAGGGCAACTGACCCCAAAGCCATAAGACCCTTCTCTCAGTGCCAAGCTGAGCTGCCTCAGAAAGGTCTGTTGAAGTGACAGTCACCCCAGGCCCTTTGCTCAGGGACATGATGATTATCTGAGCTAGCCCTGATCCCTGCTCTGCATTTTTGTCTTTGGAGTTCTTCCTGACCTGAATCTTGCCATAAATTTTTGTTTCCCAGTGTTGATGTCATTTCAGGGCCAGAACAAGACTTAAGGCACTGTTTGACTCACAGATTCCAAGACTGGTGGAGATGACAAGGAAGTGGTTACATCAGCTAGTAGGTTTCTGAAACAGTTGGAAGAAGACACAAATCAAGAGACAAGAAGAGGTTGTCGTGCCAGGGAATTAAAGGTCTGAAGCTGAGAATCAGTACCCGTCCTCACATCTAAGTCCTCTCTGAAGCTATTGGCTCCTTTCTTGTGCTCCACCAGTGTCCTGTCTTTAATTCTCTGTTAAGAGTGCCTGATAGGGATAAAAAGGGTTAAGTTCTAGAGTCAGGCACATTTGGGTTTCAGTCCAGCTCTACCACTAACCTTGAGACTTTGGGCAAGTATTTACATCCTCTAGCCCTCATTTTCTGCCTCAGTAAATTAGAAAGAAATAGTACTTTATTCACAAATTCTTGAATGAATTAATATACTGCATATGAACTGTTTATCAAGCATATAAATATGCCAATTGTATACATTTATATAATGATATACCATATGGGAAACGTGTCATACAGAGTAAGTTCACACTATACAATAGACTTTATTTTTATTATTATTGTAGAAACTGGAAAACTGTTCACAAAACCAATTTCCTTCTCCCCCAGGGCACAGAGCTAGAGTATTTCCCTTTTGCGGTAGGCTGAACAGTGACCCAGAAAGATGTCCACATCCTAATTCCCAGAACCTGTGAATATCTTACTTAACAAGGTAAAGGGCACTTTGCAGAGGTGATTAAGGCAAGCATCTCAAGCTGGAGAGATTATTTTGGAAGACTCACTTGGCCCTAATATACTCACAAGGGCCCTTATAAAAGAGAGGCAGGGGACTAAAAATCAGTAGTAGAAGATACGGCCATGGAAGCAAGATGTCAGAGTGATATAAGAAAGGGGCCACAAGCCCAGGAACACAAGTGACTATCAGAAACTAAAAAAAAAAAGCTTAGGACATTTTTCTTCCCTCAGAGTCTTGATTCTGCCCAGTGAAACTGATTTCAGACTCTGACTTCCAAAACTGTAAGAGAATAAATTTGCATTCTGCTAAGACACACATTTTTGGTAATCTGTTACACAGGCAATAGGAAACTGACATATCTAGCTAACTTACAGACAGATATGGCCACATGAGCAAGACCTGATCAGGCAACGTGGATGAAATCAATGTAGCTACAAAGAGATCTAGCCCATCGAAAGGGCACACAATTCTTCACCCTCTTTCATTCTCCATCCACCAGGGGGAAGCCAAGAATTTAGAGGTGGAGTCTACCTTCTAGATGGTACAGCAGCAACATGAAAGGAACCTTAGTCCCTAAATCAACCTGTAAAAGACCATCTACTATTATCTCAGTTTACTGAAATGATTTTTTTTTTTTGCATATCTTTACCATGAGACAAAACATATCAAGGGAAGAGGATGTGTCTTATTTATGTACCCTTAGTGGCTGTCATTGTGCTTGGTGCATAGGAAGCATATACTAAGCAGATATATTTCATCAAAATCAACAATATTGATTTAAAGTGAATTGAGGAGGTCAGAAATGGAAGACAGTAAAGGCAGACTGGGAAGCTGAGGGCAGGGTAGATACAAGTTTTCAAGACACAGGTTGAAAATAATGTCAGGGTCAGAGAGGAACTCATAATGGAAATGGACCAGTGGCTCATTTAAGTGTCAGTCATCCATTGCACACCAGTGACCATGGTAAGTGAGATCAGAGGGAAACCTTATGAATTTGGGACTTCTTTTCGAAGTTAGTAAAGGGAATTTCTAGTTTGAAAATATCTGCATTATCGATCTCTTGATCAGAAACCACTTGGCCTTGCCTAATTTATTCATTTTTTTCACACATGCTGTTTCAGTGTTAGAATAAATAAGACTGTGATATATTTTCCGCCCAGGTTCACATGGGAAAGCAATATAAAAAGGTTCACACCGGAATGAAAATGAATTTTCTTTTTATAAAATCAAATAAAATCAAGCAACCATCAAGCTCAAAAAATGTTGTGGCCCCAAATAGGGTCTGTGATTCATAAAGAACATTTGCTTTTCCTATTTTCAATCTACCTAAGTTCTGCATTATTTGAAGACCAATCCAAAAATTTTTTGAAAACTAAATGCCTCTCTGATCTGGAACAAAGTTTTGCTTTTATCAGACAGTTCCCAGGCCTTATAATAGGCAAGATCATTGTCATTGCAGTCCCAAGATATAGTTTCTTTCTCAGTGATGCATAAAAGGATTTTCCTCCTTCAAATGATAATTAAATTAAAAGCAAAGTTGGGAAGGAGGCTTTGAACTGCTCTGGTGAGAAAGGTCACTGACTGATCAGCAATCTGTTAGCACAGCTGTGTGGGGAAGAGACTTTCCAGCCACAGCATCACAAGTGGTTCTTCATATCAAGTGAGAAGGCGGTTGGTTTTGCTTCCTCTAAACACTTTGTCAGTGACACTCAGGAGCCGGCAAACATACAGGCATTTGGAGAGCTTTGTAGAGACTTAGGTGAAACCCAAAATTAAATTGTCAAGAAAAGCCACAAGAGGAAAATGCCATAAAGTTCACTGTTAGGAAATAAACTGTGGTAATAGAGCTGATTTATGTCCTTTCGGTTAAAATGTAATGTATCACTTTGCTCATCTCCTTGATCTTTGTATCAGAGGGGTGGGAGTCCACATGCAGTGTTTATGCTTAATAAGGATTACTCCTATAAGTTGCAGATAGTCAAGTTATTCAGAGATCTGATATCTTCCAATCTAAAACAGACATCCAAGTGGCAATGACCAAGAGATTTTGTCATTGCTTATAGAAAAAGAAAATATATGCACCGTAGGTGGTAAGAAATGGGATGCTGGTAACAGTTGGTTTTGGACAGATAACAATCTAAGCTTAGCCGGAAGTTTTGCCTGGGTGCTTCTCATTCCTAGCTGGGGAATTGGAAGAGAGATGATTTTGTTAAAGTTTCTTTACAGGATGAGAATTTGCCCATTAGGCAATTTCATATTCAAATATGTCTCCAATCATTTCCTTCAAATTTCAGTAGGAAAACAAATGGACTAAACAGTGCAGACTAGAAATGGATTTTTTAAATAATTTTCAAATGAAATAATAAAAATTAATAAAGGCAAATGACTCATCAATGCCACTATAGAAAAATATGAAGAGGATTTTGCCTATCATATTCACTACACATTGTAGAAGTTTGATGGCTAGTAAAAATAATAACAATATTAATATTCACTGAATGAAGCCCACATGCCAATGACTGAATCCATTTATATTCCTTGAAAATGAAAAGGCTGTGGGTTTTGGATATCTCGGCAAATGGAAGGACTTTTGGGTGCTCTTCTAAGTACTTTACATGTAGTGTCTTATTTAATCCTCAATGAAGTCCTTAGAGGTAATTACTATTATCATCATAATTTTATATGATCTTTAAAAACGAAAGTATAAATTTCTAATTTAACAGAAAACAGCTGTCCATATGGTTTCCTAATCTCCACTCACAGATTTTCCTAACTTCAAATCTAGGGGAGACAGAAGGCTCCCCTCTTTTTTCCAGAGCTTCTTATGGCAAGTAGTCCAGGACTTCTAATGGGAATTAAAAAGTTCATTATCACAAAAGGTAGATCTATTCCCCCATTTCTAAGAAAGTGGGTGGCTACTTACATTTTTTGTAACTAGAAGGAGGTTATTCCTAAGCGAAAATAAAACCTTGCTTAAAGCTTCTCTCGATTAAAAAAAAATCTCATTGTATCTGTTATTGATTGCTTATAAAAAGTGTTCCTGAAATATAGTTGTTTTTTTTCCCCAAACACAACTGTAAAAGAAGAATCATATGAAATTATATATTTATTGATTTACTTTTATTAATAGAATAAGATCCTATGCAATTGGAATTTCGAAGAAAACAAAACAAAACAAAACAAAAAAACAGTTTACCCTATTCTTCCAGCAATGTATTTGGAGTAAGTATAATCCCAATACTGGGACCTGTCTTTCCTAGTTATTGGCAGCCTCTAGCATAATGGCTCAATAGTTTCACTTCTTCAACTCACATGCTCCACAAGAATAAATCAGAATCAAGGGCAAGACATGAGACTTCCTAAAGAGAAGAGGTCTGATCTGTCTGTACTGGATGAATTCCAGGATATATGTTGGGCACAATCTTATTTCATGATAAAGATCACAGGGCACAAGGCTATTGCCTCCTTACCTTTGAGTTGCTCCGGAAGTCAAAGTCACCCATCTTTTTTTTTTTTTTTCCTTTCTTTTCTCCTTTATTTTGTTGGAGCAGTTTTAGGTTTACAACAAAACTGAGATAGAGGTGCAAAGAATCTTCCATATGCCCCTGTCCACACATGCACTGCCTCCCCCATTATCAACATCACTTGCTAGAATTGTGCTTTTAATTTTTTTTTATTTTGTTAATGTTTATTTATTTTGAGTGAGAGATAGAGAGCAAGTGGAGGAGGGGCAGACAGAGAGGGAGAGATAGGATCCCAAGCAGGTTCCACACTGCCAGCACAGAGCTCCACGTGGGGCTCAATCTTATGAACCACAAGACCATGACCTAAGCCGAATTCAAGAGTTGGACGCTCAACCAACTGAGCCACCCAGGTGTCCCAGTACTTTTTATTTCTACCAAGAATGAAGATATATTAACATATCATAATTTCTCAAAGTCCATAGTTTACCTTAGGTATTACTCTTGGCAATGTACATTCACAAATTCCTATAGGTTTGGACAAATAATAATGACATGTATCCAGCACTGTAACATCATACATGGTATTTTCACTACCCTAAAAGCCTCTGTACTCTGCCTGTTCATCTCTCAGGTTTGGCACCAAAATACTAAGTAATAATAGCTTCACTTTACACACAGTCCCTGTTCTGTGCATATGTGATATTTTCTAAATCCTAAAATACCAACGATTTTAAGATACAGTTGTAATTCAAGAATAACTTTTCAGGATAAACAAAATGCCACAGTAAATTCATACAGTAAATTTTGTTCATGGTGGTGGTTTGTCTGTTTTGTAAACTGATCAAACAATAGTGGGATGTAACTAAGAGCCGTTACTCTCTCTGTCTCTGTCTCTGTCTATCTCTTTAAAATCAAGAGTAGCTTGGTACAGATGTTGATGTTTAAAGAGTCTCTTGATAGGGTCACTGGGTGCCTCAGTTGGTTGAGCATCCGACTTCGGCTCAGATCATGATCTCACAGCTCACTCGTGAGTTCGAGCCCCATGTCTCGAACCTGCTCCAGATTCTGTGTGTCTCTCTCTCTTACATACACATAAGGTGACTAGACACACAATCCAAAGGAAATGTTGGAGTGGAATTCTGTGCCTTCAAGAAGGCTATCCCCCCGCCGAGGGTCCTTAGCTCTCACCACAAGAGAGAGACACTGGAACCCTTAGTGCCTCATCTCCCATACTGCAGCCAGGGAGGTCTGCTGGAAAGGAGCTGTTGGTCCAAAGTCCTCTTCTGCAAAGGTCAACGGAGAATGTATTAAAAGAGTGGTACAGAGGGGTGCCTGGGTGGCTCAGTCGGTTGAGTGTCTGGCTTTTTGGCTCAGGTCATGATCTCATGGTTTGGGGGTTCAAGCCCTGCTTTGGGCTCTGTGCGGATAGTGCGAAGCCCACTTGGGATTCTTTCCCTCCCTTTCTTTCTGCCCCTACCCCACTTGCTGTCTCTTTCAAAATAAATAAATTACTTAAAAAATAATTAATAAAAATAAAGTAAATATACTTAAAAAAAGAGTGGTACAGACATGAAAAGCTCCTCGATTTTTCAGGGGGCAAGCCATGGCACTGATGTGACTGAGCAAGTAAGTGTGAACATACCAGTACCAGGAAAGGCTTCAAGTTATCTGTGGAAAAGTCTCCAGTGGTCTCTGCTGGACTGAACTTCAAAAGCAACACTGGCAACATGACCAAAAAATACCCAAAACCTTCTAGAATATTCCAGTTATTATTCTCTGTCTTGGAACAATTTCTAGTGTGTGTTTGTCAATGAACAGGACTGTTGTTGGCCTGATTAAGTCCCAGAAATTCAGAGGGGATGGATGAGGTAAGGCAAGCCATAAAACCCTTCCCAATAACACTCCACAAATAAGGACATGGAGGTATCCGGGAAATGAACTGGAAAAGGAAATAAAGAATCTGACTTTGGAAATGTTTGCTGTCAGTAGTTACAACATTACTTTCAGAATGGCATCACTGTGTAATAAGTGAAAGATACCTTAAGTGATAATTACAGATCAAAATTTAAGTTAAAATTAATCTGAAGGTGTCTCTACCACTGTAAATAATACTGAAAAGGTCAAAATCAGATAACGACAGAACTAAAACCATACATCCATAGACAGCTTAGCCACAGCCACTGTGAATCACACCCAGATCTCAGCCTGGTGATCCATAGCATTTCTTTACATATCAAAAATAATAAATAATAAGAAGCTATAAATAGTTCTAAGAATGTTACATCTTTAGTATATGCCCAAAAATCTTAATGGGCATATAAATCTAAAATATAATGAAATAAAGGCATTTCCTCTAATAATTTCACATGGGGTGCTGTGTCTGCACTAGGATTTGTATATTCAAAACCCCCATCTCTCTATTATATTATCTATATTCACTGCGTTCTGTGTAATCTCAAAAAGTACTACTTACCCCTAAGGTCCATCTGTAATCATTCAGTTAGTTCAAATTTTAGTGTTAGCAATAATCATTTATTCCAAACATGATTAGTTGCCTTCTATTTTCACTCTAATACTTAGAGCAATCCTTTAAGGAAGGAATTATCAACATCATTTCTAGAAAATATGGGGTTAAGTCATTAATTTATTAATGTAATAAATATATAATGTTTGCCTGTTCTTTGCAGATACTTCTCTGAATACTGAAGATTCAACATGAAACAGAGTGAATAAAAATCCCTAGTCTCATAAATATATAAACATACAAAAGAGAAGTAGCAGATAGTGGTGGTCAAATAATAGACTCACCACCAGAGTTCTAGGACAGGGACCCAGGATGGGGAAAAGTTCTATTTTAAATGTGATGTTAAAAGGAGGGCTCTCTGAGCCCTTAACAGTACGTTAAGGGAAGGGAAATAATACACAAAAACAACTACTTGGGGGAAGGAACAGCCAAGAGCAAAGGTTCGAGATTGGGAGTGAATTTGGTGTGTTTAGGAAGCATCAAAAATTCTAGGCTCTTTCGAACAGAGCAGTCAAAGCAAAAACTAGAAAGAGATGAGGAAAGAAAAACAGGTTAGGCCAGATAATGTTAGTATCTTTCAGGCCATTGTTAAAAAGAGAGTTTGGGGCACCTGGGTGGCTCAGTCGGTTAAGCGTCCGACTTCGGCTCAGGTCATGATCTCACGGTTCTCGAGTTCGAGCTCCACATCGAGCTCTGTGCTGACAGCTCAGAGCCTGGATGGAGTCTGCTTTGGATTCTATGTCTCCCTCTGTCTCTGCTCCTCCCCCACTCACGTTCTGTCTCTCAAAAATAAATGAACATTAAAAAAATCTTTAAAAAAAAAAAAAGAGAGATTTTTAATGTGAGCCAACAGAGGGTTTTCTGCTAAGGAATTATATGATCTAATTTTAATTTTGAAGTTCACTCTGGTGGTGGAATGTGATAACGGAGATAAACTGTGTGGAACGTAGCCTGTAAAGAGTAAACAAGTGAAAGCAGACAGACCAAGCAGGAGGCTGGGGCCCAAGTGAAACAAGACCTTGCTTTGACTAGAGTTTTTGGCTATGGATCTAATGAGGAAAGGGGATGTTCAGAGGAAATTTTGAACACAGGTTTGCAAAACTGGGATAAGGAAGTCAATCATGAGTCTTAAACTGAGGACCTGAGTGAGTGTGTGATTTGTGGTAACATTTATTAAATGCCTGAGACATAGCTAAAAAGACGGGAGGAAATAAGAATACTGATGATCAGAAAAGTAAATAACTTGTAAAGAACTACTGGAGTTGGAATCTGGACTCGGCCCAGTCTGGTTCCCAAGTTCTTTGGATTCATCGTACTATAGTAACTGCTGAAGGCACGAAAACTGCCCAGGTGTTTACTCCTCAAAGTAAGTGAAAATTCACTATCGAGCTTGGTCGATTTCCAGGCTTTGGCAATTCCACTGCACTATGTCTTGCTCTTATGAGGGTTCTTGGGGGAAAGCAGAAGGGAGATGTGGAGCCTCCCAGATGATTGACAAGAGAATGCAGATTAGATAGAATTGCACTTAATTACTAGGAAGATATTGACACCAGTAAATAGTGGTGCTATTTATAGCTTAGATTCTTAGGGAACCTGGGAAATATTGGGCAAAAATATTTTCAATTATCTGACTCTATTTGGATATACTCTCAAAATATACTATTACATCAAAACATAGTTTCTCATCCAGAAGCAGTAAGACAGGTATCAAAAAGAACAAACTAAGGTAATCAAAGCAACGGCTTAAAAAAAATGTGGTATCTACAACTGTGGCTTAGCTGTGTTCCATAGGTTCCTGCTTTAAGATGCTCATGCAAACATAGAAGAACCCCGAAGTGCAGTTAAACAGGAAACATTTTCCCCTGCTGATCATGACGGTGGTGCTGTTGACAGAACAGACCTAGGTCAGTTCAAAACCTCCTGAAATTTGTTCAGCATTCTTGGCACAAAGGCAAAACTGATTTACCTACTGAGTTACCTACTGGTATGGCAGCCTTTATCCATTATCCATGAAAGGTGCCGTCAGATGCCCTGAGGCTTTAGAGAGGAGTAAAACCATATGTTCACCACTCCGAGGGTGACTGTACAAAGCCATAGCCCTTGAGCCATACTGATGATGTTAGTTGGATAAAATGATGGCACCGTAAGGTCTTTCTTTGTGAATTTTAATAAGTTAAATGCTCAGAAACATAAGGTTAGGCACCCCCTAAGACTCCAGCCCCACTAATCTATTTGTTTCCCGGCATCACTGCAAAGTGCTGTCATGTGGGAGTGAGTGCACTTCTTGAAGGCTAAGGTAACAGATGATTTTCATGGTCTTTACCCTGACATTTATTTGCTGGTAATAAGCCAGTGTTTGGGCTAGGTGATGCTCCAGTTTCTCAGCAGATGGTAGGAATTTACAGAAGAATAATCATGGCTTTTTCAGCAGCTGGGTTTTAAATAAAAGGCTGTGTCTGAACAGGATTTTGGGTCTATGTATTGGTTAGTAATCTAACTTCTCTGTGTTTCTGTTTTACCATAAGAAACACAGAATTAATAATGCCCACATTTTAGGATTATTACAAGGATTAAATAAAATAATGTAGCTGATGCACAAAGCCCAGTGCTGAAAAGTATAGGAACTACGGGGTAACTCTCCCTAGCCTATTGACTCTGTGACTATGTGGACTTCCACTTCTGTTTAAATCAGAAAGTAAATAGAAGCTGGAATGTATTTGTAAGCCACTGAAACTTTCACTGTGTATTTTAAACATGTTTTTCTCAAGCCATCTCGTTAAACCACACAAACATGATTTCGATTGTCTACAGATACTAGTTACCGGATTTAGGGGACCTGGAAAAACACCTCAGCAGACTATTTGATCTGGCATGTAGCTCAATGTCTGGGACCCTGTCCTGACCGTCAGTCTAAGAGGCCGTGTCATAGCAACATAAAGGATTATAAATATCTGCTCCAGCTCCAGCTCCAGCTGCTGGTGGCCCAAAACGAAAGGGAGTGTCAGTGGAAAGCACTGGAAGGGCAGGCATGGTGGCAGACACAGTGGCAGGTGGGTGATGGTGAAGGGATGCATGGGTATAGTTCACTGAAGTATTCATTGAAATAATCCAATGTTTGCTCATGCATGCATCACTTATTGATTCTTTGATATGTATTGAGCACTGTAAAGAATGCTCACCACGAAAGGCAGCACAGCTTAGTGTAAAGACTGTAGGCATCAGAGTCAGGCACCACAAGATAGACGTCCTAGCTCCATCATTGGGACTTTATTCACAGGAGTTACCTTGGTGTGTGAAGAGAAAGCTAAAAATTGAATTGGTTCCAACTCCATTAATTATGGATTGCTTATGCATAGCCAGACATATTTATGGGTAATTCATTCCTTGTTTTTCCCAGGCATTGAGATACTGTACTTCTTTTTTTTTTTTTTTTTTTTTAAATTTTTTTTTTTTCAACATTTTTTATTTATTTTTGGGACAGAGAGAGACAGAGCATGAACGGGGGAGGGCAGAGAGAGAGGGAGACACAGAATCAGAAACAGGCTCCAGGCTCTGAGCCATCAGCCCAGAGCCCGACGCGGGGCTCGAACTCACGGACCGCGAGATCGTGACCTGGCTGAAGTCGGACGCTTAACCGACTGCGCCACCCAGGCGCCCCGAGATACTGTACTTCTAGAGATAGTAACAGTATCTCCTGCCCTGAGACTTTCTTACCTCTGGTCACAACAGCAGGGGAGGACTGAACTTTGTAAACTACACGATGGGAAACAAAAGCCCACACCTAATCCTATCACTCGCAGTGCCTGTAAAAGTCTGAATGCTTAGCACAGAAAATAGAGTTTCTCCTCATTTGACTCCCATCAACCTTTCAAGTATTTTCTACTACAACTCCTGATCCTGAATATAGCACCCCTAATATGCAAAAATACCTGCAAACACTGAGAGGTGTGGAGTAGGTAAGGAGTGAGTGGTCCTTTTCCTTCCTTACAAGTGCCTGAGCATGGACCAGAACGACCAATATAGCCTATTTTAGTTGTAGAGAACCAAACCAAAACAAAACAAAATAAAAGCCCAAAACCAAAACCCAACTAACAAAGCAAAAAATCACAGACCTATATTATATATTCACAGCAAAATCTTTGTGCCCTTGTACAGGTAGGAGTTTCCCACCTCAATCTACCCCAGTCCTTCCCTAATTATGAAAATCCATACCCGTTTAGGAAGGGTAGGTGTCCAACTTCTTTCATTCCCTTTCAATCACTTGACTAAGACCTGCTCATCCTCCAACTCAATGAGTAGCTTGAAAGGTCTCGGTACAATCACCCAACCTCCTCAGCTAAGTGGAACCGGCTCCTGAAAGAGCACTCCTTATAAATTGTCTTGTCCATATGTTTCTGGAGGACGTGCCATCTGGGATTAGAGTGCTCATATTTTATGAAGCAGGAAAGTAGAAATATGTTCACAATTTAACAGTCCCATTTGGTGGGAAAGTGGAATTGAATTTACAACAAATTTATATCATCTCAATATGTGAGCCCACTGTGCACCAGAAATCATTGTGGGAAAGAAGCTGAGATTCAAAGAAAAGAGGTATCATTACATTGTCAGGAACATGCAAGTGTGGTGGCAAATGCATCTTGTGTTTGTCTTTTTTGTCATAGCGAAAGAAGCAATGGCCATGTTACAGGGTTATTGGAGGCGCTCCTGGGAGGCTCGGTTGGTTAAGTGTCCAACTGTTGATTTCAACTCAGGTCATGATCTCACAGCTCGTGAGATCGAGCCCTGTGTTGTGTTCTGCCTTGACATCATGGAGCATGCTTGGGATTCATATTCTCTCTCTCTCTCTCTCTCTCTCTCTCTCTCTCTCTCTCTCTCTCTCTCCTTCCTCCCCCCTGTATATACTGACATACATGATGGCCTCCAAAATAAATAAATAAACATATAAAAAAAATTTTAAACATTTTTTTGGAAAGTAAGTAATGCTAACTTCACCCAGCTTCACTAACTTAACAAGCACTTACTAAGATCCAAATCAATGTTAAATGATATAGAGCAAAAAATGACCATAACCCACTTCTTGCCCTCGGTGTGCTCATCAAGACCCCCACCTCTAGTCTTCCTTGGCATATTTACATATCCTCATTGTGACACTTGCCACACTGTGCACACTGGCTATACTATTCCCTTCATGAAGTGTGTCCAAACTACAGACCTCAGCCCATTCTTGGATCATTAGATTAAATTCAGTGGGTTATGACAAGCATTATTTTGGTTGTTATTAACAGCAGAACAGATTAAAATGGAACAGAAAATATTAGAGTGCCTCACACATAAATGTATCACGGGAATATACATAGGTATCTACACAAAAACACATATGCATGTGCTGGATTTCATGTAAATGGTATTTATTAGAGTGGATAAACTTAATTTACTAGAGTGTAGAAAACTTAAAAGCCATTTACCTATTTAACTAAAAGTGTTCAAAAGAAAGGTGTAAAATGCATTTCAAAAAATTGAAGGAGGAGCACCTGGGTGGCTCAGTTGGCTAAGTGTCCAACTCTTGATTTCACCTGAAGTCATGATCTCACAGTTGGGAGGTTGAACTCTACAAAAGGCTCCTTGCTGGGCATGGAGCCTGATTAAGGTGCTCTTTCTCCCTTTTCCTCTGTCCCCTCCCCTGCTTATACTCTCTCTCTCTCTCTCTCTCTCTCTCTCTCTCTCTCTCTCTCTCAAAAAAAAAAAAAAGAAGGAATGTGGGTCGAAGAAATAATAATCATAATGATAATAATAAATATTTATATAGCACTTAAGATATATTATCCATTAGACTGACTCTAGAATCCTTATTTTTGTTTAAAGAAAGGGCGATATATTTCAGCTCCTCTGGGGGACAGATCTGCTGCATTTCCCCACTACCAGCTCCCGTTCTGTCTGCACATTACTTCCATCACAGCACGCATGAGTGTTTATCCAGTTGATCAATTTACCTATGTGTCTTCTCATTAGACCCAGGGATCCTGGAGGGCAGGGAAATGTTATTCACTTTTGAATCCCCAGGATTCAGCTCAGAGACAGTTACCTGGTAGGTGCTCACTAAATGTATACTGACATACACGGACACTGTAAGAAGGATTTTGCCCTTCTGTCATGCCAAAAGTGACTCGTACAAACCATAAGATAATAGACTGATTTGTTGGAATAGAATGGAATGACTAAGCCAATAATGGAACCATTAACAGGTCAGGAGATGTAAGTATGAAATTCTGTATGAGAATATTACATGCTTTTTGAGGGTTAATGTAGACTTACTATAGATTTGTGAAGCATGATTTTGAAGTGATATTCTATACTATGCCTAAGATGGGCTGTATTTATTGCCACTGCGTCTTTCATTAAGAAAGAAACTCAAAACCCAACCTGAAAAATGTTAAAGGAATGTAAAAGTGAAGGATTGAGGTGAAGATTAAGTGGAAAGAAGTGACCCACCTTTAAGTATTTCAGAGAGGGGACTGATGTGATGTCATCATAATGGACTGTCTAAGAAGTCTCATGTGTTTATGTCATTATAATAGAATCTTTACAGGTATCTCCAACAAGGAGCCATCTTCTCAGCAATGTGGTGACAGGTTTCTTGCGGTCAAAATGTCACTGGCTATTCTACGATCCCATGACTCTACAAAACTTACAACTAACTTGGGGAAATGAAATTAAATCCTGGAGACTGTGAACTTTGAATCTGGTTGAAATCACCATGCACATCTTAGGCCAGGATCCCATTTGAGCTAAATTCAAGTTCTAAGACCAAGGCAGGTGAAAATCAGAAGATCTAGGAACACAGTTATGAGGGAAGTACAAGAAATCAGTTTCCAGACATCCCTGGACATCTGGAGGGTTAAGCTTTATCAATAGCGAAAAACTTGCTGTGTGTTTTCAATTATGGATAATTAAATGTTTCTGTAAATTACACTGAAATGTGGAAGTGTCACATCACTGCTCTGTACCAACACGTACTGGGATTTTATAATCATAAACTTTGAGGGTGAGGACACGCAGGCATCATAGAAACATCTATTCATGTCCTATCTGCCAAGTGTCAGGCATCACGTATCACTTTGTATATGTTATTTTGTCCAAGTAAATACACATCTTACAGAGAGATTACAGAGAGATGAAGAAACTTGCCTAAGGTCACAAACATAGAAATCAGAATTCAGAACTGGAAGTCAGATCTCTCCAAATCCAAAGGATACCCATGCTTTTTCCAGTAAAACACACTGCTCTCAAAAACATCTATCAACAGGGTCCTGTATGCCAGAAACATTCCTATGTTATTTTATTAATCTATGCTACCTTCATCAGTTTCTTATTAATAACTTTTTTACAGATGGAAAAAGCAAAAGTGCAGAGAGAAGTAATGTTTCTTCTAAGATTACCTCGCTGTTAAGGAGTAGACCAGAATTAGATACAAATCTGTTTGACTTCAAGGACTTCAGCTTTTATACTGTCCTTAACACTCTGTTGAACTTACTAATGTGGGAAGTACGATTTACTTCCAGCTTCATCCTTATCAATTCTGAGGCAAGATGACTTGGGCAAGTCATTTGCCCTTTGAGTCTCTATTTCTTTCCATCCTTTACCTATGCCATTAGACTGCTGTGAAGGGCATGTTGGTGCACCGGAATGACGCATTTGGTTAAGCGTCCAGCTCTTAGTTTCAGCTCAGGTCAAGGTCTCACCGTTTGTGAGTTCAAGCCCTGCGTTGGGTGCTGTGCTGACCGCGCAGTGCCTGGAGACTGCTTCAGATTCTGTGTCTCCCTCACTCTCTGGCCCTTGCCAGCTCTTGCTCGTGCTCTTTCTATGTCTCTCTGTCAAAAATAAATAAACTTAAAGGCATGTTAAAGAAAGTATGAAATACTGGCTTAGAAAAGCAGCGTGGGAGACTATATAAACAGTTGCTATATTTTATACCAACATCAGTGGTTCAAGAGATAATGATCATGTCATTATTTAAGGCTTAATCCTGTTTGGTATTAGCAATCGATATGAAATTTTGATGAAATTTATTAAATTGTTTTGTTTATGTTAATCTCCTTTGTTAAATCCCTTAGTTCAAATTTTGCTAATTTGTTTGTTTGGGAAGGAACTCAGTCTTAAGATTTGAATCATATAATTTTTCTTTCAGAAATAGAATTTTCTTAACACTGCTAATAATTAATAAATTTAAGTCCAACTTGGACTATTTTAATAAATAAGACACATTTACTTGGTGCTAATAATACTTATCTGGAAATAAGCAGTTTTTATGATTTTGTTTTCAAAACGTATTATAAAATTGTATGAAGATTTGCTTTATTGTTGCACCACATAAAACGCCAAAGTTTTCTGTCTGGGAAAGACTCCTGTGTTTCTCCTTAACTTACACACAAAAAGTACTCTGACACCAGATGTGTGTGGGTTTTTTTCCCCACACCAAACAATTCTTTAAGACACCAGCTGGATATCCTACAATCCAACAGGGTTTAAGGGTTCAGTCCCGACAGACTGCCCCCCCACCCCAGTTCAGATGCCAGTTGCAAATGTAGTGTGCTACCCATGACTTCTGTTTGACTTAGCTACAAATTGGAGTTTCCCACAATCCCCTCCTTGGAAATACTTACTAACATTTACAAGTTTATTTGATAGAGCATATACATGAGGAGCCAGAAATGAGATACATACATAGGCCAGGTCTAGAAGTGTCCTGAGCTCATCAACTTCTGTCCCTGTGGAGTTAGGGTTTGTCACCTGTCACCCGCCTGGCATATAGATGTGTTCACCAACAAGGAAGCTCTCTGAACCCTTTACTTTTGGAATTTTCACGGAGGCTTCATCATGTGGGCATGACTGACCATTAACTCAATCTCTAATCCCTCACACCTTCCCAGAGGATGGGAGATGAGGCTAAAAGTTGCAAGCTTCTAAATATGGCTTAGTCTTTCTGGTCACCAGCCCCAATCCTAAAGCTATCAAGGAACCCACGAAGACTTACTTCATTAGAATAAAAGACACTCCAGTCACCCAGGAAATTGTGAGGGATTTAGTTAATTCTTCATCAGGAACCAAGACTCAAATATTAAAACAAAAGATGCTCTTAGTGTTCTTATCATTTAGGAAATTACAAGGGTTTTAGAAGCTGTAGCCAGGAACAAGAGGCAGACACACACACACACACACACACACACACTCACACATATATATATATACATATATACATATACATATACATGCACAAACACATATATACATACATATATATGTGTATACATATATATACATACATACGTATATACATACATATATATATTTTCTATTATTTCCTAATATCTATCTTTCATATATAATGCAAAGGTAAGCTTAAAAATAACTCAGGCCAGTAATTGCAAAGTATCTATTAGTAGCCTCTGAATGAGGTTTAGATGTCTCTACTTCATAAAGGAAATGGTTGAGACAGCATTACAAAGAAGGGAGTCATTGAATTATTACTTCCTTTTAACCTAATAAATGGGATACATTTCTTCCAAGATTTTTATGATTATACGACACAGATGCAAGTATGCTGTTAAAAAGGAAACTCTTTTTGGTTTCTTAAATCCTTAGAATAGGCCCAAAGAAAGATGCTGAGTAGGCACAAACCAGTAAATTCACTTTTCTGACTAGCCTGTTGGAGGCTGGGACAGCGAACCTACACTGAGGGAGCTGCCGTGCACCCTTCACGTTCATGGCTGTGGGAAATTTTCTCCTGTAAGAGCGCAGTCCCTCTCAGAGTGTCATGTGGTACCTTGGGAGACAGAATAAAACTGGACAGGCGATGCTTTCACATTTTTTTTAAGTTTATTTATTTATTTGGAGAGAGAGAGAAAGAGTGAACAGAGGAGGGGCAGAGAAAGAGGGAGAGTGAGAATCCCAAGCAGTCTCCACACTCAGCATGGAGTCAGATGAGGGTTCCATCTCACACCAGTGAGATCATGACCTGAGACGAAATCGAGAGTCGGTCGCTTAAACCATGGGGCCACCTAGGTACCCCTCCCAATTCTTAATATAGATAATTTTCTTTTTTTTTTTTTACTTATTTTTTTTAATTTATTTTTGGGACAGAGAGAGACAGAGCATGAATGGGGGAGGGGCAGAGAGAGAGAGGGAGACACAGAATCGGAAACAGGCTCCAGGCTCCGAGCCATCAGCCCAGAGCCTGACGCGGGGCTCGAACTCACGGACCGCGAGATCGTGACCTGGCTGAAGTTGGACGCTTAACCGACTGTGCCACCCAGGCGCCCCAATATAGATAATTTTCAAAAAATGTTTTTAATAGGCCAAAGCTATAGAGTTAACCTATAATAAGTATATATTTTAAAAGTAACACATTTTTAGTAAGTATATATAACTATAATATAAACTATATATAACTATATATATAATAAAACTATATAACTATATAAATAACTATAATATAAAAAACTAAACATACACAAAATTATGACCAAGCCGAGAGCCTTGATTTTCCCAGACACCAAAACATTAACATGGAACCATCACACTTACTCTCTTATCACTGAGCGAGCTTTTCTATTTAAGCAGAGATACATGAAAAACCAAGTTTTCAAATAAAGAGCCATTTCACTAATAAAAATCAATCATCCAAAGTAGTTTTCTCTACCCATGTAAAAAAAAATTGACAATAGACCTGTTTTAAAATAAATATAATCCACATAGGGGGGCACCTGGGTGGCTCAGTTGGTTGAGTGTCTGACTTTGAGTTTGAGCCCCCCATTTAGCTCACTGCTGTCAGTGTGGAGCCCACTTTGGATCCTCTGGCCCCTGCTCTCTCTGCACTCTCCTCCACTTGCAGCCTCTCTCTCTCTCTCTCTCAAAAAAAATAAACATTTATGAAATAAACAAATATAATACACATATGTTTTCAGAAAATTTACTCTTCCCTAAGAGTTTTCACATTCATCTCATTTGATCTTCCCAACAACCCTGCAGGAAAATGAGGCATGGATTATAACCTTCATTTTGCAGGTAAAGAGCCTGAGGCACAGTAGGATGAGCTAGTCAACCGAGGTCACAGAGCCAGGAGACAGTAGGGCCAGAACAAGGAAACTGCCTTAAAGTTATAGATTCAGGGTCAGTCCACTTTTGTCTAAAACAAACACAAAAACCACCACAACACATGCTCTCAGTTCCAGAATTGAGTGTTGTGGAAACAGAAAAAGAAACAGGAAACAGAAAATCGCCTATGGGAGGAGGCACTTTTTTCGGCAACCTCAGGCCTTGCTTCAACTCTCTAGCCTTTCTGCTTAGATAAGTAAGGCCATCCCACAGCTGGTCTCCTGCAGCAAAGAGAATATTCCTTTGGGATCCAATAATGGTAGCAGGGACTTGAGATTTCTCACATCTATGCTTACATTGTAAGTCATGTGACCTCCCCAATTCCCCACATCAGTGAACGTAAATGAGAGAGTAGAGGAGAAATGGTCTGACATACTTATTCAAGACTGCCTGAACTGTATTTGTAATGAGACCACAAAAACAGTCTTCTTTAATTTGGAGGCTGAGGTTCAGGCCTTATGAAAAACATACTGGAAGCCATAAACCCCTTTAGAAAAATGTACATGCATTTTAACAAACACTATTGCCTAAAATTCTGGAAGGTTCATAGGTTTCCTTATGTCAACTTAAGAACACCCATGGAATCTTTAAACTTG
This sequence comes from Neofelis nebulosa, assembly GCF_028018385.1. Classification (NCBI taxonomy): domain Eukaryota; kingdom Metazoa; phylum Chordata; class Mammalia; order Carnivora; family Felidae; genus Neofelis; species Neofelis nebulosa. The sequence continues at coordinate 41,995,353 of NC_080791.1, read as the reverse complement.
AAATGAGGAACAACTGACCTATACTCTGATAATCAGTGAATTGAAGCTAGGACTTCAGCACTAGAGGACAGATATTTAGGCAGGCATATGTTAAAAACAGTCAACTAATTTGACTTAATTGAAAATTAGCAGGGGCGCCTGGGTGGCGCAGTCGGTTAAGCATCCGACTTCAGCCAGGTCACGATCTCGCGGTCCGTGAGTTCGAGCCCCGCGTCAGGCTCTGGGCTGATGGCTCGGAGCCTGGAGCCTGTTTCCGATTCTGTGTCTCCCTCTCTCTCTGCCCCTCCCCCGTTCATGCTCTGTCTCTCTCTGTCCCAAAAATAAATAAAAAACGTTGAAAAAATTAAAATTAAAAAAAAAAAAAGAAAAGAAAATTAGCTAATTTAGTTAGGGAAAAAAATCTACAGGTCATTAGGTCAAGACAAAACAAAAACAAAAAACAATTTTTTTTATTTAATAAGTGTTTATTTAAATGTGTTTGTGTCTCTAGCAGTAGTTCAATCCCTTGTTTTTTCAAGGTTTAACCCATTCCCTTCCCACACCACCAGTACGTTGTGTGCCTTGAACTGAGACGGAGTTAAAGGCAGAAGAGAGTACAGGAATAGAGGAGACTCCATGAGGGCAAATGGCTTCGCAAGTGTGCCGCCCAGGTTAAAGGTCCATCAGATTCCTCTCTTTGCTCTCACAATTTAAACTGCTCCTGTGTTTAACCTCTCTGCATCTAGAGAAGTAGCTGCTATTTCATTGTGTACCGATAAGTGTAAGCCAAGTGCATCTTGGCTCCGAGGTCCCCCAAAGGTGAGCCCTTTTAGGACCCCTTCTATGCTGACTGCTTCAACGTGGCTCCAGGGTATAACAGAATATGTCTTTAAAATTTGCATTTCTCTAATTAGTGAATTTGCACATTAGCTGCCTCCACAGCAACCAGCTGCCACTTGTTTCTTATATGTATGACACCTCATGACACCACAGAGCCTTCTCTCTGAATCCTCAATTAGAGTGCAAGATTGCATCTTCGTTAGTCTGTATGAAAGATATGTACATTTCCTCATTTTGGTTTCTCTTAAATAAACTTGGAATTGACCCACTTTCAAAATGGGAAAAGGAAAATATCAGAACTTCTATTTCCCGACTCCTCCAGCCCAAGATGGGAAGAAGGAGGTACTGCTTATGATACTTTGCTTAAGATACTTTGGATTAAAGGGAGAAATGCTACAATCAGGACTAGCTTAAAAATGGATCATCAGTAGAGACTATGCAGCTATTGCTGAAAACTTTGATAAATACAAAGCATATGTTTTGCCTAAAGCCAATATCACTTTGGCTCACTCTGATTTTCCCCCCCCCAAATACAAGGAAATGTGATTATTCTTCAAGTAAGGTAAAAACTATTGAGATAATGCCTACGTACATCATGACAAAGTGGTGAGTGATGATGTATTCCTCATTCTTGACTCTCTTCGTCTCCAGAAAGGCATTTCAAATACAGATCTAAGCTTCTAAACAGTACATGCTCTGCTGGACTGCATTTTACTTGCTAAGCACATGCCTTTGGATACAAATGGGCAAGCATTGGCGGAAAAGTCCAGTGTCTGTGAAATTAAATCCAAATAAGGAAACTATCATATGGAAGCACCATCTCCTCTTCTCCCAATAGGAACAATCAGTGTCATCGTGAATATTAGCAGTGGAAGAGACCTAAGATATTATTTGTACACTATTTAATATAGTTCTCAAATAATGGAAACAGAGTTGGAGAGAAGTGTTGTAACTTGATAAAAATTGAACACTATATAAGAAGCTAAGCCTAATTTTTTAAAGTTTTGAGAGAGAGAGTATGTGTGTGTGGGGGGGCACAGAGAGGGAGAGAGAGAGAATTCCAAGCAGGCTTCCCAAGCAGCCTGATGTGGGGTTCCATCCCACGAACTGTGAGATTGTGACTTGAGCCGAAATCAAGAGTCAACTGCTTAACCAACTGAGCCACCCAGGTGCCCCAAGAAGTAAACCTAATTTAAGCATCATCCATCCTTCATTCAGAAAGTGTGGAATGTTTAACACATACTTGGAATGTGTAACATACACTTAGTACTATGCTAGATGTTGAAGATGTAGAAATAAAACAGAGAACTTCTCCTCAAAGAGTTTAGTCTAAAGGAGGAGATAAACGTGTAAACAAAATCAACAAAAGCTATTGAGACTCATATTATTAATTTCCATTTTAGAAATCAGAAAATTGGAATTTTGAGTGGTCACACAGCTAGTGAATGAAACACCCAAATCTGTCTGATTTCAGAATCCATGTTCTGTGCCTGTTCTTTGAAGATTAAGAATTTTCCAACAAACATGTTTGAGTCTGTATATGTGTGAGGTGGGCATTGGGAGGAGGAAATCACAGTATATATATTTTAAATGTTTCATAATCTCCCTCTAGTGAGCCATCCAACAGCCCCTGCTAGAAAAATAAATACCAGAGGCAAGCATTTGCCCACAAATGCTGACCTCTGACCAGAAGCATTTTACAAAGGTACAAATAAAATTGTATTAGTCAATGCTCATTACCTTGAGCAGGATTGTGTGAGTGTGTTTGTGACAGGTTTCTATTGATCCTCCTAGGCTATACACAGCTAGAGAACCCATATGTCAAGAGCTTTCTAAAAGCCTGCTCTATTTCATCTCACCTAGCTTCTCACCCTAAGAAATATAAACTTGACAGAACCAAACAAGCAGCCATTAGCAGCAGAGCCTGTCCCGTTCATGATGTTGGCTATGTTGCATTCTGGAATGGTCAGAGTCATACTCCAGTTGCAACTGATATTGTAGAAATGACTCTCTGTCAGTGAGTAAAAAGATGTCATCTCTATGATAAGGTGGAGGAAGGTAACCGGTTAAGCAGATGATGGGATCCATGATGGGATGGAAGTGTATTAAGCATAGTATTTGCCCCTGTGGAATAGTCTAATTTATATTTTCTAGGCAGAAGAGTAAGAAACTATTCAAAATCAAGGAGGAGAATCCAAAAGCAGCCAAAAGCACATAAAGGAAATACTCAACCTGATTTGTTAACTGTCTATGATATCTTTCTCAACAAGAGAACCTACTGATTTCCCTCAGGATTCTTTTTTAGACAGAACCTCCACTAGTATGTAGTTCCACTTAATAGCAACAATAATGATAAAAATGTTTTAAAAATCTATTAATGTTTGTTATAAAAATTACCCATTTCAAACTTCACAATGTATGGTTTCCATTAATCCCATTTCATAGATTGAAAAGGGCACAAAAACACTTGAAATTATTTGCTCAGTGACTCAGAACTAATTAGTGCCAGACTACTGGAATCCACCTCAGGTTCATCTGGCTCCAAAGCCACGTTTTTCTATTACACATTAATTTCCCAAGGTTGCCACAACAAAGTATCAGAAACTGGGTGGCTTAAAATAAAAGTATATTCTCTCACAGTTACAGAGGCTACAAGTCAAGAAGTTGGCAAGATCACAAGTCTCTTTGAAGACTGTAAGGATCCTTCTTTGCCTCTTCCCAGCTTCTGGCAGTTGCCAGCAATCTTTATCTTCATTGGCTTATAGCTGCATCCCACCAATGTCTTCCTCCATCTTCACATGGTCCTTTTCACTGTCTCTGTGATTGTGTGTCTTCACATGGCCTTTTCATAAGAATACCAGCCAGTGGCTTGAAGTATCTATTCCAACTCAGTATGACCTCATCTTATTCAATCATATTTGCAAAGATCTTATTTCCAAATAAGATCACATTCTGAGGTGCTGGTTGACATGAATTTTGAGGAGGAAACTATTCAACCCAGCACACAGGGCAATTAGGCTAAATAAATAAATAAATAAATAAATGGTATCCACATTGAAATGGCAAAAAAAAGCTGTATTTGTAAATGACATGACTACATATTTAGAAAATCCTAAGAAACTCACAGAAAGACTCTGAAATAATAAAAAAATTCAGAAATATTGCAGGATATAAGATCAATATACAAATATCAAGGAGCACTCCAAAAACAGAATAGAACATTTCCTTTTTAAAAGCATCCAAAAATAACACATTTAGGGATATATTTAAAAAAACATACACAATACTGGTATACTGAAACTTTAAAATATTATTTAAAATAATTTAAAAAGATATAAATAAAAAACATGTATGTTGATAAATTGAGGGACTTAATATTGTTAAGATAGCAATAATTTCCATATATATCTGCAGATTCAACACAATCCCTATCAAAATCCCAGCTGGGAGGAGCCAAGATGGTGGAACAGCATGGAAGTTTTTTGTGTGTCTCACGTCCATGAAATACAGCCAGTCAACACTAAACCATCCTACACACCTAGAAAACTGATTGGAGGATTAACAACCTCCAACCACAACCTGAACCACAGAATTCAGCAGGTACGTGGTGCAGAGAGGTGAACTTGGGGAGAGAGAAGCTGGCGGTGGGCAGGGAGCCACCTTTGCAGGCAGAGAGGAGACAGAGACTGGGGTGGGGGAGAATATGGGAAAAGCACCCCTCCCCAAAAGCAGCTGGAGAGAAAGTGGAAAATTGGAAATAGTCACAGGGAGTAAACTAAAAAGTGAGGAAGGAGAAAAGAGAAGGTTTAAATTCCATTAAGACTGTAAACAGGAGTTCAAGGCTGCAACTCTGCAGCTCAATACCTGGAGGTGCTCTGGTGGGAAGGGCAAATCCCCAGGAACAGAGTGGGGTCCAGGAGGTACTCGGGCCACATGGGGAAAAGCAGTTCCACTGATGGAAGGACATTTGGTAATGACTGTTGAAACCACCTGGTCCCAGCAGACCCCAGAAAATGGCCACATTTGCTGGTGCTGGAACAAGGTCATTAAGGGTAAAGCCTGGTGCCAGATGTGTGTTGTGATTTTCCATAATCCCTCAAATGCTGCTGCTACACTGTCTCACGAACTTTTTCTGGGGCAGACTGGAACCTGGGCGCAGTCTTGAGACTCTGGCAGCAGCAGGGTCCCGCAAGCATTCTTGGGCGCAGCTGGGATTCTGCCATTGCTTGGTGAGACCCTCCCACAGAGGGGCGGAACGGGTCAAAGCCACACTCCTTCAGAAGTAAGGGCCCGGGGAAAACAGCTGCATCTGAGACAAAACTCAGGAGAGAGGTACTGCCTGAGGCCTGGTCATGGAGAGTGAAAAAGCGGGGAGTGGATGAAAGCTGAAGACTGAGGACAGGTGCACAATTGCTGATCCGGGAGAACAGAATGGGTAGCTGGGTGGAGCCATTGTCACCGCTCCCGCGCATGTTCATATGAGCCGCAACAATCCACCCCACTAGGCTAGCTGCACCATCTAGTGGAGAGCGGAGCTATTACACTGAGCCCCGCCCAACTGAGCCAACATTGCTATTGAAAAACATAAGTCTCACCACTGGCTTAGTTTATGGGTTATAAAGTGCTACATAGACTGAGTTCTAGGGGAAAACAAAGTAATTTCAGTCCTATTTCAATCTGTTAGCAGGTTCATCTATTCAATTTTCTTTCCTTTTTCTTCTTTTTATCTTTTACACTTTCTTGAATACAGAAAGAGAAAAAATTGACTTTTATTTTCAATTTTTCTTAAAAATATTTTTCTTTAATTTTTATTACTATATTTTTTACTTTTGTGTAAATGCTTTCAAATTCTATTTTACTTCCATCATCTTATTTTAGTCTAATTCAGTACATTCACCTTTTCAAATTTTCAGTTTCCTTTTTTTCTTTCTTTTTCTTTTTTCTCTTTTCATTTCTTTTCTTTTTCTTGAATGAAGAAAGAAAACTTCATTTTTACTTTCAATTTCTATTAAAATATTTTTATTTAATTTTTTACTATATTTTTCGCTTTTATGTAATTTTTTTCAAATTCTATTTTATTTCCATCATTTTATTTTAGTCTATTACAGTGTATTCACTTTTTCAAATTTTCAAATGATTTTTTTAATCTTTTTTCTCTTTTTCATTTCTTTTCTTTTTTCTTAAATACAGAAAAAGAAAAAAATCATATGTCCCCCTCTCTCTGACCCTCCCCCAGTCATGCTCTGTCTCTCTCTGTCTCAAAAATAAATAAACGTTAAAAAAATAATTTTTAAAAAGTATATTTTTCTTTAATTTTTTCTACTATACTCTTTACTTTTGCATATTTTTTTTCAAATTCTATTTTACCCCCATCATCTCATTTTATCTATTTTAGTGTTATCATTTTTTCAAATTCTCAAACGATTTTCTCCCCCCTCCCTTTTTTTTTTCTCTAATCTGTCAAACCACTTTCAACACCCAGACCAAACACACCTAGGATCTAGCATCATCTATTTGATTTGTGTGTGTGTGTGTGTGTTTAATCTTTAATTTTAATATTTTTTGAATTTTAATTTCTTATAATTTAAATTTTTCTACCTCATTAATTCCTTTTCTCCGTCCAAAAGGTGAAACAATGGAATTCAGCCCAAAAGAAAGAGCATGAAGAAATGACAGCCAGGGACTTAACCAACACAGATACAAGCAAGATGTCTGAACAAAAATTTAGAATCACGATAATAAGAATATTAGCTGGAGTCAAAAACAGATTAAAATCCCTTTCTGCAGAGATAAAAGAAGTAAAAAATAGCCAGAATGAAATTAAAAATGCTATAACTGAGCTGCAATCACAGACAGATGCAGTGGTGGCAAGGATGGATGAGGCAGAACCGAGAATCAGTGATATAGAGGACAAACTTATAGAGAATAATGAAGCAGAAAAAAAGAGGGAGATTGAGGCAAAAGATCACGCTTTAAGAATTAGAGAAGTCAGTAACTCATTAAAAAGGAACAATATCAGAATCATAGGTGTCCCAGAAAAGGAAGAGAAAGACATAGGGGTAGAAAGGTTATGTGAGCAAATCATAGCAGAAAACTTTCCTAACCTGGGGAAAGACACAGACATCAAACTCCAGGAAACACAAAGGACCCCATTAGATTCAACAAAAACCGACCATAAACAAATCATATAATAGTCAACTTCACAAAATACTCAGGCAAGGAGAAAATCATGAAAGCAGCAAGGGAAAAAAAAGTCCCTAACCTACAAGGGAAGACAGATCATGTTTGCAGCAGAGCTATCCACAGAAACTTGGCAGGCCCGAAAGGAGAGGCAGGATATTCAGTGTGCTGAATCAGAAAAATATGCAGCCAAGAATTCTTTATCCAGCAAAGCTGTCGTTCAAAATAGAAGGAGAGATAAAAAGTTTCCCAGACAAACAAATATTAAAGGAATTTGTGACCACTAAACCATCCCTGCAAGAAATTTTAAGGGGGACTCTCTGAGGGGAGAAAAGAGGAAAAAAAAAAAAAATATATATATATATATATATATATATATATATATATATATACACCCAAAGCAACAAAGATTAGAAAGGACCAGAGAACACCACCAGAAACTCCAACTCTACAAGCATCATAATGGCAATAAATTCACATCTTTCAGTACTCACTCTAAATGTCAATTGACTCAAACCTCCAATCAAAAGACAGAGGGTAACAGAATGGATAAGAAAACAAGATTCATCTATATGCTGTTTACAAGAACCCACTCTAGACCTAAAGACACATTCAGATTGAAAATAAGGGGATGGAGAACCATCTATCATGCTAATGGTCAACAAAAGAAAGCTGGAGTAGCCATACTTATATCAGACAATCTAGACTTTAAAATAAAGAATGTATCAAGAGATGCAGAAGGGCATTATATCATAATCAAGGGGTCTATCCACCAAGAAGACCTAACAATTGTAAACATTTAGGCGCCAAATGTGAAAACACCCAAATATATAAATCAATTAATCACAAACATAAAAAAACTCATCGATAGTAATACCATAATAGGAGGAGACTTCAACACCCCACTCACAGCAATGGACAGATCATTTAATCAAAAAATCAACAAGGAAGCAATGGGTTTGAATGACACACTGGACCAGATGGTCTTAACAAATATATTCAGAACATTTCATCCTAAAGCAGTGGAATACACATTCTTCTCCATGGCACATGGGACGTTCTCCAAAATAGATCAATACTGGGACACAAATCAGCCCTCAGGAAATACAAAAAGATGGAGATTATACCGTGCCTATTTTCAGACCACAACACTATGAAACTCAAAATCAACCACAAGAAAAAAAATTGGAAAGGTAACAAATACTTGGAGCCAGAAGAACATCCTACTAAAGAGTGAATGGGCTAACCAAGCAGTTAAAGAGGAAATTAAAAAGTATATGGAAGTCAGTGAAAATGATAACACCACAACCCCAAACCTCTGGGATGCAGCAAAGGTGGTCATAAAAGGAAAGTATATAGCAATACAGGCCTTCCTAAAGAAGGAAGAAAGAAAATTCAGATGCACAACCTAACCTTACGCCTTAAAGAGCTGGAAAAAGAACAGCAAATAAACCCAAAACTAGCAGATGACAGAAAATAATAAAGATTAGAGCAGAAATTAATGCTATCAAAACCAAAAAACAATAGAACAGATCAATGAAACCAGAAGCTGGTTCTTTGAAAGAATTAACAAAATTGATAAACCACTAGCCAGTTGGATCAAAAAGAAAAAGGAAAGGACCCAAATAAATAAAATCAAGAATGAAAGAGGAGAGATCACAACCAACACAGCAGAAATAAAAACAATAATAAGAGAATATTATGAGAAATTATATGCCAAAAAAATTGACAATCTAGAAAAAATGGATAAATTCCTAGAAACATATACACTACCCAAACTGAAACAGGAAGAAAGAGAAAATTTGAACATACCCATAACCAGTAAGGAAATCAAATTAGTAATCAAAAATCTCCTAAAAACCAGAGTCCAGGACCAGATGGCTTTCCAGGGGAATTCTAGCAAACATTTAAGGAAGAGTTAACACCTATTCTCTTGAAACTGTTCCAAAAAATAGAAATGGAAGGAAAACTTCCAAATTCTTTCTATGAAGCCATCATTACCTTAATTCCAAAACCAGACAGAGACAACACTAAAAAGGAGAACTATAGACCAATTTCCCTGATGAGCATGGATGCAAAAATCCTCAACAAGATATTAGCCAACCAGATCCAACAATACATTAAAAAAAGTATTCACCATGACCAAGCGGGACTTATACCTGGGATGCAGGGATGGTTCAATATCTGCAAAACAATCATCATGATTCATCACATCAATAAAAGAAAGGACAAGAACCATAAGATCTTCTCAATAGATGTGGAGAAAGCATTTGACAAAATACAGCATTCTTTCTTGATAAAAACCCTCAAGAAAGTAGGGATAGAAGGAGCATACCTCGAGATCATAAAAACCATATATGAACGGCCCAAAGCTAATATCATCCTCAATGGGGAAAATCTGAGAGCTTTCCCCCTAAGGTCAGGAAAAAGACAGGGATGTCCACTCTCGCCACTGTTATTCAACACAGTATTGGAAGTGTTAGCCTCTGCAATCAGACAACACAAAGAAATAAAATGTATCCAAATCAGCCAGGAGGAGGTCAAACTTCCACTCTTTGCAGATGACATGATACTCTATATGGAAAACCCAAAAGATTCCACCAAAAAACTGCTAGAATTGATTCATGAATTCAGCAAAGTTGCAGGATATAAAATCAATGCACAGAAATCGGTTGCATTCCTATACACCAACAACGAAGTGACAGAAATAGAAATCAAGGAATTGAGCCCATTTACAGTTGCACAAAAAACCATAAAACACCTAGGAATAAATCTAACCAAAGAGGTGAAAAATCTATACACTGAAAACTACAGAAAGGTTATGAAAGAAATTGAAGAAGACACAAAAAAATGGAAAAAGGTTCCATGCTCCTGGATAGGAAGAACAAACATTGTTAAAATGTCAATAGTACCGAAAGCAATCTACATATTCAATCCCTATCAAAGTAACACCAGCATTCTTCAAAAAGCTAGAACAAATAATCCTAAAATTTGTATGGAACAAGAAAAAAACCCGAATAGCCAAAGAGAACTTGAAAAAGAAAACCAAATTAGGAGACAACACAATCCCAGACTTCAAGCTATATTACAAAGCTGTAATCATCAAGACAGTATGGTACTGGCACAAGAACAGATACCTAGATCAATGGAACAGAATAGAGAACCGAGAATGGACCCACAAATGTATGGCCAACTAATCTTTGACAAAGCAGGAAAGAATATCTAATGGAATAAAGACAGTCTCTTCAATAAATGGTGCTGGGAGAACTGGACAGTGACATGCAGAAGAATGAACCTGAACCACTTTCTTACACCATACACAAAAATAAACTCAAAATGGATGAAAGACCTCAATGTAAGACAGGAAGCCATCAAAATCCTAGAGGAGAAAGCAGGCAAAAAACTCTTTGATCTTGGCCACAGCAACTTCTTACTCAACATGTCTCCAGAGGCAAGGGAAACAAAAGCAAAAGTGAACTACTGGGACCTCCTCAAAATAAAAAGCTTCTGCACAGCAAAGGAAACAATCAGCAAAACTAAAAGGCAACTGACAGAATGGGAGGAGATATTTGCAAATGACATATCAGATAAAGGGTTAGTATCCAAAATCTATAAAGAATGTATCAAACTCAACACCCACAAAACAAATAATCCAGTGAAGAAATGGGCAGAAAACATGAATAGACACTTCTCCAAAGAAGACATCCAGATGGCCAACCGACACATGAAAAAAATGCTGAATGTCACTCATCATCAGGGAAATACAAATCAAAACCACGAGATACCACCTTGCACCTGTCTGAATGGCTAATATTAACAACTCAGGCAACAATAGATGTTGGCGAGGATGCGGAGAAAGAGGATCTCTTTTGCACTGTGGGAATGCAAGCTAGTGCAGCCACTCTGGAAAACAGTAGGGAGGTTCCTCAAAAAACTAAAAATAGAACTACCCTGCGACCCAGCAATTGCACTACTAGGCATTTATCCAAGGGATACAGGTGTGCTGTTTCGAAGGGACACATGCACCCCCATGTTTATAGCAGCACTATCAACAATAGCCAATGTATGGAAAAAGCCCAAATGTCCACAAATGGATAAATGGATAAATGGATAAAGAAGATGTGGTGTACATATATATATATACACACACACACACACACACACACACACACACACATACATACAATGGAGTATTACTCAGCAATCAAAAAGAATGAAATCTTGCTATTTGCAACTACATGGGTGGAACTGGAGGGTATTATGCTAAATGAAACTAGTCAGTCAGAGAAAGACAAAAATCATATGACTTCATTCATATGAGGACTTCAAGAGACAAAACAGATGAACATAAGGGAAGGGAAACAAAAATAATATAAAAACAGGGAGGGGGACAAAACAGAAGAGACTCATAAATATGGAGAACAAACTGAGAGTTATGGGAGGGGTTGTGGGAGGGGGGATGGCCTAAATGGATAAGAGGCACTAAGGAATCTACTCCTGAAATCATCGTTGCACTATATGCTAACTAATTCGGATGTAAATTTAAAAAATAAAAAAATAAATTAAAAAAATCCTATCTGGATTTATTTATTATTATTGTTTGAAGAAATTGACAAACTTATTCTTTTTTTTTCCACAGAGTGAACCAAAGATTCTATTTATTAAAAGCAGAAAACACCAAAGTACTATGTAGTATCCACATTCATTGAAAAAATAATTACTGGAACTTTCAAAACATCAAATGCACAGCTGAATCAATGGTTATGGGGAAAATTTTCAGCCAATATACAGATTTTTGTTCAAGGTCTAGGCTTGATTTCTTCATATATTATTCATGTGCATTCCCCATGAAAATGAGGACTCTTGAAAATTGCACCCAGCTTTGTCTTGATTTCAAAAATGACATAGTAGCTGAGAACTCTGGCTTCTTGATTGGGTTCCAGAAATTATGGCTTCTGATATTATACAACAAATTGTGTGTGTGTGTGTGTGTGTGTGTGTATGCGTGTGCATGCACACACACACACGTGTGTATACACTTATACTATAGTCTTTTTTTTTTAATGTTTATTTTTGAGAGAGAGAGAAAGAACCCAAGCAGGGGAAGGACAGAGAAAAAGGGGAACAGAGGATCCCAAGCAGGCTCCCTGCAGACAGCAGAGAACCCATTTGGGGCTCAAACTTGAGAACTGAGAGATCAAATAAAATCAGAATTTAAATTCCCTTGAAAGGGTCAGGTCCCAAACTTTCCACCACTATGGTACCCAGATATGCTCAAATTGTGCTTTCTTTGTCTTTCTAAACACACCACGGAGAACCCAAATGGGGTCCTATTTTAAGAGTTCCATTATAGAAGTTTTTAAGAACCACACTAAACCTAAGTAGAGACAGTAGATAAAATTATACATATTTTCTGTTAAGAAAAACTACAACAACAAAATAAGAGTGCACTGGCAAATGAGAAAATTATAGCAGTCATATAGTTAAAAAAATGCTTCTATAGTCCTTCCTGTCGTACTTATATTCCAAGGTATTTAAGACCAAAAGGAGGTCATAGAAAATGGTTGAAACAAATGATTCCTCTACAAGACAAAAGCCTTTCAGGGAAAGTAGCTGAGGATGTGGTACAAAGAAATGAGGGAAGGCAGATCCATGATTAGATCTAATCCCGCATTTCTAACATGTATTTATGACCTCATGGATTGGGTCTGGTGGGTGTGAATAGCTCCTTGTACTTAAAAAGGAATGAAGAAATTAAAGTGAATTTGTGTACTAATGAAAAGACCCACAGTTATAGACTGAGAACCAAGCTCTTAGTTCATAAGGCAATAATTTTGTTATCAGAAGTGGGAACAGATGAACATGATGGTAAGCACTAAAGGTTGGGTCAGACATATTCAGGCCAAAACAGTCTCAAAAATAAAGCAATCTGTGCCTTGGTCCTATTAGACCCACCCTCAGAAAGGGCCACAGAGACAAGAAAAGAAGCCAGCCAATGGCAAATACCAGAAGATATTCAGATGGGGCAACGGTCACAGTTAGATGGGGTGACTTGGGGTCACAGTAGATGGGAAACGCTTGAACCAGAACTCAAGGTGAATGGCTTTGCATGTCTTATGCAGCATTCCAAGCAGCAATCTCTGGGGTTTTGGAGGTGTGTACCTTTGTGATGTTTTTCCCCAAAAGAAGACACAAAGGTGAAGCTCCTGGAGAGATGAGACCACCAAGATGGAACCCCCAGTAGGGGTGGGACTGGGTGAGAGTCAGAGAGTACTTCCTACAGTATGAGGCCCCCTGCAGGTCTAGCAGAGTCCTACAAATACTCACAGGTGCCCAGGAGAGCTTTGCAGTTGGGACAGAGGTTGTCCACCTCCTGTAGGGCACCCACACAGAAAGGGAGGATGCCATAGGAGAGCTAGGTGAGGGCACCAGTCTTATAGGCAGCTGAGCCACAATCATCTTGTTGGAGGAAGGACAGAGAATCTGGACTGGGTGGTGGAGAAAGGAGACCAGCTGTGGTAGACTGTCTGCACAGCAATTGCATTGGCACTTGGAACTGGCACTGGCTGTGTGTAGTACACAGGTGGATTCATAGCCTTCCCATTGGGCCCCACATGAGCCTGCTGGCTGGCCCCAGGAGGGGTGCAGTAAGCATGGAAAACTAACTGTTGATTGTCACCATCTCTTCATAGGATGGGAGCACGGTTGACACCAAGAAAGGCCCAGAGGCCTCCTGGTGGGATCCTGGAGAAGGCGTTGTACCCGCTGGGCTGCCAGTGGAGCCGACAAGCTGATTGTTAAACTCATATCAAAATGCAAAAGACCTAGAAGGTACCATGCTAAGTGAAATATGTCAGACTGAGAAAGACAAATCCCACATGGATTTCACTCCTAAGTGGAATCTAAAAACAATAACAACAAATGAATAAACCAAAAGCAGAATCAGACCTATAAGTACAGAGAACAAACTGATGGTTGCAGGAGAGGATGACGGGTGGGCAGATGGGGAAAATTGCTGAAGCAGAGAGGGCGATACAAATTTCCACTAATGGAATGAATACATCAGGGAATAAAGGACACAGCATAAGGAATACAATCAATGATACTCTAATAACAATGCATTGGAACAGATAGCAGCTACACTTGAGGCAAGCATACACTAATTTATAAACTTGTTAAATCACTATGTTGGACACATGAAACTAATGTAACTTTGTGTCCACTCAAATAAGAAAGAAATCAAGGGACCCAGAAAGTCAAAGACATCTTGAAAAAAAAGAGCAAAGTTGTAGAGATTTTCATTGCCTGATTTTGAAATATGCTAAAAAGCTATAATAATTGATTCAGTGTGGTATTGGCATAAGGACAGACATAAGTATTTTCTATCCCATTATTATTTATTACCCTTGTTATCACTGTTATCTCAGTGATATGTTCTATCTCACTGATGTACCAAGATAGATATGTCAATGGGATAGAAATGCAAGTCCAGAAATAGCCTGTTATATTTATGGTCAATTGAGTTTTTTAATGTTTGTTTATTTATTTATTTATTTATTTTTAATTTTTTTTTAATGTTTATTTATTTTTGAGACAGGGAGAGACAGCATGAATGGGGGAGGGTCAGAGAGAGAGGGAGACACAGAATCCGAAACAGGCTCCAAGCTCTGAGCTGTCAGCACAGAGCCCGACGTGGGGCTCGAACTCACGGACATCGAGATCATGACTTGAGCTGAAGTCGGACGCTTAACCGACTGAGCCACCCAGGCGCCCCAATGTTTATTTATTTTTGAGAGAGAGAATGAATGACAGAAAGTGAGCAGGGGAAGGTAGAGAGAGAAAGATACACAGAATCCAAAGCAGGCTCCAGGCTCTGAGCTGTTAGCACAGACACTGACGCAGGGCTCAAACTCACGAACTGTGAGATCATGACTTGAGCTGAAGTTGGACGCTTAACTGACTGAGCCACCCAGGCTCCCTTATGGTCAATTGATTTTTAACAAACTACCAACACAATTCAATAAGGAGAAAAGATATCCCATGGCAAATACCAGAAGATATTCAGAAAAGAGCAACTTTTCAACAAATGGCACTGGAATAATGGGATATTCTTATGGAATATAATAAATTGGACTTCCACCTATACCATGGACAAAATTTAACTTGCAATGATCCAACATGATAAATGTATGAGATAAAGCTCTATGAAAAAATATAGGCATACCCCCCATGCCCTAAAATTTAAAATCCGTAAGTTCATAATGATATATTCCCCCAAGGCAGGGAGGGGACTCACCGGTGACATTTGGTGGATGCCAGAAAAAAAACAACTTATTTTTCTGAAACTAATAATGAGAAACAATTAAATAAGTAAAATAAAAAAAAACACATAGGCATAAATCTTTATAACCTTGTGTTAGACAATGTTTTCCTATGTATGACACCAAAAGGACAAGTAATAAGAGAAAAAAAATTGGACTTCAAAATGTAAAACTTTGGTGCTGAAACAATGCCATCAAGAAAGTGATATACAATGCACAAAAGGGGAGAAAATATTTTCAAGTTGCATATCTGATAAGGGATTTAGTAAAAGATATGTAAATAACATTTACAAGTCAATAATAAGCACACAAATGACCCTCTTTTAAAAATGAGCAAAAGTTATGAATACAGTTCACTAGAAGTATGCACAAGTATAAACTCATGAAAACACCTTCAACATTTTTAGTCATCGGGGAAAGGTAAATAAAAAATGCAGTGAGATACCTTTTCACAACCACTAGGATGGTTATAATAAAAAAGAGACAATAAAATGTATAGCGAGGATGTGGAGGCAATGGACCCCTCATACACTGCTGTTGGGAATTTAATGTTGGGCAACAACTACTTTGGAAACCCATTTGGCAGTTCTGCAAAAAACATGCAGTTACCATACGACCCAGCAAATCTAGTGCTAAGCATACACCCAAGAGAAATCAAAGCACGTGTCCACATAAAAACTTGTAACTGAATACTACAGCAGTGCATTTATAATAGCAAAAACATGGAAATGGACCAAATGTTCATCAGCTGACAAATGGATACAGAATACATGGCATATCTACCCACACAATGGCACACTATTCTGCAATAAAATGGTATGAAAGTACTGATAACATAACGTGATGAGCCAGGAAGACATTACGCTAAATGAAAGAGACTAGGCACAAAACACCCTATTAGGTGATTTCATTTATGCATAATGTTCAGAAAAGGCAAATTCATAGAAACAGAAAGTAGACTAATGGTTTGCAGGGAGTGGATACAGGGCTTCTTTTAAGAGTGATGAAAATTAGGCAAAAGTACGTTGTGGTAATGGTCTCATTATTTTGTGAATATACTAAAAACCACTATGTATACTTTAAATGGGTGAATGTTATGTAATACGAATTATATCTCAGTTAAGCTGTTTAAAAAAACTATTGGAATAAGAAAGCTTTAATTAGACAGAATTTTGTAAAAAGTTCACAAATTAAAGGCCATGTTTGCCATCTAGAGAAACTTAGACAATTGTCCTTTATAGAGTCTCTCTCGATCTGTTAAAATAATTAGTCTTATACTCTGTACAGTCTAATGAATATTTGCATTTAATTTCTTTGTTCTGCAGTCATTTTCCTACTTCTTTTTCTGATCAATGTATCTATTTTTCTTAGGATGTGTTATATCTCTCAAATTGGCCTCATTTGCAAATTTCCCATACTATTTACACCATTCTGAGGGAGAGTCAAACTGCTAATTAAATTGGATCTAATACAAGTCTCATGACACCCACTCAGACAGCCCAACAAGGTACATTTATATTTATCAATTCTTTTTGTTGTTAGCCTTTGATCAATTTGCTCTCTGGCATCTCTCTATGAACATGACTTATTTTTAGGGAATAGGAGGACATAACGTGTCTCTATTGATTCGTACATAAAAAGATAAATCAGCATCTTTTGAACATTTTAAAATTAATTCCTGTGCTATCTCTAGCCCATTCAAATTACATTAGATTCATTGCATTTAGTAGGCAATTTGGATTTTAATATCAATATTTTAGAACTATAGGGATGTGTAAGGAACTTAAAGTTATAGCTATATGTGGCATTCACGCACCATAATTTCAAATTAGCTTTTGTTGAGGAATGACAATTTATCTTAATCCTTCATTCCCCACCCCTCCTTTTCCCCCCCTCAAAGGGAAATAACTTGTTCATGCCTAGGGGAAGAAGAGCATCAGGAAGAATTCCAGTCCCACTCTCCACCCCCATCTTTGACGTGCATCAGACTGATTAAATCAGTAGGTGGTGATAGTAGTGGAAGGATTTGATTAATTAACACTCGAAACCCCAACATATGGTGCTATGAGATAGGAAATTTGGATAAATAGAAACTGGAACTAAATAGGAGTTACAACGAAATGTCAGTCTTATAACCTAAATGCAGGTCTCCTAATAAGGCAACATTGGAGGACACTGGAGTTCCTTCCTCACTGAATTGCTTCAAAGGCAGCACAAGTGTAAAAGTGCAGCTTCCTCACTGATGTCTGTGTCTAGTGCAAGGTAGATGGGGGGTATAGATGGTCAACCATGGGAAGCAGGAATAGTGAAAATGAATGCAGATAGGTCCAAGACAGAAGGAGCAAGATCCAAAAGTCCAATTTCATCCATCAGGAATATTACTCCTCCTTAGTAGAAGAATTCAATGAAAGTAGACTGGAAGTGTCTTCCAACACAATTTCCTTCTTAGGAGTGACACAGGAGCTCCCTACCTCCATCTGCTTCTTTGGGAAAAATGTTAATCAAAAAGCCTTTATCCTTTCCCAATAGCTGAACAGTCTATTGGACAGGCATTGACCAACTATTTGGTCAATGGTATCTACCTCCCATTTCAGTGCCTTAAAAGTCTAAGCAGTTATAAGCCAGTAAAATAAAGAATCTCTTCTCCCTCTCTCTCTCACTCTCTTTCCCTCTCCCCTCCTCACCCTGTCTGTCTCAATTTCTCTCTCTCTCATCCTTCAAAACCTTTTTGTGATCCAGTAATTTTGAAGCCTATCCCTTTATCTGAAATCAAGTTATTATCGCTCTGATCACTCTGTGATGTCCGTGTCATTTTATTTTTAGTTTCTCTCTTTGACACAGTCTCAGCTTCGCACTTTTTATCCAGACCAAACACCCAGTTAATCCTCACCCTAGGCCAAATCTCTGGAACCTTTTAAGCCCAAATCCATGTCCTGAGATCCAGTTTATCCAGGGAGGAGAATGAGAAAATGTGTTTCATCCAGATTCAAATTCAAGTTGATCTAATGTTTATTTAGCACCTACCATATCACAGACACTACATTATGCCTTCCTTACTCAGTTCAACAACCCTATGAAAGGAGACCTTTATCTCAAGAGCACAGATTATATTAAGTAATATGGAGTGTTTCTCACGTATGTGATATTCTCATTGTTTTACATGTTTACATGTTTAATCCTTATGGTAAATCTATGAAGTATGTGCTATTTTAATCATTTTAGTGATGGGGAAACTAAGGCACCAAGAGGTTAAGATATATCTCAATATTATAGCTAGTAAGTGACAGAACTGGGATTTTAATCCAGGGAAGTTTATCCAGATGGGAAAGTTATGGTAATGAGAATGGAATAACTTGGCCAATTTCACAGTTAACAAAGGCTGATGCAAGAATTCAAACCCGAGATTTTCACCATGATCTCTTTTGTATTATACCACTTTTTATAATTATATTTTCTGTTTATTAATGCCAATGCCATGTAGGAAATATATAAAAACCTTGCTGAGGTAAGATATAAAGTAAAATCTCACCTATATTCCCTGGGCTATTTATCACTGAGTCTGTTTTCCTCAGTATTTCACTCACGTAATTGCACATTTCATCTTAAAACTACTAGATAATTATCAATTGTTTTGAGCTTATCCTATGCACTATTCAGATCACAGTACCCCACTGTTCAAAATCCATCGGTGGTTCCAAGGTGTTTAGAGAAGAAAGTCCCAGATATTCTGTGTTGCATTCAAGAACCTCCATTAACTAATGCCTAGATATCTTTCTGATAAGAGTTTTACACAACCATCTTATCTCATTTTGAAATGCCTCTCTTCTCTAATCACATGTCCAATGCCAGATTTAGGACTTTCCTTATTCACCATGATTTCTAATAAATAGTTACTTTTCATTTGAAGCTATATGAGAACCTGTATTATATGAAACATCTTAGAGGATACTATATATATCTTCTTCATTTTCATATATCCCATTGTGGTTATTATAGTGTCTTATATCTGTAGTTGGGGGTGTGTGTGTTTTTAAAGTAAATGATCACTCATCTATTTAAATTTAATCTAAATGTGTAGCTGGGTATGGACATATAAAAGGTGCTTAATATATATTACCATTCATTGAATTGTAGAGGATGCAAAGATAAACAAATTTCCTTTTCTTAAGGAAGCCACCATTTACTTAGGAATAAGACTACATGAGAAACAAGGAAGACTAAACTACAATGATTAAGTTGCCCATGATTAAGATTTAAAGAAGTGGTACAGACATATTACACAGGGCTCAAAATCATATGAACAGGAAGAGTCAGGGAAATGAAACTTAAAAGTGGAATTTGAGGAAAATCTTAAAAAGTAAGATATGGAAGAGCAAAGACTAAGACAGATGTGCCAAGGTGGCTGGAAAATCCATAGCAATTGCACTGTCAACTCATTTTCAACCAAGGTATGAAGGTTCAACATGACAGTAAAATCAGTATCCTTCCTCGCAGTCACTCTAGTCTGAAACTAGTCCATGATGACCATTAACTTGATGTCCCACTGACTTTTACAAAATGTCAACCACTTCCTCTAATAATTATTTCTTCCTAGCTTCCACACCCTTTTATTAAAAAGTTTGCTTGTGTCCCTTTCTCAAAAGTCAGTTCTCATTACACCTACTGAAAGGTAGTGGAATGTATGATTCCATACCCCTGCTATCAACCGATTGGAAGAGGGCTCAAGCCAAGTCAGGCCAAACATACTCCCTCTCCCACGGACTCATTAGGAATTTTGAGCTGGGACTCCATATAGTGCTGGGTTCCATATAACAATAGATACACCATAGAAGAGAAAACCCTCCAGAGACAAAGAAAAGAATGAAACAGGCATGTAAAGAGAAACAGAGATGAGAAGCCATGCCATCTCAAAAACACAGGAGAGTAAGCTTTCTTGTATTTGACTCCAGGCATATGGGAGGCCCTTGTATTTCATGTATACATTTTCTTTTGTTCCCCCACCTTTGTAACCAGTCCACCACATCGAAGTCTGTAACCCACTCTTCTTACCATCTTCTCATTATACTTTAACCTTCTTTCTCAGTTTCCTTTCATTTCCCTTTGGCCCTGCTTACATTCCAAGGTCAATCATTAAACAACAATTCCCTTGCTTATTTTCTCACCTGCTTCCCTTTCTCTAACTTTGCCATACCCATTTTGTTGAAACTTTAACCCTTGTTAAATCCAATTTCCCAGCTATTCTACGTCTAATACCATGCCGCTAGGAGAAGCTAAACAAAAACTCATAAGCATGCTGTCTGAATCTATTTTCACACAGTGACCTCTGACTTCAAGTGGGCCTTCATACTGCCCAACAATCTTGCTGCCTTTCCCTGGATCATGTACTCTTGCAGCCTCAATATGATGATTTCATACTATCTCCTCAAGCCACCGGTCTTTGTTTTCCTATCCTATCCTCTATCCTCACTCTCATATAATCTTTCTTCCCACAACCTGAAAAATCAGAAACAATTACAAAATAACTTCCACAAACTCCCATCTCCACATCTCACACCTGTGTACATGTTCTTTCTTCCTTTCAACATAGATGATATTTCTGTAATCCTCTGTGTAAGATGCAGATTTCTTTTGTGTAGGATATCCCATACCTTCTCAACAGCTCAAGATCTCATGGCTTGAGTTGATATATATTTATACAAATTTTTATTTACAGATATTCTTCTGCCCTGAATTACAGACTCATTATCTAACTTCTTTACTCAATATCGCTATTCTAATTTTATAAAAAACAGTTTATTTTGACTCCTCTCTTTCTCTTACAGTCCACAGCCATTTTATCAACAATATTTATTAGTTAATAAATAAAAATATAAATAACACTGCACCTCTCCACTTCCCTCTGCTCTGAACTGACATCATTTCTTGCCTAAAATGCTATAATAGCTTCCTAACTTTCTCTGTTTACACCCTTGCTTCTGAAATTTATTCTCAGCAGCTTCAAGAATGATCCTTTTAAAATTTAAGTCAGGTCAGAGGTGCGTGGGTGGCTCAGTCGGCTAAGTGTCTGACTTTGGTTCAGGTCATGATCTTGTGGCTCGTGGGTTCAAGCCCCATGTCAGGCTCTGTGCTGACAGCTCGGAGCCTAGAGCCTGCTTTAGATTCTGTCTCCCTCACTCTCTGCCCCCCCCCCCCCACGCGCTCTCTCTCTCTCTCTCTCTCTCTCATTCAAAATAAATAAATATTAAATAAAATTATAATAAAATAAAATAAAAATAAAATGTAAGTCAGGTTACAACAAGATTTGCCTTAAAATCCCCCAGTAGTTCTCCATTATGTTTATAGTACAAATCCGTGTCTTTCATTGACCTACAAGGTCTTTTGTGACCTAGTCCTTGGTCACTTTTTTCCACCTCATTTCTTACCACTCTCTTTCCTACTTCCTCAAGTCCAGCCACTCTAACCCTCTTACTATTTCTGAATCACATCAGGCATTCACCTGCCCCATGGTCCTAAAATTTCTTTTACTCTCTGCCTAGAGTCTCCTTCCCTTAGATACTATTTCAGTAGTAGATTAGATTCCTATTTTAGTATCGTCTTACATTTCAGTATTCTCTCAGTTCCAGGCAAACCAGGAAGGCTGGCTACATTAATACTGGTGGCCCTTATTCATTCATCTTCTATTTTTCTTCCTTACTTTACTTTTCCCTATAGTACATTTCACCTCCTTATGTACCAAATATTTAATATACATATTGTGTTTATTTTCTTCTCCCTTCCATTCTTTCACAATAATCTCCATAAGGGTAGCGATTTTAGTCTGCCTTGTTTCCTTTTGTATTCTCTGCCACCTAGGATAGTGCCTATAGTAGGAACCCCTTAATAATTGTTAAATGGATAAATCAATAAATGTATAAGAGAAGAAGCATTTCCCATAATTCCCAGTATTTGGCTAAGTTAGATTAGTTGGGTTTCTCTTCCTTACAACCCAATGAACTTTAAAACTCTTCCAACTCATTCTTTGTGACCAGACTCTAAATTGATTCTTGTGTCTGTGCTATTGATCCCAAATTTCTCTGCTTCAAATTTCTGTTCACCTTTGGCTCAGTATATCTCTGACCACTTCTTTATGCAGAGATTTCCCATCACACAACCAAGAGCTAACAGATCACATGGCAAGGGGTAGACAGATGAGATTTACTGAAATACAGGGGAAAAGAAGCAAAGAGTGGGTGTTCTAGTCTAAGATGGCAATATAGTAGACTCCTGAAATTATCTCCCCCCATGGACACACTGAATCTACACATATATAAAATAACTTCCTCTGAAAGAAAACCAAAAAATGACTGAGTGACTCCTATACATCAGGCAAATGAGGAAAAAGCCCAGATCAAAGCTGGTAGGAGAAGATGAGACACAATCTCTCCATAAACCACATGCCTGGCATTGTGACATACATTGGGAGAGAATTCACTACTCCCAGCTTCACCCTGAAGAGTTCAGGGTTTGGGCTCAACATCTAGCACCCCAACTTTTAAGACTTTTACTGGAGGGATGGGCTCTCAAACAACCTAGCTCTGAAAGCCAATAGGGCTTGTTTCCTTGAAACCAATTAGACTCTAGAAAACAAAAAGAAATGACTCTTAATGGGCTTACAAGGATTCTCCATGGGCTCAGAGAAGAGTTAGTATGTAGAAATGCCCTATTCCCAATCTTTCCCTTATAGAAGTTTACTCACATACTTTTTATTTTAATGTTCCATCAAAGTACCTTTATTTTTTTCATATGAAATTTATTGTCAAATTGGTTTCCATACAACACCCAGTGCTCATCCCAACAGGTGCCCTCCTCAATACCCATCACCCATCCTCCCCTCCATCCCTCCCCCCATCAACCCTCAGTTTGTTCTCAGTTTTTAAGAGTCTCTTATGTTTTGGCTCCCTCCCTCTCTAACCTTTTTTTTCTTCCCCTCTTCCATGGTCTTCTGTTAAGTTTCTCAGGATCCACATAAGAGTGAAAACATATGGTATCTGTCTTTCTCTGTATGACTTATTTCACTTAGCATAACAGTCTCCTGTTCCATCCACATTGCTACAAAAGGCCATATTTCATTCTTTATCATTGCCAAGTAGTATTCCATTGTATATATAAACCACACTTTCTTTATCCATTCATCAGTTGATGGACAGTTAGGCTCTTTCCATAATTTGGCTATTGTTGAAAGTGCTGCTATAAACATTGGGGTACAAGTGCCCCTATGCATCAGCACTCCTGTATCCCTTGGGTAAATTCCTAGCAGTGCTATTGCTGGGTCATAGGGTAGATCTACTTTTAATTTTTTGAGGAACCTCCATACTGTTTTCCAGCGCAGCTACACCAGTTTGCATTCCCACCAACAGTGCAAGAGTGTTCCAATTTCTCCACATCCTCACCAGCATCTATAGTCTCCTGATTTATTCATTTTAGCCACTCTGACTGGCATGAGGTGGTATCTCAGTGTGGTTTTGATTTGTATTTCCCTGATGAGGAGTGACGTTGAGCATCTTTTCATGTGCCTGTTGGCCATCAGGATGTCTTCTTTAGAGAAGTGTCTATTCATGTCTTCTGCCCATTTCTTCACTAGATTATTTGTTTTCTATGAAGCCAGCATTACTTTGATTCCCAAACCATACAGAGACCCAGGAAAAAAAGAATTACAGGCAAATATCCCTTATGAATATGAATGCAAAAATTCTCAAGAAGATACTAGCAAATCGAATTCAACGGCATAAAAAAGAATTATTCACCATAATCAATTGGGGTTCATTCCTGGGCTACAGCATTGGCTCAACATTCACAAATCAATCAATTGATACATCACACCAATACATCACATTAATCACATTAATACATCACATTAATAAAAGAAAAGATATAAGAACGATATGATCCTGTCAATCGGTGCAGAAAAAGCAATTGACAAAATTCAGCATCCTTTCTTAATAAAACCCCCCAAGAAAGTCAAGATAGAAGGAACATACTTAAACATCATACAAGCCATTTATGAAAAGTCCACAGCTAATATCACCTTCAATGGGGAAAACTGAGAGCTTTCCCCCTGAGATCAGGAACATGACAGGGAAGTCACTCTCACCGCTGTTGTTTAATATAGTGTTGGAAGTTCTAACATCAGCAATCAGACAACAAAAGGAAATCAAAGGCATCAAAATTGGCAAAGATGAAGTCAAGCTTTCGCTTTTGCAGATGACATGATACTATACATGAAAACCCAATAGACTCCACCAAAAGACTGCTAGAACTGATATGTGAATTCTGCAAAGTCGCAGGATACAAAATTAATGTACAGAAATCAGTTGCATTCTTGCATACTAATAATGAAGCAACATAAAGATAAATAAAGAAACTGATCCCATTCATAATTGCACCAAGAAGCATGAAATACCTAGGAATAAACCTAACCAAAGATGTAAAAGATCTGTATGCTGAAAACTATAGAAAGCTTATGAAGGAAATTGAAAAGATACAAAGAAATGGAAAAACATTGTGTGCTCATGAATTGGAATAATAAATATTGTTAAAATGTCAATACTACCCAAAGCAACCTACACATTCAATGCAATCCCAATCAAAATTGCACCAGCATTCTTCTCGAAGCTAGAACAAGCAATCCTAAAATTTGTATGGAACCACAAAAGTCCCCGAATAGCCAAAGTAATATTGAAGAAGACCAAAGCGGGAGGCATCACAATCCCAGACTTTAGCCTCTACTACAAACCTGCAATCATCAAGACATCATGGTATTGGCACAAAAACAGACACATGGACCAATGGAATAGAAAAGAAACCCCAGAACTAGACCCACAAACGTATGGCCAACTAATCTTTGACAAAGCAGGAAAGAACATCCAATGGAAAAAAGACAGTCTCTTTAAGAAATGGTGCTGGGAGAACGGGACAGCAACATGGAGAAGAATGAAACTAGACGACTTTCTTACACCATTTACAAAAATAAACTCAAAATGGATGAAGGACCTGAATCTGAGACAGGAAACCATCAAAACCCTAGACAAGAAAGCAGGAAAAAAACCTCTCTGACCTCAGCCACAGCAATTTCTTACTTGACACATCTCCAAAGGCAAGGGAATTAAAAGCAAAAATGAACTATTGGGACCTCATGAAGGTAAAAATCTTCTGAACTGCAAAGGAAACAATCAACAAAACTAAAAGGCAACCAACAGAATGGGAAAAGATATTTGCAAATGACATATCAGACAAAGGGCTAATATCCAAAATCCATAAAGAACTCACCAAGCTCCACACCTGAAATACTCACATACTTTAAAAGCTGTTTGCTGAGGGACCAGCAGCTTCCAATCAATCTGCATCTAAGTACTAACCAACATCCTCCCTTTTGGGACACTGATAGGTTTTGAGTCACCTTCGACTACTGGGAGCCACTAAGAACCAAAAGGTTGCTTGGGTAATCACAATGATTTAAGAGACCACCAAGAGCTAGGGCAAAGCTGAACAATTTTAATGAATTGCATTAAGTGATTTAACTAATAGAAAGTTAAAAGTAATAGTTATAAATATGCTCATCAAAGTCAGGAGAAAAATGTACAAACCATGTGAGAATTTCAACAGAGAAAATAGAAGTACCAAACAGAAATCACAAAACTGAAGAATATAATAACTGAATTGAAAAATTTAATAGAGGGTTCAACATCAGAGTACATCATGTGGAAGAAAGGATCAGCCAACTCAAACACAGGAGCGTGGAAATCATATAGTAGGAAGAGCAGAAAGAAAACAAAAATTAAAAAGTTACCTAAGAGATTTATGGGACACCATACAGTAGATCAATATTTACATAATAGGAAGTAGAAGAGTGAGAAACATTTTAAAATTGGTTTTTTTCTCTTTCTGTGAAACATGCTATTGGAATATTTATAGGGATTGCATTGAATCTATAGATTGCTTTAGGTAGCATGGCCATTTTAACAAAATTAATTCTTCCAACCAATCTTTTTTAAAAATGTATTTTATATAATTTATTGTCAAGTTAGCTAACATATAGTATACACAGTGTGCTCTTGGCTTTGGGAGTAGATTCCCGTGATTCATCACTTACAACACTGAGTGCTCATCCCAATAAGTGCTCTCCTCAATGTCCATCAACCATTTTCCCTGCTCCCCCTTTCCCCCACCCCATCAATCCTGTTTGTTCTCTGTATTTAAGAGTCTCTTATGGTTGGCCTCACTCTCTATTTGTAACTATTTTTTTTTCCTTCCCTTCCCCCATGGTCTTCTGTTAAGTTTCTCAAATTCCACATATGAGTGAAAACATATGATGTCTGTCTTTCTCTGACTGACTTATTTCACTTAGTATAATATCTTTTAATTCCATCCACATTATTGCAAATGGCAAGATTTCATTCTTTTTCATTGCTGAGTAGTATTCCATTGTGTATATATACCGCATCTTTTTTTTTTCCTTTTTACATTTATTCATTTTTGAGAGACAGACAGAGACAGAGCACAAACTGGGGAGGGCCAGAGAGAGGGAGACACAGAATCTGAAGCAGGCTCCAGGCTCCAAGATGTAAGTACAGAGACTGACATGGGGCTTGAACTCACAAACCACGAGGTCATGACCTGAGCTGAAGTGGACGCTTAACCAACTGAGCCACCCAGGCACCCCAATATATCACATCTTCTTTATACATTCATCAGTTGATGGACATTTGGGATCTTTCCATAATTTGGCTATTGTTAATAGCACTGCTATAAACAAATTCAGTCCCTCCTCTCTTTTTTCCCCTTATTTTATCTATCTATCTATCCATCTATCTATCTATTTTAAGAGAGAGAAAGAGCAGAGGAAGGGCAGCAGGAAAAATATAAGTTCAAGTAGGCTCCATACCCAGCACAGAGCCAGACACAGGGCTTAATCTCCCAACTGTGAGATCATGACCTGAGCCAAAATCAAGAAACTGATGCTTAACCAACTGAGCCACCCAGGCACCCCCCTCCAATTTTTTAAAGATGGAGTTGAAATATAACATTGTATTAGTTTTCAGTGTACAACCTAATAATTTTATATATGTATATGTTGCATAATGACAACCACAGTAAGTTGGGGTACATATGCCCCTATCTTGAGAAAGTTTAACAAAGCTGAAGACATCATACTTCCTGATTTCAAACTATATTACAAAGCTATAGTAATCAAAATATTATGGTATTGTCATAAAAACAGAACATAGATCAATAAAAGAGAAAAGAGAAACCAGACATACACACATGTATATTTGATCAATTAATTTATGATAAGGGAGTCAATTATATACAATGGAGAAATGATATTCTCTTCAACAAATCATGTTAGGAAAACTGAATAGCTACATGCAAAACAATGAAACTGGACCCATATCTGATACCATACACAAAAATCAAATCAAAATTGATTAAAGACTTGAACATAACACCTGAAACCTTAAAATCCTTAGAAGAAAATATAAAGGGTAAGCACCTTTGCCTTGGTCTTGGCAATGATTTTTTGTATATAATACCTAAAACAAAAGCAACAAAACAAAAATAAGGGGGGCTACAATAAAAAAATTGTTAAGGCAGCTCTGGAAAACTAATACAGGGACTTAATTAGGAACAGTGACCTGGAAAAGACTTAGGTATACAGTTTCTAATGACAGAAAAATCCAAAGGTGAAATCCCATAGTGACATTTCACACTTTGATACACAGGGTCCCAACCAGTCTGTGCTGAATGTATATACTCAAAGCTAAGTTTGGTTAGTAGGACAAGAGATATGACATCTGAAGAAGTGGCTCAAGTCCTGGTTCTGTTTTCTCACCTTATGACCTCTTTCAGAGCCAGTAATCTATACTGAACATCATTTTTTTGTTGTTGATTAAATATGAATAGTGAGGTAACACTACCAATTTTCAGGATTGTTGACAATATCAAATGTGGTACTTAATAAAAAATACCTTTAGCACTATGATTAATAATGACAATAATAATAACATTTTATAATTTTATAAATATTAATTATGAGTTTATTAATGTTATTTTTATTATTGATTTAAATGTCATTTAAAATGAATTTCTATGGCAATGTTTGATTAATAACAACACTGATGTCTTAATGAATAATTTGTTTTGTTTGGAAGCATTTAAATTAGTTGTATTCAGGTATTATGTCTAGCTCCCTACTCAATTAATAACAGGAGAGTGATTTAGATATATTATTTATATACCTAGGAAATTAACTCACCTGCAAATGTGTGGCAATCTGAATTTTGGGGGTGGAAAATCAATATTACAGAGTTCTAATAGTCATACCTAGCCTTTTCAGTTTTAATTTGATGAAGGCCAGTAATTCAAAAGTTGTGGGTTTAAACTTCTTTAATGGGCTTATACATTCCGCCTTCCCCTAAGGTTTTATACCATGTCCAGCTGCTATTGTATTCACTCCACAGATACAGAAACCCAGAAGACTAAAGAAGAAAAGGATTTAGTCTTTTGTGGACCATTGTCCCACTGCTAGACCCTAAATCCCAGTTTTTTTCCTTTACCAGTAAAATAACTCTAAAAATTATCTGATTTGGATTTTTTTTTTCAAACTGTCTCTGTCTTTTTTCCTTGGATATTTCATTACATCATTTCCTTTCTTTTTATCTCATCTTTCTTGTATTACCCTGACAGATTCCAATATCTGCTCCTATTACTATACTTATACTAACATGAGAAGGAGAGAGCTTTAGTAATACACAAAGAAATGGGAATGCAGAGTGTGGAAGGAAGAGAAATGTGCCAGATTTCAACTTATGTTCTCCACATGCATTGTATCATCATACTTCCAAAAGAACCACTGAGTAGGTCTGTCTTACCCCCACGTGTCCCCTGCCATCCAGAAAGTAAGGTTCAAAGAAGTGAAAAAGTACTTCCATCTCTGATGGAACAGAGATTTCAGTCAGGTCAAGGTGATTCCTAAATCTGTATCCTATTTAGTACATTAAGCTTTCCCTCAAGTAAAATGTTACTATGTTGCATCCACCCTAGTTTCCTGTGAGCTTCCTTTGGCAGTATAGAAACTCCTCACTAAACCCTTAATTCTTTCCAACTCAACATTCTCTCAGAAGAGATTAGTTATTCTGGAATCCTTGGTGCTCCCTTCTCTCTAATCTCCCCTGCTGAGGTCTCTGAAGTTAGTCTCACACATCTCTATGTTTCAACTCCGTAAACCTCTTATCTCTTTTGATCTGTAGCATCAGATCCTCAGGGCAAGCTTTGAGGATCCATTCCTGTATTCCCCACACACTATAAAATAATCATTTATACTGGTTTCTTTCTTCTCTTCTTATCTTTAACCAACCCTTTGCTCTTAATTAAAAAATATATATCGGTCACCTTGGGTTACCTAATCATCTGTTATCTCTACATTCCAGTCAATCCTGGAAGCAAAATCATCAATATTCACCTGAGCCAAATACATCACTAGTATATAAAATACAAGGCTCTATTTTTAATTTTTTCCCTTTTCATGCATGGTATTCCATCATTGCAAATGTATTTTAAGTTGCTTTATATCTCTTTACCCTAAATGCATCATCTTATTATCTCCTGCTTCACTCATACCCGACAGAGGTTTTTGTTTTATTTTGTTTTTAAACTGCAAAATGGCAAAAAACAATCTTCTAAACAACGATGATATTTTGATTCTAGAGAGAAATCCACTAAGTGAATTCAAGTTCCAAAGGTATGTCAAGCAACATTTTGACCTTGAGTAACTCAGTCTAGTGTGGAAGACAAATTATTATAGTACAATTCAGGGAGAGAGGAGAATAGCTATCATAGACAATTTGCCATCAGAGCACACTGGGGGAGTAAATAACTTGTCCAGATCACTCTTAAGAGACTTCATAGAAATGATGCTTTAGTATCATCATAAAAGATAAATAAGAAGCAGAAAGGGAATCAGAAAGTAAGTCATAAAAAGCTGACTTAGCTCAAATTCACTTGGCCTCGGGCACAAGAGGTCTGTTGGATGAGGAAAAGTACAAGGTTTAAATTCGGTAAACCTGAGGTAGAATTCCAACTCATTAATTGCTGTGTGACCCGTGAGAACTTTGACAAATTACTTAATGTCTAAGCCATGATTTCCTTCTTTTTAAGAGAAAATCCTTTATAGTTTATTGAGTCGGTTTGAAGATTAATCAGGGAAATATATATTAAATTTTCAACATACACTGATGTTCACTCAAAGTTGGGCTCTTCCCCTAAAACCAAATGCAATGAACAGCTTCTTTGAAGTAAAAGGAAAGACACCAGACATAAGAAATCACTCAGTTTATTTTTGTGAATGGTGTAAGAAAGTCGTCTAGTTTCATTCTTCTGCATGTTGCTGTCCTGTTCTCCCAGCACCATTTGTTAAAAAGACTGCCTTTTTTCCATTGGATATTCTTTCCTGCTTTGTCAAAGATTAGTTGGCCATACTTTTGTGGGTCCAATTCTGGAGTCTCTATTCTATTCCATTGGTCCATGTGTCTGTTTTTGTGCCAATACCATGATGTCTTGATGATTACAGCTTTGTAGTAGAGGCTAAAGTCTGGGATTGTGATGCCTCCCGCTTTGGTCTTCTTCTTCTTCAAAATTACTTTGGCTATTTGGGGTCTTTTGTGGTTCCACACAAATTTTAGGATTGCTTGTTCTAGCTTCGAGAAGAATGCTGGTGCAATTTTGATTGGGATTGCATTGAATGTGTAGGTTGCTTTGGGTAGTATTGACATTTTAACAATATTTATTCTTCTAATTCATGAGCACACAATGTTTTTCCATTTCTTTGTATCTTTTCAATTTCCTTCATAAGCTTTCTATAGTTTTCAGCATACAGATCTTTTACATCTTTGGTTAGGTTTATTCCTAGGTATTTTATGACTCTTGGTGAAATTATGAATGGGATCAGTTTTTTTATTTGTCTTTCTGCTGCTTCATTATTAGTGTATAAGACATCTAGATGGTCAACAGGCACAGGAAAAGATGCTCAATGTCACTCCTCATCAGGGAAATACAAATCAAAACCACACTGAGATACCACCTCATGCCAGTCAGAGTGGCTAAAACTAACGAATCAGGAGACTATAGATGCTGGTGAGGATGTGGAGAAATGGGAATCCTCTTGCACTGTTGGTGGGAATGCCACCTGGTGTAGCTGCGCTGGAAAACAGTATGGAGGTTCCTCAAAAAATTAAAAGTAGATCTACCCTATGACCCAGCAATAGCACTGCTAGGAATTTACCCAAGGGATACAGGAGTGCTGATGCATAGAGGCACTTGTACCCCAGTGTTTATAGCAGCACTTTCAACAATAGCCAAATTATGGAAAGAGCCTAAATGTCCATCAACTGATGAATGGATAAAGAAGTTGTGGTTTATATACACAATGGAATACTACTTGGCAATTATAAAGAATGAAATATGGCCTTTTGTAGCAATGTGGATGGAACTGGAGAATGTTATGCTAAGTGAAGTAAGTCCTAGAGAGAAAGACAGATACCATATGTTTTCACTCTTATGTGGATCCTGAGAAACTTAACAGAAGACCATGGGAGAGGGGAAGGAAAAAAAAAAAAGGTTAGAGAGGGAGGGAGCCAAAACATAAGAGACTCTTAAAAACTGAGAACAAACTGAGGGTTGATGGGGGGAGGGAAGGAGGGGAGGGTGGGTGATGGGTATTGAGGAGGGCACCTGTTGGGATGAGCACTGGGTGTTGTATGGAAACCAATTTGACAATAAATTTCATATTAAAAAAAAAAGAAATCACTCAGTTCTGAGTGTTCTGTGGACTTACAGTGCAGTGCGATAAGTAGAACAAGAGTTTGGCTACTCATTACATGGACCAAGATTGGGAATCTGGACTCCTTCACTTTTTAACAGAGTGACTCTGGGCAAGTTGTTCATCCTCTGTAAACCCTTAATTTCTTATCTGTAAAGTGGGAACCACAATGTAATTGTCATCAGTATTACTGAGATAATACATACATGTAAAAGTCAAACACAAAGAATCCTTCCCTTCTATTTGCAATATTCTCTCTCTTTTCACCACTTCATTTTCTTTTTTGTGTGGTTGTAGGAATCAACCCCACTTATCCAGTATTCCCTGGTGCATTTAAATAAATTCCAAGTAAATGTTTGTTTGGCCCAATGCCTTTTAGCTTTCACCTGCTCACCATTTATGTTTGATCCTTCTGTCCATTTGAGTTAACAACTGATTTATCACATGTGCTACCACTGGATTTAGATGTGTTCGGAAGGTCAAGGACTTTGTATGCATTTGTTAGGTTCTAATAAATCAATATGCTATCTCAGTATCCCAAATAGAAAGACTATACTTGTTGGTTTGCTTGTATTTTGGGGACAAAATGAAAATATAATCAGATGTAGTTTTTATGTAAATTTACTCCCAGATTTCATCAATTGTTGCTTGCTCAAAGTTTGCTTGCTTGATCAAATTTGTTCAAAGTAGTTCTGAAGGGGGAAAATCATATTCCACTAATTTATTATTTAAATAGTGAATTTGAGTAAAATTCTCCAATTATAATATGGATATAATAGCATATAATATAATAGCATGAGGTCCTCAAAGGCAAGGGCTGTGACATATATATTTATGTTGCATAACCCAGCAGATAATGAACATAGGTAGCACAAAAGGTAGACAAAGAGGTAAAATAATATATGTTGAATTAACTATATAAATCTTGGGATTGTCCTGAAGAGTGACTAACAAAAATAATTCTATCCAACATTAATTAAAAGTATATAAAATATTAGACACTATGCCAAGTAAATGTGTATATGGTTCTACTAGTTTTAAGTTGTCTAGTGACATTTTAAGGTCATAAGTGCCAGAGAAAACATCTAAACCAAAACTGGCAGGAAAGAAACTTCAAATTTTGACCACAATGCCAAATGCAAAATGGAATAATAGAATTAAATTATTAATGCTCCATACCAGACTTCTCCCTTGATTTTCAAATTCACATATTTAATTATCTATACATTACTGCCACTTAAATATTTAAAAAAAAATCTCAAAATAATATATCCCGAAACGAACATTTGCTATTCCCCATATCCATACCTGTTCCTTCTTTGGCACATGGCACTCCATTCCCCAACTTGTGCAGGCACAAAATGCAGATTTGTCACTTTCCTCTCTCATTCCATATCCAAAGTATCAGTAACTCCAAATTGTTGCATCTTCAAAATATTTCCTAATTTTAACCACTCCATCATCCCAGTCCAAGCTATCTGCATGTAATCTACTGCCAAAGCCTTCTAATTGGTCTCCTTGCTTCTGCCCTTGTCCCATTATCCTATCAAATTAGAAACTAACACTGCCACTGATTCCATACTAAAGAAATAACATGAAACAATAAAAAGGAATAAAAAAAAAAAGATCTCTGTACTAGAAAGTAATCTTTAAGATGTAGTGTTCAGTTAGAAAATCAAAGTACAGAATATATATATATATATATATATATATATATATACACACATATATATGTAATGAAAGAGGATGGCATGAATATGTGTTTGTGTGTGTTTCCTTATATTTATAAGAAACAGTGGAAATATAAACAAACAAATTGTTACCTAAAGGAAGCAGAATTATTAGCAGTGAAAACAAAATTCCTCCAAACATAACTTGTTATATAGTTTTGAATTTGGAATAATCTAAATATAGCACAATTTCAAAGGTAAAATTAAACAGAGAGGTAAAAAAGCAATCCCTAGGGGCACCTGTGTGGCTCAGTCAGTTAAGCGTCCGACTTCAGCTCAGGTCACAATCTCATGATTTGTGTGTTCAAGCCCCACATCAGGCTCTGTGCTGATGCTCAGATCCTGGAGCCTGCTTCATATTCTGTGTCTCCCTCTCCCTCTGCCTATCCCCCACTCACACTCTGTCTCTCTCTTTCTCTCAAAAATAAATAAACATAATAAAAATAAATAAACATAAATAAAAGCAATCCCTAAAAGTGAAAGCACACAGAAATTAATGAGCCTAATTATTGTCAAGAAGGTGAATATTCTACATAAAAAATATTTTTGAGTGACTTCAAAACACAATATTTTGACTATACTGGCAAAATGGAATACAGTCAAAGAACAAGTAGAACTGGGAAGAAATCTTAAGCTTCACCAGTAGTCTTTTAAGTGATAATATTAGTATTGTTATTTTGCAACTATTTTAAACATTGTAGGATAAAGAAAATTAAACCATTATTTAATATCGTTTGAAATCAGTATTTCTTAGTTAAAAGGAAAGAGTTACGTGAATAAAATACATAAAATTCAATTATTTTGTATTTCATTTAGATATACCAGCATGAATTCTGTTTTCTTTTTCTCAAAATACTTTCCCCCTATTTCTAGCTATTCAAGAAACAATAATGAACTCATAGCAATGAACAAATATATCTGTTGCTCTGATAGTGGTCTCCGTCATTCCTCACTAAAAGGAACTCATTTTGTTGGGAGGACTGACTAACCCAGGATGGGGCAGGAAATGTAGAAGATGAGAAGAAGCATATTATTGTTCCAGAAAGCAAACAAGTTTTCAAAGAAGAACAAGTTGTGTCAAAAAGACAAGAGTATAGGGACTCCTGGGTGGCTCAGTCAGTTGAGCGTCTGGCTCTTGATTTCGGCTCAGGTCATAATCTCAGGGTCATGACATCAAGCCCTGAGTCAAGCTCTACACTGAACATGGAGCCTGCTTCAGATTCTCTCTTTCCTTCTGCCCCTCTCCCCTACTTACACACTCTATCTCTCTTTAAAAAACATTTTTTAAATGACAAGAGTATAGATTCTAGATAAAATTATTCTCATTGGACAAAATTGAGAAAATTTGAGCATCAAAACCAAAAATTATTTCAATAGATTGAAGCATATTGAATATATAAAATCCATATATTATCCATAACCTATTTTTTAATGTAAAAAACATTTTTTAATGTTTCATTACTTTTGAGAGAGAGAGAGAGCACAGGTGGGGAAGGAGGAGAAAGAGAAGGAGACACAGAATCCAAATCAGGCTCCAGGCTCTGAGCTATCAGCACAGAGCCCGACATAGGGCCAGCCCACAAACTGCGAGACCATGACCTGAACCAAAGTCTGCTGCTCAATCTCCCGAGCCACCCAGGTGCCCCTATCCATAATCTATTTTTAATCCATATATATATGTGTGTGTGTGTATATATATATATACACACACACACATATATATGTGTATACACACACACACACACACACATATATAAAATCCATATAGGCTTGCCCTTGAAATACAGGCAGGTCAACACTAAACCATCTTGCACACCTAGAAAACTGATTGGAGGATTGACACAACAATCTGTACAATCTGAACCACAGAACTCAGCAGGTACGCAGTGTGGAGAGGCGCACTGGGGGAGAGAGAAGCTGTGGAGTGCAGGGAACGGTGTTTGCTTGTAGAGAGAAAACGGAAACAGGGGGATAGTATGGGAAAAGCACCCTGCCCCCCAAAAAAGCAGCCAGAGAGAATGTGGAAAAGTGGAAGTAGCTGCAGGGACTGAACAAAAAAGGGAGAAAGGAGAAGGGAAAGGGTTTAAATTCCATTAAGACTCTATAAACAGGGGAAGTGCAGAGTCTGAAACTCCACAGCTCGATACCTGGTGGTGCTCTGATGACAAGGACGAATCCCCAGGAACAGAGTGGGGTTTGGGAGGTCCTTAGGGCACATGGGGAGAAGTGGTTCTACTGCTAGAAGGACATTTGGTAGAGGCTGTGCAGTCACCCAACAGGCAAAGGTCCCAGTGGACCCCAGAGACAACCACATTCTCTGGTGCTGGAACAAGGACATTAAGGGTAAAGCCTGGTGCCAGATGTGTGTTGTGATATTCCATACACCCTGAAATGCTGCTGCTACACAATTGCGTGAATTTTTCCGGGGAGGGCTGGCATCCAGCTGCAGTTTCTGGGCATCAGCAGCAGCACAGTCCTGTGACTGTTCCTGGGAGTAGGCGAGCACCCTGCCATTGTTCACTGAGACCCTCCCCTAGAAGGTCTGAGCGAGTCAAAGCCGCAGTCCCTCAGAAGTGAGGGGTTGGGAAACAAAGTCCAGTTTGAGATAAAACTCAGGAGGGAGGTGCCACCTGACAGCCTAATGGTTTGGTCACAGACAGTGTAGAAGCAGGGAGCAGACAGAAGCTGGAGACAAAGGAGGGATACTTGATTGCCAGTTGTGAAGAACAGAGTTCCCGATACTAGAGGAACGAGTAGCTGGATGACGCCAGCTGGGTAGCTGGGTGACGCCATTTTCACCCCTCCCATGTATGCCCATACATGCCTACATGCACCACAGGAATCCACCCCAGTAAGCTAAGCAGCGCCATCTAGTGGAGAAGGGAGCAGTTACACTAAACTCCACCCAACTGGGCCAACAGCGCTCTTGACAAACACAAGTCATTCCACCTGCTTAGTTTACAGACTATAAAGTGCTTCATAGATTGACTTCTACAGGAACCCAGATGTAATTTCAATGGTACTTCATTCTGTTTGCTGGTCCTTTTCAATTTTTTTTCTTTTTCTTTTCTGTTCCTATTGTTGCATACAGAAAGAGAAAATATCTATTTTTTCCATTTTTATTAAAATTTTTCTTTAATTCTTTTCTACTATACTTTTTACTTTTGTGTAATTTTTTAAAATTCTATTTTATTTTCATCATTTCATTTTATTTTATTCATTTTTTCAAATGTTCAAATGTTTTTCTTTTTGTTTCTTTTTTCTTTTTTTTCCTTTCTCATCTTTCCCTTTTATCTCAAATCTATCTAGCTTCTTTCAACAACCAGACCAAAAAATACCTAGGGTCTAGCATCCTTTATTTGATTTCTTTGTGTTGTTTTTAATTTTTTAATCTTAATTTTTTTTACATTTTTTAATTCTATTTCTTCCTCCAAAATGATGAAACAAAGGAATTCACCCCAAAAGAAAAAAGAGGAAGAAATGGCAGCCAGGGACTTAATCAACACAGATACAAGCAAGATGTCTGAACCAGAATTTAGAATCACAATAATAAGAATACTAGCTGGGGCTGAAAATAGATTAGAATCCATTTCTGTGGGGTTGAAAGAAGTAAAAGCCAGTCAGAATGAAATAAAAAATGCTATAATGGAGATGCAATCTCAAATGGATGCCATGGCGGCAAATATGGATTAGGCACAGCAGCAAATCAGCAATACAGAGGACAAACTTATGGAGAATAATGAAGCAGAGAAAAAGAGGGAGACTAAGGCAAATGAGCATGAAATAAAATTTAGAGAACTCAGTGACTCATTAAAAAGGAATAACATCAGAATGATAGGGGTGTCAGAAGATGAAGAGAGAGAAAGGGGGGTAGAAGGGTTATGTGAGCAAATCATAGCAGAAAACTTTCTTACCTGGGGAAAGACACAGACATCAAAATCCAGGAAGCACAGAGGACTCCCATTAGATTTGACAAAAACTGACCATCACCAATGCATATCAAAGTCAAATTCACAAAATACTCAGGCAAGGAAAGAATCATGAAAGCAGCAG
The DNA here is from genome assembly GCF_028018385.1 of Neofelis nebulosa. NCBI lineage: Eukaryota > Metazoa > Chordata > Mammalia > Carnivora > Felidae > Neofelis > Neofelis nebulosa. The sequence goes on along the minus strand of NC_080791.1, from coordinate 41,957,398 downwards.
TGGAAAAAGTCCTTAACCTACAAGGGAAGACAGATCAGGTCTGCAGCAGACCTAGCCACAGAAACTTGGAAGGCCAGAAAGGAGTGGCAGGATATATCCAATGTACTGAATCAGAAAAATATGCAGCTAAAAATTCTTTGTTGAGCAAGACTGTCATTCAAAATAGAAGGAGAAATTAAAACTTTCCCAGACAAACAAAAATTAAGGAGTTTGTGACCACTAAACCAGCCTTGCAAGAAATCTTAAGGGGGACTCTCTGAGGGTAGAAAAGACAAAAAAAAAAATCAAATAAACAAAAAAACCCATAAGACCAAAAGCAACAAAGACTAGAAAGGACCAGAGAACACCACAAGAAACTCTAATACTACAGGCGACATAATGACAATAAATACATTTCTCACAGTACTCACTCTAAATGTGAATGCTCTAAACACTCCAATCAAAAGACATAGGGTAACAGAATGGATAAGAAAACAAGATCCATCTGTATTCTGTTTACAAGAGACCCACTTTAGACCTAAAGATACCTTCAGATTGAAAGTAAGGGGATGGAGAACCATCTATCATGCTAATGGTCACCAAAAGGAAGCTGGAGTAGCCATATTGATAACACATAATCTAGATTTTAAAATAAAGGCTGTAACAAGAGATGAAGAAGGGCATTATATCATAATTAAGGGGTCTAGCCACAAAGAAGATCTAACAATTGTAAACATTTATGCTCCAAACATGAAAGACCCCAAATATATAAGTCAATTAATCATAAACATAAAAAAAAAAACTATTCATAATAATACCATAGTAGTAGAGGACTTCAATACACCACTTACAACAATGGACAGATCATCCAAGATTTTTTTATTAGCACTTATTCATTTCTGAGTGACAGAGTGCACAGAGCACAAATGAGGGAGGGACAGAGAGAAGGGGAGACACAGATTGCAAAGCAATCTAAGCCATTAGCACAGAGCCTGATGCAGGGTTTGAATTCACGAACCATGAGATCGCGACCTGAGCCAAAGTCAGACACTCAACCAACTGAGCCACCCAGGCACCCCAATGGACAGATCACCTAAACAGAAAATCAACAAGGAAACAATGTCTTTGAATGACACACTGGACCAGATGGACTTAACAGATATATTCAGAACATTTCATCCTAAAGCAGTGGAATGTACATTCTTCTCCAGTGCACATGGAACATTCTCCAGAATAGATCACATTCTGGGACACAAATCAGCCCTCCACAAGTACAAAAATATCAAGATCACACTGTACATATTTTCAGACCACACTGCTATGAAACTCGAAATCAACCACAAGAAAAAGTTTGGAAAGATAACAAATACTTGGAGACTAAAGAATATCCTACTAAAGAATGAATGGGCTAACCAAAAAATTTAAAAAGGAAATTAAAAACTACATGGAATGCAATGAAAATGATAACACCACAACCCAAAACGCAACAAAGGTGGTTATAAGAGGGAAGTATATAGCAATCCAGGCCTTCCTGAAAAGGAAGAAAGGCTTCATATACACAATCTAAACTTATACCTAAAAGTGCTGGAAAAAGAACAGAAAATAAAACCCCAAACCAGCAGAATACAGGAAATAATAAATTTTGGAGCAGAAATCAATGCTTTTAGAGAAAAAAAAAACAACCAAAAACAAACAAACACAAGTAGAACAGATCAGAGAAACCAGAAGCTGGTTCTTTGAAAGAATTAACAAAATTGATCAAATTAATAGTTTGATCAAAAAGATGAAGAAAAGGACTCAAATAAATAAAATCAAGAATAAAAGAGGAGAGATCACAACCAACCCAGCAGAAATAAAAACAATAATAAGAGAATATTATGAGCAATTATGCAACCAAAAAATGGGCAATCTGGAAGAAATGGAAAAATTCATAGAAACATATAAACTATCAAAACTGAAACAGGAAGAGATAGAAAATTTGAACAGACTCACAACCAGTAACGAAATCAAATTTGTAATGAAAAATCTCCCAAAAAACCAGAGTCCAGGGCCAGATGGCTTTCCATGGAAATTCTAGCAAACATTTAAGAAAGAATTAACACCTATTCTCTTGAAGCAGTTCAAAAAATAGACATGGAAGGAAAACTTCCAAACTCTTTCTGTAAAGCCAGCATTACCTTGATTCCAAAACCAGACAAAGACCCCCACTAAAAAGAGGAACTATAGACCAATTTCCCTGATGAACGCAGAAGAAAAAATCCTCAACAAGATATTAGCCAACCGGATCCAACAATACATTAAAAAAAATATATTCACCACAACCAAGTGGGATTTATACCTGGGATCTGGGGCTGGTTCTATATCCGCAATACAATCAGTGTGATACATCACATCAATAAAAGAAAGGACAAGAACCATATAATCCTATCAATAGATGCAGAGAAAGCATTTGACAAAATACAGCAGCCTTTCTAGGTAAAAACCCTCAAGAAAGTAAGGATAGAAGGATCAGACCTCAAGATCATAAAAGCCATATATGAAAAACCCAATGCTAACATCGTCCTCAATGAGGAAAAACTGAAAGCTTTCCCCCTAATGTCAGGAACAAGACAGGGATGTCCACTCTTGCCACTGTTATTAAACATAGTATTGGAAGTCTTAGCCTCAGCAATCAGACAACATAAAGGTATAGAAGGTACCCAAAAGGCCAGGAAGAAGTCAAACTTTCACTTTTCGCAAATGACACTCCATATGGAAAACCCAAATATTCTACCAAAAAACTGCTAGAACTGATCCATGAATTCAGCAAAGTCGCAGGATATAAAATCAATGCACAGAAATGGGTTGCAATTCTATATTCCAATAATGAAGCAACAGAAAGTGAAATATACATTTTCACTGCAATCCCTATCAAAATAACACCAGCATTTTTCAGAGAGCTAGAACAAACAATCCTAAAATTTGTATGGAACCAGAAAAGACCCTGAATAGCAAAAGAATCTTGAAAAAGAAAACTGAAGCTGGAGGCCTCACAATCCCAGACTTCAAGACCTATTACAAAGCTGTAATCATCAAGACAGTATGGTACTGGCACAAGAACAGACACTCAGATTAATGGCACAGAATAGAGAACCCAAAAATGGACCCACAAATGTATGACCAACTAATCTTTGACAAAGCCGGAAAGAATATTCAATGGAATCAAGACAGTCTCTTCAGCAAGTGGTGCTGAGAAAACTGGACAGCAACACGCAGAAGAATGAACCTGGACCACTTTCTTACACCATAAACAAAAATAAACTCAAAATGGATGAAAGACCTAAATGCAAGACAGGAAGCCATCAAAATCCTCAAGAAGAATGCAAGCAAAAACCTCTTTGACCTAGGCCATAGCAACTTCTTACTCAAGACATCTCCAGAGGCAAGGGAAACAAAAGCAAAAATGAACTACTGGGACCTCATCAAGATAAAAAGCTTCTGTACAACAAAAGTAACAATCAGCAAAACTAAAAGGCAACTGACAGAATGGGTGAAGATATTTGCGAACGACATATCAGATAAAGGGTTAGTATCCAAAATCCATAAAGAATTTATCAAACTAAGCACCCAAAAAACAAATAATCCAGTGAAGATATGGGCAAAAGACATGAATGGACACTTCTCCGAAGAAGACATCCAGATGGAAAGCCTTGACAGAATTTGAAAAACTATCATTTAGCAAACCCTAATGACATAATTCATTTAGGCAAAAGTTATCAATGGGTGGTAAGATGAAATGTTGATAGAGAATTTCACAATGAAGGGATAAAGCTGTCACCACCAGAACACACAGACCAATCTTAACCTCACTAATAGTGGGGCAACCTGACACTGTGCCTCATGCTGTGATGCAATCTCAAGTACATGGCCTCATTCATTTGGAAAAAAATCCAATCAAGACTATTAAGCTATTTTCTAATTTACAAAAAATTAAAAAAAAAAAGAAAGAAAGGAAAAGAAAAAAAGGGCGAGAGAGAAAGGAAGAACAAGTGAAAGCACAATGTAGCAGTCAAATTCCTCCTGTGAGGCATTCTACAGCAAAATGACCATATACACTCAGTACATCATTGGTATGGTAAAATATGGAGGTGTCAATAGAGAGAGAGGCACAGCTCCAAATTAAAGGAGATTAAAGAGAAATAATGGGGCTCCTGAGTTGCTCAGTCAGTTAAGAGTCTTACTCTTGATTTTGGCTCAGGTCATGATCTTGCAGTTTGAGCCCTGCGTCAGGGTCCACACTAATGGTGCAGAGCCTGCTTGGGATTTTGTCTTTCTCCTCTCTCTCTCTGCCCCTCCCCTTCCTCTCTTTCTGTTTCTTTCTCTCGAAATAAATAAACTTTTTTTTTAAAAAAAGAGAGAAATAATAATCAAATACAATGTTTGTAATGGATTTGAATTCTCAGTCCAATATGATAGCTGTAAAAGATCATATTTAAAAAAGGAAGTTTAATAAAAACTAAATAGTACATATACCAAAGAAACACTAATTTTGTTGAGTGGAGTAATAGCTTCTAGAGTTACATACTCAGCAAGGAGAAGTGATATAATACAAGATCTGAGATTTGCATTTATTTCAGCAATAAATAAATAAACAAGCACCCAAAAATGAGATGGGTAGATAGAATTGTAAGCATGGCAGCTTCTTAATACTTATTAAATATGACTGATGGGCATATGAATGTTCAGTGCACTATCCTCTCCACTTTTATGTGTATCTGGATATTTTCATATAAAATATATAATAAAATTTTAGATTATTAAATATTAGATCCTGTCATCCTCTTCCTTAAAGGCCCCCAATGAGTTTGTGTTAGGATGAGAAGAAATTTAAAGTCCTGGCCTGTGGCCTCCTTCCTAAGTTTATCTACCGTACTCCTTTACTCACCAGCCTCTCCAGGTATCCCAGTCTCCGTATTTTCCTTCAAACACAACCGAGCATGGTTTCTTCTTAGGGGAGAAGTTTAATATCAAACATTTAAATAAATTTAAATGAAACTGGTAGATTATTTTTAAAAATAAGAGACACGGGATTTGAAAGAAGAGTCCCAGAAGACCTCGGATCAATTTTGTTCCTTATTTCTTTCCATCTTTCATTGTCTCTCAGCCCCAAAGAGTGATGCTCCTGCTTCTCTTTAAAAACACTGACTCACTAAGCAGATTTTTTAAAGCACAGACATGGTTAGGAGTAGAAAAGGTAAACAGATTTTTGTCAGTGACATAGAAATAACTATCATCCAAAAATCCAGGTTAACATCTTGAATAATGGGCATAGTTTATTATTGGGTTTTGGGTATTTGAATTAAAAAATTCTGATGTACCTTGAAATATATTTTAAACAAAGATGGTAGCAAATGTTTTGAGCCCATGACCCAGTGCATGTCCCCAGATGTACACCATTCAGAGGCCTAGAGTGATCTATGCCAGTGCATCTGGGAAACTAGACCTACAACATATACTGTTCTCCAAGAAATGAAAAGATATGGGAATTAAAATTGTGGGTGACATTTAGAAGTAATCTCTTAAATACTGTGATAACTCTTGAAATGGATAGACTAGAAAGCTTATGTAACAATGAGTGCACAAACATGAGATCTCAGCTCTGACTGCTTGTAAGGTCTGATATTCCATATAGCATTATAATTGCTTTACATTTCTCCTCATTTGCCACATGCCCTAAAAAAAATCAATAGAAGAGATTTGCTGTAACAGGGGTTAAGGAACTTGCTCTTACTGATTGAATTACTCCATGAGAATCTACCTCCTCAAGCTATTATAAAACCAAGTTAATAACATTGACTAAGTGACAACTGTATAGAGGCAACTTTGCTATTCATATTATTATAACCCACTTTTCTTTTGGGAAAAATGTTTTTCAGCTCTTCTTTGATATTCTCTGATAAAATAACACATTTTTCTCAAATTAAAATGAATGAGAGATGTAGCTATGACACTTCTCTCCCATTTTTTTTAAATTAAATTGCCATATTGCTAAAGTTCTAATTCTCTTTAATTAAATAACCATTAAAAGGATTCAAGTTGACTATTCAAAAAACTCTAACAGATGTGAAACGGATTTGTTAATCTGGAGATCAGCACTAATGGCCATGCCATTACTGTCATTTGTATTCATTTGCCATTTAAAATGAGAGGACTGTCCACTGCAGTTGGATTCCGAGTGGCACATACCCCACTTTATAGGCTCCTGTGTAACTGACAGTTGGAACTGCAAAGAAACTGACAATTTTTTCCTCTCTTTGACAGCACTCAGCATATGGTGCCCAAAGATTTTTGTGGATTTTTGCTTCAACATCGAAAGTAACAGCAAAGCTATAAAAATATTTATCTGCCCACTATTAAATGTCTGTAATGGAGCCAGAGACCTTACCTGCCATAATTACTGAAAATCTGTCTACGAGCAATCTGTGGACTAGCATGGTACAGGCTTTGAACCTTCCCCAAAGCCATGCTATTCTTTGTAAATACAACCAAAGTGGATTTATAGAAGGGTTCAGTGTCCCCAGCAAGACTGAATTCTTACCCTTGGCAGCAGTTAAAGGATGGAGAAGGGAAAGACACCCCAAGTTTTATTTAAGTCCTGATTTCTACTAGTCTGTACAAGCTTAACTAGAGATAGACAGGTGAATCATTTCATTTGGATCACCCAATAAGATGAAACAGATTTTCAAATTTACTTTTATTGATTGTGGGTAGGTCAGGAGTTTACATGGATGTCTACCTAGACGGTCAATTGAGTTTTTAATCATGAATTGGTGTGGGACTGCTGCTTGCATTGAATCGCGGGGATTCCCTTTTTCAAGTTCCCATATGGATTTCATATACAAAATCTAATGGTGTTTGTAAGAGCTAGATTTTAAAGTCAGAACTAGAGTTTGAATCCTAGTTCCACTATTTTCCAGTAGCATATTTTGGGGGCCTTAACTTCTGCAAGCTCTGTTTTCTCATTTGTAAAATGGGAATGATAAGCACAAATAACTGTATGGTTGCCATAAAAATGAAGTAAAAAATGTATATGAAACTATTAACCTGTGCTTCTTCAATTGTTTAGTTGTTCAATAGAACTGAGTTATTTTTTTTTAATCCTCACATACTCATCTAATAAAAGAGAAGAAATCCTGCCTTTTCATCAAAAAGAAGTCCCAAGTCTTCTTCTCAGTAGTATCTTCACTATCTTAGGAATAAAAGAATCTCTTTTTATCTGCAGGTATCTCTCAAAGAATATGTCCTTCCTTCTTCTGATAATATCTTAGGGGGTTTGCTCGTTTGGTTTTGTTGTTTAGTTTTGTTTATCTTCTGTACTTGTAGCCAAGCATCTCAGGGATACCCACCTTACTTCCAGCTCTAGAATTGGTCTGTTTAGATTAAAGGTAGAAGAACATGAAGCAATACGGTATAGAGATTGAGTTCAGATTCAATTACTTGACCTGGCTGATTCACATGCTCGTTTCCTGACTCTGAGGAAATTACTTAACCTCTCCCTTTCTTCATTTCTTCAGCTTTAAAATGGTGAGTAATAATAATAGCCATATTGTTGTTAGATTTTGGAGAATTAAACCCATTTGAAGCACACAGAACACTGTCTGCAGCTAGTAAGTGCTCCATGATTGTTGCCAGTGTTACTAGGTAACCCATCCCTCCTACTTACACATGAGTCAGAAGTGGGCACTTGACCCATTTATGGACAACAAAATAAGAAGGAATATCTGTTGGGGAGTCTGAGTGGGAAGTTTCTTC